>NC_087475.1:62083253-62386284 GCF_036417665.1 Passer domesticus | reverse complement strand
ATTAGGCTTTTTGGGAAAGTCTTGTAGCATGGCACAGAAAGTGGAAAATTTTCACTGAGAAATGCCATGCTTTAGTTTTGTGTTACAGATGACTGTCAGCTGCAGTGAAATAAAGCTACACGGGTTTGTGGGAATGAACATTTTACAGCAGCTCTAAATTTTTCAAGTCTCAAAGGTTTAAGTGTAAATATTCATGAACTCCACAGAGTATATTTTCCACACCAAATCCATTTTGAATATTTTATCACACAAACCACTAAAATGATTTTGCATGATCTTTTAAAGAATACTTACTTCTTCACAAAAGTGGAAAATATCAACCGCAAGTGTTAGAACACTGAGAAGATGACAAAAAGAGAACACACACTGTTCTGTAAATTCTGTCTGTTAAAATGCACACAGTTTAACTGGACATGGAAAGTTTCTTGTCTTTTACAAATCCCTTCTCTCCTTGGAAATCCCTAGTCACTTGTACCAGGATACTCCTAGCACAGCTTCAGAATATTTCAAGTTCACTGTGTGAGATGAAAGAACCACACCAATCATTCTCTAAAGGTCTAACAGATAATAAGATGGTTCAATATTTTACTTATGCACAATCTAAGCACATTACATGAATTTTCCATCACTTGACAATAAAATGAATTTGAATGAATGTCTCTTGTAATGAAAAAAAGAACCTTACTTTAAACTAATTGGCTTTTTCATTTTCTCAATTACTAACTCAGTAACTTGAACTTCAACACCTTAGTAATTAGTGAAAGGAGTTAATCTTGAAAAAAAAGTCCAAATGTTTAAGAATTAGAAACTGATTGAAATCTCTGACTGAAGTTACATTAAATGTATCCACAGCATCAAAAAGTTAGAAATAAAACCATTACTAATTTGTGGTAAATCAAACCTAATTAATAGTACCTGCTTAATATATCATATACAGCAGCAGAAAAATTTAGCGCTGTATTCAGCGCTAGGGATAGGATACGCTGGCAAGGAGAAGAGTGAGAGAAAAACATTTATTTTCACTAGAGTCAGTTACCAAATAATGAAATAGTATAGTGATTACTCTGTGGTATCGATAAACAACCTTACAGACAGTGGGAGCAGTACGAATAAGATACTTAGAGCAGAAGAATTTACAGAAAAATAATCTGCCATTCCACTGCTAGTCAGACAAAGCAGGACACATCTATCTGTAAAGTGAAAAATACATCCTGAAAAAGATGGAACCTCCTCCTCTCCAGGTCTAACCCAAGGAAAGCCTTTGCCCCCACCCATGCGGGGGAATGTGTGCACTGGCTCCCATCTGTCCACTCCCCAAGGAAACGCCCAAAGAGATGTGTGGAGAGCTTTTCCCTTCCTGCTCCAAACTGCAAATGTTTAAAGGGGAAATCTTTTTTCTAGGAGGCAACTGAGAGGCTCAAAGTACAGGAGAGAAGATAAGCAATTGATTTCAGTGTGCTGTGCCGATGTTTCTGCCTCCCTGTACCCCAGTGTTGCTAAGCTATGGTGTTATGTGATGTTCAAAGCTATCTGTAGGCACACAAGCCCTTTGTTCCACAGGGCAGCTGAGTTCTTCTATCGAAAGAACCAAATGATGCTAGACAGCCCTGGTGACTTAAAAACCATCATCAATATAAATGGTAAATCCTCCCTGTAAAACTGTTTTTGTCTATGGCACACAGGAAGGAAAAAGCAAAACCTAATCAGACTGCTGTTCTTGTGCTGGTGAGGATAGACCCTTTGACTGCAAATAAAAGCTTTTGCCACAAACTTAGAACAGTCAGATCAACAAGTCCTTAGCACCACTTCCAGGGTATCTTCTGTGGGAACATCTTACTGCTGCACACGTGCCTGATAAAGGAGTGACATGCATGTGCACACATTCCACAGATGACACCCCCCCTTATACACACAGGGACACCTTTCGTTTCTGTGTTGTCCTTCTGTATGCATCAGGTACTGTAATCTGTACTAAAAAAACAACATGAAAAAACAGGCTTTGTGAAAATAAAAAATCCTTGAAACACAAATGAAGCTGTTTAACACCATAAGCACAAAACATGATTTGGCCAGCTGACACTACAAATTCATCTGCAAGTATTAAAAATAAGTTGCCATTTAGTATAGCAGTATGTATTTCTGTGCAGAACCCCCTAAGCTATGCAAACTACTTAGACTTAAGGGAAAGAAATAAAACAGTTGTTATATGCTTCTTCCCTTACACAGTTAAATGCAAATTCTCTCTTACAGTCATATTCCTGCTATCTCCCTGCACACACAGCTGATACGCCACCTACTGCAAACCCAAGCTGACAGTCGGAGCAATGCGAGCAGCATTTCCATTCCAACATCGAGCTGGAGCTGAATAAAGGTGCTTTTTAAAAAGAAACATCCTCTTTGCAAGCTGACAAGAGCAAAGCAGGATAGCTGTATTGTTATCCTAGCTTCAATAATGGAGAGAAAAGCAAGCAGGAGAGAAAACGAATGCGAAGAAAAAAACAGCAACTCTGAAAGCTCCGAGCTAGACAAGGACTACAAAACGTCTCTGATTACTCTGAATGTCGGTGGTTATCTATATATCACACAAAAACAGACACTAACCAAGTATCCAGATTCTTTCCTGGAGGGGATCATAAATGGAAGAATAATGTGCCCATTTGATGCAGATGGTCATTACTTCATAGACAGAGATGGACTCCTTTTTAGACACATCCTCAACTTCCTACGGAACGGAGAACTTCTTCTACCAGAGGGGTTTCGAGAAAATCAACTTTTGGCACAAGAAGCCGAATTTTTCCAGCTTAAGGTACTCTCAGAGGCAGTGAAATCAAGGTGGGAGAAGGAACAGCTAGCATCCCGAGAGACTACTTTCCTGGAAATAACTGACAGCCACGACCGTTCACAAGGACTTAGAATCTTTTGTAATGCTCCTGAATTCATTGCAAAAATAAAATCCAGAATTGTACTGGTGTCCAAAAGCAGGCTGGATGGATTTCCAGAGGAGTTTTCAGTATCTTCAAATATTATTCAATTCAAGTACTTCATAAAGTCTGAAAACGGTACACGATTGGTACTGAAGGAGGACAACACCTTCGTATGCACCCTGGAAACTCTTAAATTTGAGGCTATAATGACGGCTTTAAAATGTGGATTTAGACTGCTGACCAGTCTGGACTGTTCAAGAGGGTCGATTGTTCACAGTGATGCACTGCATTTTATCAAGTAATCACAAAGGCACAGGAAACGAGCACGCAGCCAGTAAACCTCCCTGAGCTGCAGCCTCCTGGCATCACAAATAATGCATCTAACTAGCTCTGTACCACAGAGCTCAGCTGCTAATCAACTGATGTGAGCTAATGGTATGTAAATCTCATAATG
Organism: Passer domesticus; assembly: GCF_036417665.1. NCBI lineage: Eukaryota > Metazoa > Chordata > Aves > Passeriformes > Passeridae > Passer > Passer domesticus. The sequence goes on along the minus strand of NC_087475.1, from coordinate 62,382,906 downwards.
ACATCTATCTCTGGCTTACTAAAGCTGACTGAAAATTTTATGCCTGAATTTAACAAGAATCATCTGCTAACATTGTAAACAGATGGAATGCTTTATGTTCTTTGTAATATGTTTTATCAATGCTGTCTTTCAACCAGAGTCTAGCTGAATTTTTGTGTACCTGTGTGATGAACATGCATATACCTAACTGCTCTGCTGAACAGCAGTGAGAGTGTTTTCAGACAATAAGCAGGCTTAAAGTATGTTTTGCTTTTAACAAATTAAGAATGGATTTTAACTGGAATAAATGATTTTGACTGTTCATTAGTGTTTATGGTAATGTATTGTACTGAATTTCCAAAAATAAGATTGCAAGAGAGTTTAAAATAACCAACTTAATTTTTAAGTTAAATGATTTCTCAACTCACTTAACCCCAAATTTATACTATATTGTTACAGTAATGCTGCCAGAAACATGTAAACCAACAAAATAATTCTGGGGGAAATTAATTTTATTAAAGGAATTGGGTCCAATCTGCACAGAATGTTACATTTTCTAATCATACATACATATGAAATAGCTAACAAAAGTATTTGACATTAAGTTTAGTGTAACAGGTTTCCAGTATCAGCATCCAACAATGCCACAGTCAGTATTTCCTAGCAATCATTTGTGCTCATAAGGACAGGCAATGAACAAAGCCCTTGCTTTGCACAGTGGCTTACTAAATGCAATGAGTACTATCAGTTCTGAACAGACCACCTGCTGGCATTAAAGACAATTCACTCTTAAGTAATGGAATAAACACCTTCATTCTCCTCATCTCCACTATTTATAAAATCTTTTAATTGATATTTTAAACAAAGTTTTAATGGTTTCTATAGCACAACTGTAACTAATTTAAACACAAGGATTACAAACCAGTCATTTCACAAAAACAAGCTGAAAAATCATCACAAAAGGCAAGAAGAAGCAGCACTAACTCTAAGTGTTGTTTGTCATTGAAACCAATCATCACTCACAGCTCATATGAACCCAAAATTCAAGTAAAATGCTTATAAAGAAATAAAAAACAACTAAGTAGTCTCCCAAAACATTGGTTTTATAGAGGAAAAAAATAATGTCAACAAAAGGCAGTACAATCCATACTAGTAGTGACAACCAAGGAAAACAGCTAACAGAAGACAGGCTGAAAACAGTTGTGGTTTGGATTTCAGGGGGAACAAATCAATCCTAAGTATCAAGGGCTGAGAATACAAATGCAAGGTCCACTTATCCCTCAACATGAAACTCTTTTTCACTTCTAACACACAACAGGTGTTGTTAACTAGGGCTCTTGCTAGAGATGAATTAATACAGTGATGCTACATCTCCAGACCAGGAGCAGTGACTGAAACATATTCCAACATGATTTTATCAAATGGGGGAATTCAACCTCTCCAGAATACTCAATCAGAATGAATACACTGTCTAGAAATTATAATGTTTTCTATTTAGTCCTCCTATTACAGACTTACAGTTCACAAAAAAAATGTGGTTCTGTTAAAAAAATGGTTCTAAGTGGAACATTTTCAGGCTCTAATGTTTAAAAATCAGATCACTTTAGATTTCAGGCATACAAGCTGAATAACTGTCCATGTATCCCAAAACTTCTCTGAATTTGTCCAAATGCATTAATTATACACACACAAAAGATACATAGTAAAATACTATTGTTTACATGTGCCACCAGTATGTGTCATCTTCCCTCCTCCCCCTCCAAGCTATTTTCAAATTGAGGTATTAAAAAAATCCTCATTAACCACTACTCTTGTGCTTATAAGAATCTGTAGGACTTCTGTGAAAAGCAAATGTGAAAGCTTCCCTAAAAGAAATACAAATCCTGTTGATCTTCTAGGACAAGAACTAGAAACACAATCACACAGAACAATTACATGAAAAGCCCTCTGTAGATAGAATTCTCTACATGAGCAAGATAAAGTGGCAAGACAATCTAAAAAAGCTCCATAATAAATCCACAAGTTTTAAAGCAGCATGCTCACAGTGCTGTCAAATACACAGCCTGCATCAACACAAAGTCTGGAGGAGGCTGTTGCTCCTGGGATGTCAATCCATTTGCACTTAAACACTTTGATTACAACTTTCATTTGTCCTGGGTCTTTGACTAAAATTTAAAATGTAATTGCAGCTGAAAAGAAGGAAGGTGAAAACCAATTTTTATTTCAAACTATTAATATATGTTAATTAAAATATGTTGTGGTTGCTCGCCTTTCAGTTAAGCTCTTAGGATGCCAAACACCAAGAAATCAATTGTTAGCACTCCCCTATCAGAAGGCAGAACCAGTTTTTTATTGGAGAATGACTTTTGCTCATGAAAAATTAGTAGAGAATTTGATGGTTCTGCATTTATTGTAGAAAATACTTTCAGAATATAAGTTATTCATAAGCTGATAATCACAAGTAACATGGAAACCATTTGAAGCATCTTCTAAGAATATTGTATAGCTATTCATAAAAGATTTATTTGCCAGGCTTTTGGTTCAGAGTATCTACTGCCCTCTTAACCTATGAAAGAGAACTTGGAAAAAAAGAGGGGGTTTTTAGGTGAAAAATGGACTTCTGTAATAATTATTAAAATAAATACCTGTGTCGTTTGGTTGGTTTATTGCAGGTTGGTTTGTTTGTTTGTTTGAAAGTCAATGATTCATTACCTTATGTAATTTTAACTGGAAATTTTGTATATTTCTGTGTAACACTGACATCTATGGCACACACGTAAAGTCATCTGCTGCAACACTAACTTCAATCTTGTTTCTTTTCCCTTATTCATGAGCAGTGATGCATTTCTGCAAGTGTCAGGGTTTGAAAATTTTACATGCTACCTCTGTTCGAAGGCACCTCAGCTCTTTGAATTACACAGCAGAAAGGAACATGGAAGTAAAAAATTTAATTCACTTCCCTATTCAGACTAAACAAATCCACAACTGTCTTGAATCATGCCATATCAGCTACAATTAGACACTTAAAACTAGATATAAACTTGAGCCATTTTTCAGGGTGGGACTGTCTTGTTTTGGTATAGGAACAAAAAAAGGATATAAAGCCTCAATAGTGTGAATAATGTTTCCTCTGTACTCCATAATCATCCTAATTATAACATAAATATATTTTGCATATGTTCAGTCAGTCAGGTGGATACTCGTGTTCCATCACAGTAGGATGAGCCAGAAAAAGTACCCAGTCATGCATCAGCTACCTTTTCTGTCTTTTCTTTAAAGCTGGAAATTTCATATTCAATAACTGCTGTGACAATATGAAAGCTGCAAAATCAAGTGCTTAAGCCAGAAATACCCACAGTTGTTCTAACAACATTAACATTACTAAGTATATGATGTGCAGGCAAAATATTTCTATTCTCCTTTCTCTCATTAAGACTGGGATCACAACAAACTTATCAGAACGGTCCTACAAGTATCAGGAAGGAATGACAATTACCACCATTTCTCTGATGATCTTCAATTGCTCTGGTAGGAGTAAGAAGGAACTTCCTCCTCTTTCCCCAGGGAGGCACTTAACCTGCTCCCAGGCTTGGTCAGCTCTGCTTGCCTCCCTGCCTGTTTTGCCAGGTGAGATAAGGTGTCACCAAGCAGAAAGGAGAGGCAAGTGAAGGCAGGACTAAATTCCATAGACTATAAAAAAAAAAGTCCTTGTCCCTATTAATTTCTTGAATGACTACTCATGGAAAAATATAAATAGCTGCCAAATTAACCAAAATACTGACACCTGGATGCTCGCCTTTCCCCAGTGGTGGAGCAGAAGCCAAGGATTCCATCACACTTGGCAGTACACTGCCATAGGTACCAACTACATGGATTTCTATTGAGTACAAAACCTACAAGTGGCTGCACTATGTCAGACTAAAGCTTGTTTTAGCCCAGTTTTCCCTGGTGACTGGGAACTGTTTCTGAACCCAGAGACTTCACATGTCTGGGAGAACCCACATTTTTGACAGTTTGACCCTCACATTCTTTCCCTTGTCTTGTCCTCTCCTCCCATCATACAACTATTTTTCATTTTTGTTTCACTGTACCCCTTTCCTTCATCAGGCCAGTTGTGGGGCTTTGTCAGTGATGTCTAAGAAAGAATAAATACTGGGAAAAATATATACAATGTCTGCACAAAGTATTTCTTCAGTCTCTAACCAGTCTTACTGCCCAATGACTTCTAGAGTTAGATGTGGTTTCTGGATGTAGTCTTGATGCTGTGAAATACAGAGGCTGCACAACAAGGTCAAATTGGAGCTCCAGTTCTGTACCTTCAGCACTGACTCACCCACTGACCAGTTTCACAGCCTCATAATTGCACTATTGATATTTTCAAACACTCATGTCTTATTTTTCATTTTTTGCATTTGTACCTATTACAACTGTTTAAGTGACAACAGGTCACTTCTTTTCTACAGTAGGTAAAAATTACATCATCATTTGCAGAAAATCAGTGGCATTGCTGTTTTTGCCTCTTAAAAGCATTACAAGGTTTCCACTCACTAAGACGAGAAGAGGTTAAGAAAATTATCTTCCTCCCCCACTCCTCATTAGTATACAAGCAGAATAAGGGCAGGCAACAAAAAATACAATTTAATAAGAGCAGTGTCTAATCCATTCATTTATTTGTGTAGAAGGGTCACGTTGCCCTAATGCTACTGACTGATAAATCAGGATTGGGGATGAAGAGCACAAGTTCACTTGAGTCTGTGACAAAATAAATACTATTTTCCTAGGCTAGATCATCTTTGCAAAATAACTATTACATAAACCTAACATTGTCTGCTGCCCTGCAACACAGGGTAGATTGAAAAGGAAAGTGACTACTAGTTAAAAAATAAAGGAATCCTTACATGAAGAAAGAGGCTTGCATAATTTACTGTGTTGAAACAAAATCAATAAGTAAGGTACAAGGAATTTAGGATCAGGAAAAATAACACTTTGGGATTTATTTACATTTGAAATAGACATTCTGTAACTCGTATGTATTGGTATATCACAGAGAACATTGTCTCAAAACACTGCCTCTGTAAATCACCATCATTCCCAAAAACTTGCCAGAAAACAAGCAGTATGGCAAGGACTGGGGAAGGTAGGAGGAAGATGTATGATGACACCTGAGGAACACAGATGAGCAACCACTCTGAAAAAGCAACAGCAGTTGCCTTTCTTTCTGAAATTGCGTAATACTCTGTAGAACTAGACAGTTGATTTCTCTTCCCAAAAATGTTTGTAGTAGGAGTACCACACACAGCTAATGCAACAGTCTCCCAGGAAGCTGTTTCTATCTGTGCTGTTCAAAGCTGGTACAATAATTATAGCTGTAAACAGAAGCTACTCATTTAAAACACCATTACAACATGATGATATGCAAGCTCAACATGCTAGGATTTGAAAACCAAGTTGTTAGAAGATGACTCCTATAAACTGAGTCATTCTGAATGTCTGTAAGCTTCTCCTGATAATGCTAAAAATGACAATACTGCCTTGTTCACTGGCGGTGTGACTTTGGGAGACATAACCTTGGTTTACACACAGCTCATGAAAGCCATCATCTTTCTGGGCATTAAAGAGGTATTCCACTAGTCCCACCCCAAGCATTATTTCATTTTTGTGAAAAGCTAGATCTCTACTCTCTTCCAGGATACATCTTTTTTTTTTTTCCTTTGACACCACCAGACTTTCAGGGATAGCTTTGCTCCAGGTATAGAAAGCCTGCTCTAACTGAAGCACAAGGTCTCACTGCTCACAGCTCCTGAAGAGAGATTTGGCATCCTGTGTCGGGGCGTGGCACTTTACCAGCAACAGAAACATATCAAGGAGATGAGAATCCAGATTTAAAAACCCAAGGCTGCTTGCTGGGGAAATGCCCCAGGAAGATGAAGCTCCAAGGGGCTTGCTAGAGTCTGGAGTCTGATGTTCAGGGAAGTCTGGAGTGCTGGACTCCCCCAGCTGTGAGAATGGGGAGGGAGAAGTGTGGTGAGAGAGCCTATGAGCACTACAAGGTGAAGAGAAAGGGACGCAGTGTCTGTCATTCACTGTCAGCTGAGGGTCTTGGTTTTGTGATGAAGACAGATGCCCACACCGTGCAACACTGAGGTTATACAACATCAGTAATGTCTAATAATCCTGAAATTAATAAATAAATAATGGATGACAAATCTCACAAAATTCTTTTTTTGCTTTTCATATGCCACCTTTTAAAGAGGCAATTTTATTTATTATAGCAGAAGTCAGAGGAATTAACTTTTAAAAAAAACTGTTAATAGCAAATTTCAAGCTACAAATCTCCTGCTGCAGCTCCACAGAAAGCTATTTGGTTAGCTCCTAGGAGATTCCTGATTTTGTACCATAGTGAAAAGATAAAGTGAAAAAAAAAACAGGTCAGAGGTGGATACAGACTCTCTCAATCAGGAAGAAAAAATAAGCAAACAAACTAGCAATGAAGAGGCTAAGCATGAAAAAATGTAAACAGAACAAGCAACTGTAACACCAAAGCCGGTCATTTATTGCCTCTCTACTACTTAAATAAGGCCTTTGGCAAGTATTAGGGATAAAGCAGTACATTTTCTCAGTACTGAAACTGGTAGTCTCAGAGGAGACAAATTAAAGGTCCTGCCAGCCAGGTTGATAAGAATCAGCTAAAGAGAGGAAAAGGTACTCTTGAGGTTAGAAGTCTTATCAATACTAACATTATCTAAGGCCTGCAGCACTGCCAGGTCTTATGACATTTCCAACACTTTTTCTAAAAAGAATAGCAAATAAAGCTCTTTCCCAACAGAGCAGAAATCTAACAGGTAGGCTATCTTACGCCTTCCATATGATGATAAAAGTCCACTTCTGTAACTTTTCAGCCACGTCAAGATTATCATTTCTGGGTTTGCCCACAGAGTTCCCTCATTTTATTCACTTTGAAACTGACTCCTGCAAGTCTTACATGTCAGTCTTGTACTGGCCAAGACAGAAAACATTTGATTTTCCTCTGCCCCTTTGATCCATCATTCAAGGCTCTGAATTCACAATACTCCAACAATCTGAACCCATCAAATGTAATCAAACCCATCAAATGCTGGTAGGTGGGTGAACTGCAACAATCAGCAAAATACCTCACAGAAGACAAACACAATTTGTGAAGTCATGATCTGCAGTGCTCGGCATGGCTAAGATTCCTGGGATTCCTCAAGTCATAAGGAAAACCAAGAACTCTGGTACAAGCCAAAAGCACACTTCTGTTTATTCACTACTTCTACAAGCTGCACATGGACATCATAAAAGGACAAAATACGGTCATGGCATTAATTCCCCTTGTTTTGTATCAAGTTCTGTTCTCAGGAGAGAACCTGTATGATAATAAGAACAGTGTTGTTTGCTCAGACATACATGTTAGACTATTCATACAATATCCTAAAATAAATAGCCACACTCTAAGGGCACCAAGGACATTTACACAAATTCTCAAGAAAATTCACTTAATGGTGGCCTACATTAAATCCATATCCTTTTGCTATTGTACCACTGCACCTTCCCTGTTCTTCCACAATATTCATTATAACCAGTACCACAGGCCTTGACTACATATAGCTTAAAGCAAAAATCATTGCTTTGTGAGTTTCAACAGCTACCAATGAAGTCTCACACTGATTACGGCTTCTGGAAAGCCACTGGGAAACTTGTATTTTAAGCTGTGTTGTATTTATCTGCCAACAAACCCAGTTATATTTCCAAGACAAAAACTGTTTCTGTGTCTTGAACATGGCAGAATCTGCATCGAAATGATCTTCAACACTGAGTTGCAAGCTAGTATTTAAATTAAAAGTTACTGTTTTATTCCTCCTGACAATCATTTTTCAGTTAGAGTTTTGCTTTTGGAGTTTAACTAATATAGGTTCATTGCTTGAAAGAAGATAAAATCAAATGTGCGTTTAGCAGCTTTATACCATCCCATGTTATACCGTAAGAAGTCTCTGTCTTTACCAAAAAATGGCTGATTTTATCACATGGAAGTCAGTGGTTATCATCACATTTACAATGAATTTCAAATGTTCCGACATATGTATAATCAACATGTGAATCCTTTTTTTTTTACTTTAATATCAAGAAATTAAGGAAGTGGTATCTACAAACAGTTTGAGTGTTGTACACTTCTGTCTGCAGTCACATTCATACACTCACAATTGGTAAAATTTTAATACTAAATTCACCCTATATTGTCTGTCTACATGCTCAAAGCTTGGGCAACATTAAATACTCAGTTGCTGCCCCTGCAGCTTCCATAAAATGCACTTCCACAAGGACTGCACCTAACTGAATTTGCTCTTACATGAGAATGCATTTCTTTACTGCATCATACTCAGCAGACTACACAGGCTCACAGCAGCAGCTTCTCAGTATTTTTATTGGGGGGAGGAGCAGGTCACACTTTATACTGGCACAAATGCTTGGTTTTCACAGCTTCTGTCACCACTGACAGCACTTTCAGGTAGGTGCAAGCGATGTCATAAACAAACAAGAGCCACATACACATATTTGGATTTAAATCGCTTGCTCATCCTTATATAGGACCAAGCAAAGCCAATCCTCATTTCTCTTTTCCTTTAGCTTAGTGTATCATTTGCTCCTTTCACTTTCAGCGTAAACCAGCCTTCAGGCACTAAACAACACTAGTTGAATCACCAAGCACTGTTTATCACAAGCTCTAAACAAATAGATTTCTGTATGGAAAAACTGATCTAAAATGATAAAATGCAAAAGGAACTCAAATTTAATTTAAGGAAACTTGTCTCACATATGTCTTGATTCCTGAATATTTTGCTGTTAACATCATTCAAGATATTATGGATACTAAAGATTTTACATGGGCTCAAACAACAGTGACACTTCATAGAAGAAAAATCCATGAGGTTCCTGTTAGGTAAAATACCATAACTTCTGTTTCTGGAACTCCCTGAGCTGTGAATCACTAACGGCTGGAAGAAGCTGGAACAGGTTGCCCAGAGAGGAGGAAGGTGCTCATCTCTGCAAACCTTCAAGATTAGGTTGGACAGAGGTCTGAGCAACCTGTTTTAGCTGGAGATGTTCCTGCTCATTGCAGGGGTGCTGGACTAAGTGAGCTTTAAAGGTCCTTTTCAAACCAAACTGTTCTAGGATTCCATGAGAAGTATCCTGGGGAGGTACCATTATGCTCCTGCTCTTACTCTCATCTCAAGGTATCTGCTGCTGACCACCACTGAGGACAGCACACCAGCCAGATCAACTTTGGTGTGATCCAGTACCACTCACAGTCTCTCTCAAACAGCATCATGTAGAGTAGCAACACTGTCATGGCTTTTCTAGGTGGTTTACAACTATCCCAACAACAAATGTGATTAAAGATGTCATACATAATACTAAGGATTTACGACATAAATTCTAAAGTTTGACAGCACCATGCCAATGTAATCATCTTTTAATGATGTAAATCAAATGGTTTTGGAATGCCATATCTCATTTACTTTCTTTACTTACTATGAAAAACTTTACATATTTTAATTCAGTAAGACCCAAAAGGATTTTGTTATGCTAACATGCTAAATAAAAACATAAAAGACATCATCTTTGCCTCAAAAGTACTTGATGTAGGCCAAGAAACGGTAGATTAACAGAAAAAATTAAATACTAAATATCCTGAATTACCTGAGAGGTAGTTTGGAAAAGGCCATCTGAGTTCCATAATGATTTTGAGAAAAAAGTGAATAAGCAAACAGTGTAACTGATGGCTGAGAGACCTCCTTTACATGCCCCAGGGTAAGCAACTACCATCACTCAGAGTGAATCCCTACCCAGTTTGATTCCATAAAATGGGTTTAGAACTTATCCTGTCAGCATATTTAAACAGCTCACACCACAGTAATTCATTATTCTGGCTGAAGCAAAAATACAAACAACTAAACACGTGGCCATCTTACACAACATTCACAGAACTCAGAAGAGGCACCAAGTGAACAGCAGACAATTCAACCATTCAAACACAAACCGAAACAAAACAAAACCAAGAGTGCACCCTTACAACTACAAAACCAACTAAATGGAAGTATAGGAATTCTGATTCATTTTAGCAGCTAAAATCTCAATATCTGATTTACATGAGACGCTGCATAGCAGTGAATCTCTTGTAGTGGTATAAAATACCAATCTCTAGGAAGTAGCCCTTCTTATCTTAAAACTGCACCACGATTCACACAGAATCAGTGAACAGGTTTTACCAATTAAATAAGAAGAATTGCAAGCTGTAAAACACACCCTGTACAGACTTGTATTCAGTACAAGTCTGCAGACCATAACATTCCTAACGTCAGTCTTCTGACATGCTTAGGCCAGAGTAATAGAAGGAATCTCCATTTTACAAAAAATTCCCTGCTACAGAAAATAAAACCCAAACCCTACCTCTAGCCAGACACAAACTACACACTTCTGACAGTATTTGATGCTGAAAAGCAATTCAAAGAAGTCAGATACTAGAACAAGCAGACATCTCCATGTTTAAGGGTCCAAGAAGTACTTTCAAGAAGACATTTTAAACACCCACTAGCATTAGACTTTTGTTTAGGAAATGCTTTTAAGAAAAGTAGGAGTTTGAAACTCTTTCACATCTTTCACATGAGCCATCTCCTATCTGTACCATTACCACTTAACAAGTGCACTCCAGTCCCAGTACTATTTAATTCATGTGCACCAGAGATAATACTACTTTTTATGGACTATTTTTATGACTGCTTAGTTTATGTAATTGGAATCAAATAACAAAAGATATGGAAATGTGTCACAAACTTTCCAACCAAAAGAAAAGAATTCAAACTAAAGGTAGACAAACAATAAATTGAAACAAACAAAAAAAAAGGTTGAGAAATAAATAAAAGCTCCTAAACAACAGTGCAAAGAACATTACATTTCTAAACCTCTCCCTCATCATTTTATTCCCCTTCTTTCAAATAAAAAATATTAATAATTTAAACTTTTGGGCACAGCAGATAAACAGTTATGAAGTTATTTTTTAATGTTATGACATTCTACAAAATATTAAAAAAGACCCTTTTTTAAATTCACCAATTTCTTAATATGCGAAACTGAAAATTGCAGTAATAAGTAATTTCTTAAGTGTTTCAAAGAAAATGTCTGTACTCACCAGCACTGCCGCTTTCTGATTTTTCTTCTGATTGGTTTTCTGAGGAAAAAAAAAACAAAACAGAAAAGTAATCATAATGTTTCCATGTTGATTATCTGAAATTACATCCAACAACTGGGATGCAAAGTAAAGAATGATAAATTATGATAAAATCAAAATCACTGGATTTGATTAATGCTTATAAATACACCTTCTGAGGAATAATTTGCTACCAGGAGCAACAAAAGTCCTTTAGTGCCCAAACTTACAACTTAAATGAGAAAACTCTATTGCACCTCTGACTGAGCTCTGCGAGAACAAAGTTACACATTTATACAAAATCAGTAGCAGGATTATGCTCAAGAAATGTACATTATTCATTTATCTCACTGGTTAGCCTAGACAAACATTTTTATATATTACAAAAATAATCAGGGTTCTGCAAGAGAATGTTCTTAATTGGCATTAGGTAATTTTTTGACCTTGATCAACCTCTTCTCTACTCTTTTTACAGGCCATGGAAGAATTTATTTCTTCAAGCTTTTTCCTCTCTGATTATTTGTCCTACAATGATACTATAGCCCATTGGTATTTTTTCTCAAGTATTTGTACTTGTCAAGTACAACAAATAACCAGAAACACCTCCTGTTCCATGTAGCAGAGAATCATACGTATGAAACAGACACAGTGTTGCAAATTGACTTGCTAAAAAATTATCACTGGTGAATGGCAGAGTCAGATTCAGAAGCAGCTTTCTGCAAGGAATTCCAATCCCACATTCAAGGAATGGCTGCCAGTATAACTCAGTTATAACCCCTACCTGAGTTATAACCCTACCAAGTCCTGTATGATTAAACCCCTCCATTAATTTGTCAGTATTATATTTGACTGCTCCTCCTATATTTCTCCTTTTTATGCATCCTCTGATGCAGAGAACAAAAAGAACATTTTCACTCCCCTGAAACACAGTTAGAAGTGGTAAAACATACTTGTCCTTTGCTTTCAACTCAGGCAAGTTACAGCTGTCATTACAGGCTATTTACTTACAGGCAAGGGTGAATTACTGCTCTAACTCAGAGAGTAATTTTCAAGTTCAGTTAGGTTGAAAATTTCTGCCATTTGCAGGCTGGGTATTAAAAGAACTGAAAACATGAAATATTTTAGAAAATCTTTTTCTTGCCACTGATTCTTGCTGGCTTTGAAGGCTTCTGCCCCTCTTTTCTCATTGAGATGGCTTGAGAGCCTGAGGACTAAATGCAAACATAAAAACCAGTATCTTAGAGCTCCTTCTTTCTTGACACCAGGTGGCTGTCATTAGTCTCAGCAGCTGAAGGCACCTGCTTTCTCTATGAGAAACAATCATTATATGGCCCCTTCCCAGCCATGAGTACTCACAAAGTGAGTAAAGATCCCTGCCAACTTTCAGACATACATCCAGGACAGCCTGTTTACAGAAAATCAGGTATTTTCTCCTTGATGTAATTTTTTGTGCATATTTGGCACATTTACAGCATGACATAAAACAATTGTAGTTTAACAAAGGAAACATTCAGTACACACACAAGAAGCAGAGAGGATGAAATGAAGAACATACAAACATACAAAGATACAAACACCTGTCTGAAGTGAGAAGCGAGATGGAACTGGATTTAAAGCTGTTCAATTTCAATTCAGTTTCAATAGAAGACCAGAGCTACCTCTCCAAATCTATTGCCAAAGACATCACACTTGAACATTGCTAAGAGCATCTCTGATTCAAATAACAATAAATGTACTTCACGTCTACAGGGAAAGTGTGTGTGTTTGTATCTGCCCTTAACAGCAGAGACAAAAAAACAGACAAAATTCAAGCCTTGCAAAAAAGTGGCAGTTTTCTTCCTCATCATTAGACAACTCAGTTTTGTTATGATTAGGTCACAAGTTCTGCTTTAAAAATCTTCTCAGCATTAATATAATGAGGAAGGTAAAGGAAGTTTACTGAAGTCTATATGTCTACTGAATATATCTCATTAATGCAGACTACAGCTGCTCAGCCTCCTCTACAACATGCAGGAGCTGACAAATGCCAACAGACTGGGATTGGTAAAAGTTGGGGTTTTTTGATGTTAGTGGGTTTTTTGCTGTCATTGTGGTAATGCGTGGTGGCAGGGTGTTGGTTTTTTACACATACATCAGTGAGACTGGAAACAAAAGGTATTTTAAATCAATTAAGTTTGCAAAAAGACTACTCCCATCACACAGAGCCCATTCTAACAGACCATATATTTTGAGTTACACCCTCAATTGTTTAAATTTGTACAGGAATTCACAGTCTATAGTTTTAATAACAGCAATGAAAATAAAATTAGCTTATCCCTGCCAGCCAACTGAACCTGCTTACAGCACTTTTTAAACTCTCCAACAAGCATAAGTAATTAAATAAATATAATTTCCTTTTTTTTTTTTTTGAGATGGAGAAGGGGTATGATGTAAGCAACTGCAATTGTTTTCGAAATGGACTGTATGTCTCAATAATACACACAAAATTTTGAGCCATCAAAATTATGTCTGTAATTAAACTAGCTTGAGCTTCAAATTCTCTCTTTCTGATCAAGGGTTTTATCTTTATGATTCTCAAAAATATTTGGAAATTTGCATAAATGCCATAGATTTGAAAGGCTGCTGTTGCTTCTAGTACTTTGATCATGAGGCTGCTGATAGGTTTTCTGCTTCTGCTAACAGTCCAGAAAAGACTGAAGTACAAAACAGAACAAAGAAGCATTAGGTTAGATCCCAAAATCTTCTGGAGACTGAAGATGTGGTTAAGTGACAGCCTGAACAGAAACAATTGGAAAGTACTGTTAACGTAGACAGGTACACATCAAAACTCCTCATCAGGCTGCCCTAAAATGGCAGAACAATGAGGGTGTTTTTTTCCTAAATAACAGTTTAATGAGGAATTTCAGAATTCAGACACTTATCTAATAGAATTTGAAACAGTATTACAAGGCATCAAGATTCCGAGCACACTGTATTTTACTGAGAATAATTAAGTGTAATTAAAGAAGTAACTGCTTTAATGAAAGGTTTTTATTAGGGTTTGTTCCCTTCACATTTCTTTAATGGCTGGACATAGCTGATATTTAAAAATACATATATACAAAATACAGAATTAAAACCTCTGAATATTCATTTTCACTGGAATACAATTGCAAATTGTATGCTATATGGTAGGTGTGATTCTTGTACAAATTCAGAAAAGGTCCTTTCATATATGAGAAGCTTTTGTGTAAAGGAAAAAACCCCAACAATTCAAAACAATGGGAGAAATTTCAAGGAATGTGGGAATAAAGGAGCTGTTCTTGGGTGCATAGGCAGAGTTACGTGTATTATTGAACAAGAACACAAAAAATAATTGAGTGTCACTAAGTGAATTTCTGAAGGAGAGAAGGCTCAGGAAACTGAAGAAAAACAAAATACTAAAAGCCAGCAATGTTCTGTGAAGCATGAAACAGTGGGACAATCCATGCATGAATGCTGCTCAGAAGCAAAGCTCTGATATGTGTTCTGTCAATGGAATTCTCTGAACACTTTTTACTTTCAGTAAGATGGAAAGAGCATGAAAGAATTTAAAGATGCAAAAATAGGCATTACGGCTATCCCACTTGTGAAGGGGGAGTTGTGAAGATATATTCAAAATTTAAATAAAATGAATCATCTCATCCTACTTTACAGAAATATCTTACACTTTAGCTGTGTCTACAGTGTAAAGTCTTCTCCTCCACCCATCAGTCCTTTACAGTCTGGGATGCAATTGCCTGCCAAGGTCTGCGTTTTCAAAAGTCATATTAGTAGCACATTTTTCCAAAAACCAGTTCAATAAGAAACTTTTACCATTATCTCTAACAAAGCTGCAATTTTATTTATATTAAGATCCAGCAAACCTAAACTATGTGCTGGCAGAAAAATCAAGCAATGGACAATTAAAGCGGTAAGGAGTAATGTATAATCATAATCAGAAAAGTTTGCAGTTAAATGTTTAACAAAAGTGTGTTACCATTCCTTCAATGAAGGAAAAAACTGTTAAATTACAGTGTTATCTTATGCTAGGGTGTGTGCCACTGGGAAGTGCAGAAAACTATTTTAACCAAATATACCCTATGTATCAGGCCCATGAACTGCCCCTAGATAGTTTCTAGCTATATGCACGTATGAAGAATTAATTTTGTTCAATAAGAAATTAAAATATATGCAAAATCTTCAGTTTTTCACCCGCCAAAAACCACAGCTATGATAGCTGATGACAAAGATGAGATAAAACGACTGGAAGCACAAATAGCATTGTAGCATAGCAACTGTTGATGTACATATGGTGATGTTTATGGAACAGAATGTAGTTCATATTTAATGCAGAAATAACACCAAAACCAGCCTAGACAGCAAGACCTAGACAGCAAGAGACAAGTGTGCTTTGGATCCCTCTGCAGACATGACAGAAGCCATGCTTCCCACCAGCTTTGCTCAAGAACGCCACCACAGGCCTCAGTGATGGAGACAATGCAATGTCCACACTTGCAACAGCCTTGCAAAGGAACTAGGGAGATACTTTGCAACTACCACCTTCAGAGTACTCAACATTATTCACTGTGACTATTTCAAATTACAGAAGAAGTAAAAGAAAAGAAAATAAATGGGAGAAATCCCAGAGCTAATCCAAGCAGAGGACACAGCACGTGTGAAAGCCAGCCCAGGACAGATTTTTAACAGTATTTGGGATGGGAGCCACTTTACCAAGCTTCCTATTAGCTCAGATACACACTGCAGAAGAGCAAGAAACTCTACAATTCATTACATTTTGGACACAATAAATTGTAACTTAGGAGAGCCTACTGCTGTCCATTAAGAAATACGGGACCACCAGAGATGCAGACATTTACAAGGAAAGAACTGAAGGATTTCTTCCAACACTACAAGTAGGAGAAGCATAGTTCAGTTAAAAACAAAACCCACAGAAAATCCACTCAGAAGACTAGAAATTACATCATGCAGAAAGTATTAAATTACTTGTCAAATCTGATCTTTTTTGCTTGCTCTAAATGACCTGGTGAGTCAATGTGAAGTGCTGAATTATCCAGAATATATAAACTGCCTACAGCATCTTCCAAGATCACAGCATATTTCAGAAAAGCCATCAAAAAGACAGTCCCTCTAATATAAGGATCCCAGGGTTAAAGGACTACACAGAGAATAGATCTCAGGATATTCAGTGCACCCAAAAAAACTGTGGAGGGGTGAAAAAATCACAAACCCACAATCAAAAAAAAACCACCCCACCCTGTACAAAACAAACCCAACTGCTTTAAGCCATTTGCTCAAGTTGATTTAAGTCAGTCCTCAGTAAGGGTACTGCCTGAAGGCAATAATGCATGAAGCACTTTTTTTATTCATATTTCATTGCCTAATTCCTCATTTGCGCCCTTCTAGATGACATCTGCAGTTCCATGACAGATTAATCTTTGGCCCATGGTTCAAACTTGTGTTACTCACACTGATGCTTGTGTTACATGGTGCAGATAAAAAAAAAGAAAAAGGACAAGATGCTTTTCAGAAAAAAATATGCTAATTATAATATGAAGACTCATAATGATCTGTGAACCCAGGAATGAACGGATTTCAATTTCTTATTATTGCCTTACTGTGGATCAACTGATGTGCAAAGGTATGCA
Organism: Passer domesticus; assembly: GCF_036417665.1. Lineage (NCBI taxonomy): Eukaryota > Metazoa > Chordata > Aves > Passeriformes > Passeridae > Passer > Passer domesticus. Next base: position 62,366,037 of record NC_087475.1, on the reverse strand, counting down.
AGTTCTCACTGAGTGTTTTTTCATGGTCAATATAGTGGGTTTCTCCAAGGGGATTTTCTGGCATCCAATACAGTAGCAGCCTTTCTTTCAGTTGAGACATCTGTACAGTCCACCCTTCAGACACCTGTTTTCCCACTAGCCACAATTCACTTTGAAATTTGTTGAAAATGGACATGGAGCTCAAAACATGCCTACACATTTAAGCACATGAGTATAACCTCAGAAACATGGTGCCTAAGGAATCTGACTGGAATTTGGAATATTTGTGTCATGTTCATTTTTCAAAGCAAAAAAATTCAAGCAAGAAAAGCACAATAAAGTACATTTTTGACTGTACTGTCACTGTACCAACTTCAATGCAATAGCAAAAGATTTCAGCTATTTTGCATTTAAGTCAGTTTCAGGAAAACTCACTGACTGCAAGTTATGCTTGCTAATATCAAGCAAAAACAATTTTGACAGGGTCCATGCTTATTTACTTCATCCCAATAATTTCTCATGTAACTAACCACCCTTAGCTCCCAGTTAAAATAATAACTTCTATCCAGTAAATCCACGGTCCTCAAATAACTGACTCTAGTTGCTGGGAAATGCAAAATTTTAAATTGATTAAATAAAAATGATGAACAGAGGAAAAATCAGCATTCTTATAAAATTATTTTCACAGCAGAGACCAATTCAAGGAGAAAAAACCAAATACTGGTTCATACAAAACATACATAGGAACACAAAACCATGTTTTTTTCAGTCAAAACCCTAAAGGAGAATGTACACAATGTACTGCACTCTATTGCATTCCACGTTCCCCCTGCTCTCTCCAGCAGACTCAGAGCTGAAATGTACATGATAACCCCAGAGAACTTCAATCAGTTGCTCGATCACACCAAGTAAACAGACAGACACAAAAAATTACAACAGTGTTATCTGCACAGAAAAAAACAAAACAGCAAAAATCTGAATTAGGAGTCTTCTGTCTTTTACAGCACTGAGTTTATTGAAAGCAGACATACCAGTAAAGTCATAACAACCTTAAATCTAACTTACCTACTGAAGTTTCTGTGAACACTGTTAAGGTCTGTCCTCCCACACTTTGTAGAAGAAATGGATGTTCCCTTGGTGCACTGACTGAAGCAGGCTTTCCTCCAATATCACTGATGCTTGCAAGCTCTTCATTCAAAGTAAATGACACCTAACAGTCACAATTGCCACAGTGTTACCAAACAGACTCCATTACACTGTTTCCCAGGTTATGGGGAAACAAAAAGAGAAAACACAAGTAGTATAGCATATTTCTATTTCAAAAATAAAGGGTGATGTAAGAGTCCTTCCACACTGATCTCTTGTTGAAATACAGAATTCAAAGCTTTCATGTACTTAATAAAATTTACTCAGCTTTCAAAAAGTTGTAAATTGCCTCCTCCTGAAGTCAGAGAACTTGATTTTACTTGTTAAAATATATGGCATAATAGGTTTTCAGCCATTGCTCAGTATGAGTGCTGAAAAATGTTTTGCACAGCCAGCTGAGCTCCAGAAAAAGTGCTGAAATGCCACAACAAGTGTTACTAGCCTAGGACTCTGGAATTGCAGACAGCCCAGAAGAGGTCTAAACACAGCTCCCTTGCCATGTTCACAGTGTACACTCAAAAGAGAAGCTAAGGAAGCTTGAAGAGGGATACTTCACACCAGCACCACGTGCTTTTCCTGTGCATCCTCCTCAGCCTTTTGTACTAACACATCTCAGAGTGTCTGAAGAGAAGGTAAACAAAGTGAGGGAACAGAGAGACCTGATGCAAGTCCCACAGGCATCTATGGGCAGAGCTGCTAACAGAATTCTCTCCTGATTCTGTGGTATATCACTTCGCTAGAGGTATAACAAAAAATATGTGACATTAGAAACCAGCACGTTCTAAACAGTTTTTAGAATTCAAAACATAAACTTTAGCAATTACTTACTTCGGTTCTTCCTTGATTTCTGAAAAAGAAAACATTTAATACTTACTAAATATACATTAAAAAATATTTAACAACATTTCCATAGCCTAATTCCTCAATTTTAGCTTTCCTGATAAAAAAGCAAATTCAAATTCTAGTTTTGTTATTCATCTTCTCTCCTGACCTATTCAATTTTTTGTTATGTTATGCCCAAGAATAAATGGGAAAAGTCAGCATGAAGAGAGAACAGAAGCAGCAAAATAACACATGTAAATAAAAGCAAATTCTGCAATTAGGTTTTCTTAAACCTAGGAAATCAAACTTCATGCAATGCTACAGAGGGACTCCCCAGTATAATTTTGTAAAATTTATATTCCTAATCACTACACAAGCAAACACTGTTCATGTATCAGAGAAATATGCACACTGTTGGCAAGAAAGAGGATTATGTCTTAGAACAGGTGCAACATATTCTTATTTTACACAGGTAACTTCTAAGAAATGTAACCAGTAAATGCAGAATAAAGGCTTACTTGACAATCCTTAGTTTTCCCACTTCACCTCTTCCTGAAGCTTTACTCCATTGTTGTGACAAGTATTTGGGGACCTAAGAGAAGACAACAGATTTCAAGAAAAGCAGATTTTAAAATTCTATACAAACTGTGTATGGGTAAATACTTTAAATGCTTTTACCCTGACCACTTCAGAATAAAGTATGAGCTAAATATAGTAGACAATAGAGAGCCATGGATGATTTTGGGTGGCAGGGGCCTTAACAGACATCTAGTCCAAACTCCCTGCAATGAGCAAGGACATCTGCAACTTGATTGGTTTGCTCAGAGTTCTATCCAACCTGACCTTGAATGCTTCCAGGAATGCCATATCCACAACTTGACTGGGCAACCCGTGCCAGTGCCCCACCACCCTCATAATAAAACATTTCTTCCTTATATCTAGTGTAAATCCTCCTTCCTTTCACTTAAAACCATTACTCCTTGTCCAGCTGCTACAGGCCCTACTAAAAAGTCTGTCCCCATCTCTACCATCAGCCCCTTTGAGGCTCTGGAAGACACCTGTAAGGTCTCCCTGGAGCCTTTTCCCCTCCAGGCTGAGCAGACCCAGGTCTCTCCATCTGTCCTCCCAGAAGAGGTGCTCCAGCTCTCTGATCATCTTTGTGGTCTCCTTAGCACCTGCTGCAGCATGTCCACATCCTTCTTATGCTGGGGGCCCCAGAGCAGGATGCAGCAATCCAGGGGGGTCTCACCAGAGCAGAGCAGAGCAGAGGGACAGAATCCCCTCCCTTGACATACTGCCCATGCTGCTTTTGTTGCAGCCCTGGACAGAACTGCCTTTCTGGGCTGCAAGTGCACATTGCCAGGTCATGACCAGCCTCTCATCTACCAGCACGCCCTCAGAGCTGCTCTCAGGCCTTTCCTCCCTATGCACTGACACTGGGGGTTACCCCAACTCAAGTGCAGGACCTTGTGCTTGGCCTTGTTGAACTTTCTGAAGCTCATGCAAGCCCACTTCTCGAGCTGTTATATACATATACATACACAAACGTGTATATATATTCACACACACATATGTGTATATATATATATATTCAGTTAGAGAGAGCAAAGAGAGTAATGTAGCCCAAAAATAACACCAATGTAGAGTCTCCAATAAGAGAAAAATCTTAGTAACTTCAATCTCAAATACTACTATCCAATCATAAAAGGCAGAAAAAGATCAGCATCAAATTCTTAAACTAAGGAGTCTCAATATTTTATCGGGTCAAATTATACTTTTAAATATTCATTAGAAATTATAATTTCTCTGGGAAAAAAGAAATTCAACCAACCAATCACAGTGATGAGAAGTTAGGCAATTTCTGCTGTGAGGGTAAGGCTTAGAGTCTGAGAACCTCAAACATGTTGAGCAGTAGACCACAGCCTACTACCACTCCTCCAACAGCAGAACCACCCAAGGCAAATCTGCCTCCCATCACTCATTCCCAGCTCTTCACTGCATTGGGCAAAGACTTTGTGCAGCTGCTCAGTATATGGAAAGAGCAGACTTCTCTAGCTAGGAGGAGTGGGTGACTTCCACGTTTTAGCTGTGCTGATTTTGTGTTTAGCAGGTGGAACAACCAAAGCAGCTCCCCAACCCATTTTCCAGCTGCACAAAGTAGTGATTAGTCCAGAGACAGGAACAAGACCAGCATAAATTGAGAATTAAAAGCTGCTGCAGTTCTGTTACCTCACCTACACACCAATTCCTGCAGTTGCAAAGCCTGTGGTATCTGCAGCATTGGGTGACCTTGGCTCAAAAAGGACAATGAAGGCCTCTGGCAAGCAGCACACTCCTCAGAACCTTACAGCCATGTTCTTTACTGGCACAGCAAAGTTTGTCCTGGCTCACACAGTCCACAGCTACTGAAAACATCTGTGCCCACATAGAAAAAGTGTGAGGCACAGCCAGTAACAAAGAGAAATACACTAAGCTATGCCTGGGGCATTTTCTGTTTCAAGCAGCAAAGAAGCACTGTGAAGCCTAATTTTTGTCTTGCATTGAGTAAAACTAAGCCAAGCTGGGGAGAAAAAGAGCCTGTTCCAATAACTTGCTGACAAAGAACAACCTCCTAACTTCCTAAAGCTCAAATTAAATAAACACTAACTTTGCATTTATCAGTTCTTCAAGAACTCCAGATCTTGGAACTAGTGCTTAGTTAGCACTTAGCTTTAGACTCACAGCACCCCATGAAGTACACGTAGAATAACTACAAAATCCAGATGCCTCCAACTGCTCAGACAAACTAAATGGTAGTCCAGGTTCCGACAAAGTTCAGACAACTTTGGTCAAAAATACCACAAAAGCACAACAGAAAGCCATGAATTGGCACAATCCATTGATCTATCTATTTCCAAACTGGTAACTTCCTACAGCAGATTCCATGCCACATCAGATACTGTTTTCTTTCTGAAGTCAAGATAAATGTTATGGCATGCTCCAGCTACTCAACAGAAGTATTATTACATGCTTGCACCTAATCTCTGTTTATACTGCCAGATAATAAGGTGGATGCCGATTCAGTATGAGTGGACAAGGAGTGAAGGGCTCTTATGGTGTTAAAATCATTGACTTGCTATGTAATATATTCAGACTGGGAATTAAGTCAGATTAAGACGTTGCAGATCAATCATACTGCATGGGAAAGTCTCAAAGAGTGCATTTAATTATCTTTCTGCTCGCCTACCTGCAGTCAAGGGCCATGCAGAGAAAGACAAAGGGTTTTGAAGGGCTGTGATCAAAGGATTACTTCCAGCTATCCAAAGGTACTTCAGATAAAACCGGGTGCTACTCACAAACCCACAAGCTAATGACGTAAACAATCAGGAAAGACTAAATCAATCTTAAATGCCATAGATGTTATGAATAGAAAGTCTTTAGGTTGTATAGTTAAAAAACAAGTCAGACCAGTTGCTGTAAGCTATTTTCACTCCTAAAGAGGAGTTCTTCAATTACCTGTTCATGGCTGGTGATTAACCATTGTCCCCCTGATGCTGGCCGCTTGCCACGGAGGGACACAGGACAGACCCTCCAGGTACGAGGAAAATAGGAGTGACATCAGAGCCAGTATGCAGATGAGAAATGCATTGCGCCCCAAATTTTTACAGTTTTTCCCAGGAAAAACCCCTAAAATTACGAGCCAACAAGTGACCTAAGTGACGTCTAAGGATGGGAGCGTAGTCCCGTACCTGCTTGGACCCTTTTTGCTTCTCACCCTAACCTGAAAAGAGTTGATTAAAGAGACACCCCGGGGTGTTAGACAAAAAACCAGGAATCTGCTGCTCTCCCGTGAGGACAGAATCCCCAGCTCTGTCTGCAGACCAGCGGACAAAGCTGCATCACCCTCCTTCTCCGTGCCACTCCTAGGAGCAGCGGCAGCGTGGGCGCGACCCGTCGATTTCTCCCCACCTGAGCTGATTCTTCTTAATAAAGGCATTAAAAAGGAGAAAGATCTCCTGCCCATTTATTTCAATAGACATCTTATTTTGCACCTTTCTTTTAACTTTAACATAATCATTATTGTGAAGAGTCAGGTTTCAAAGTCGTAACAATCCTTGAAAGAACACAGAAAACAATAGCAACCTGTTTTTACAGGGCAGAATTTTCACAGATCCCACAGGAGGATTTTGAAAACCACATATGCACAGAAAGAGTGACCTGTGGACAGAGTGTCTGCCCAACTGAAAGGCAGCTGAACGCAGCCTTTCAGGACAAGTGGCCTTTATTCTGGGAATTGTAGGTAAGGACACTCTTCTCTCCAAAAAAGAAAAAATTGCTACTCACATCACAGCACTGCCCAGGCTGCAGTACGGCAGGCATGCTACAGGCAGTGCAGGACACGAGGGACCCTGCCCCACTCCTCTTTCAGCCTGGGCACAGCTTCCTACCCCCCTTTAGAAAGGAACACATGAGCAGCCCCTCTCTGTAACACACTACTTCCACTTTTCTGCAAGAAACTAAATTAGCTCTTTCTCTATATAGCAATACATACAACAGAAACTAAGGCTGATGTCAGATTCTATGTTTAAATTTTTCTTTGAACATAGAAAAAATAATTAAATAAAGATATCTTTCTAGCTATAGAACCATGCAGCAGATTAAATACAAAAACCTGACCAACACACTCAGAGAGAAAGAAATTAACATTCTAATGGCTAACACTAAATGGGTTTCACTTTACCACAAGTACATAACCAAATACTCTTACTATTTCTCTACCTTAAAGAGGTAAAACACACTGAAAACACAGAAATAAAAAATCTAGTGGCTTTCTGGATTTGTACTAAAGCAACTCACTCTCTTTATGCTACCTCCTTTTACTGCTCATGCTTCTAAAACACTCATCACTACATTTTTTTATTGCCTGTTAAGTAGTCTCTCTGGAACACTTCCTGTGCTAGCACAATGCATGCTAAAAGGAAATCAAATAAGCCAGTTTTTTTATTCCATCAGAGCTGAATGCTCTCTCCCTCAAAGGAAGGATAAATTCATCCTCGTTGTCCGGGCTAGTGAAGATGGAATACAGGTACTATGCACTGCCTTGCCACTGAGTTGGAAGTCCTCCTAAGAGATGTGGTTGCTCCCAAGCTCAATTCCAAAGGAAATCAAAGGATAGAATCCTGCATACCCCATGTTATGGTCTATCAGTGTTAGCATCTTTTCAATATTTTTTACTATCATTACTATACAAGAAGACAGACGTAAGTTCAGAACACATGCACGAAGGACTGCATCAACATTTACTTGGAAGAGCAATACTCCAGCTTTCCTTTCAGTCCTGTTTTCTCATTAAACACAGTGGCACCAACTGTAAGAACAAATGTGCCTGAAAATTCCTTGCTTCAGGAAACATCACACTGTACCAGACTAAAGGACAAGCAAGTTCAGTGTCCTGTCTCCAAACACAGCCATTGGCAGTCACTTCAGGAGGAACATACAAAGAAAATTTATTTCCCCAGTTGCTCTTCTATTTTCTAGGGTGTTTTAGCAGACATGGGGTTTGGCAGCATATTGCTTTTTAATCTCTCAATTCAATTTTCTTGCCTGAATTTGACTAATTGTGTCTGAGCTTCTGCAAAGTTTTGAAATTCAGAACTTCTAACTGCAAGAAGTTCCAAAATTTAACTACACATTGTGCACAACAGTACCTCCTTTGCTCATGCTGAGCCCCACCAATGAATTAATCTGACACACCTCTAATTCTAGCGTTTGATCCGATTCTTTCCTGTTCACCTTTGCCTATTCACTTCTTCCTTATCCATCCATGACATTGCTTCAGATATCTACAAGATTCCCAAGTTAATCCCCTTGCCAGGTAAAAGGTAACAATGCATTTAGGAGTTCCCTCCACAGCCATCATTCCCTGTTGCCAAGAAGAGACCTGGTGCTCTCCTCTGGACTGTTCCCAGGTCCACTGTACACTTTCCACAGCAGGGGGGATGAGACCATGGCTACACAGAGCATTCCAGATAGAGGCAACATGACGGCACAGTAATATTTTCTCTTTTTTTTTCTGTGTCTTTTGTAATCATGTCCAATGTTGACTCTGCTCATTTGACATGTTCTTATAAATTTATCTCCATGTACAGAAAAAAACACTCCTCCTGCATGAAAACAACCAGCAGAAACCCAACTGCTGCGTACATATAATTAGGACAGTCCTTCTCTATGCACACCAGATTAGATCTCTCAACTCTTAATTTCATCTGCCACTTTATCATCCTGTCACTCAGCATGTCATGATCCAGTTCTGCAGCTTTCTGCTGCCAGCATTCATTGACAGTGCCCAGGAAGAGCTACTGCAATTAGAGCGCTTGCACAGTGCTCATTGTGGTTTTGGGACACAGTAAAGAAGAGGAAGCCAGATGCAGCAACCTGCCCACCAAAAATTATGCACAGCAGAGCAAATCTGAAATCCCCAGCCATTTTTAAGGGGCACAGTAAGAAGTTTTGGTAGCCGAAGCATGATGATGTTACACCCCTCTCACCACCCAGGACGAGTGTTTGGTACCACCCTGCCCCCACAGGCTCCTTCAAGTTGATGGTCTGAACCTATTCCTAAAGGAGAAATGGGAGGAAGGAACTGCTTCTCCCGAGAGACAATAAATATAAGTCTAGAAAAACAGGAGCACACCAGAGGGGACTCGAAGCAGGCAGGGCACACACTCCCCCATCAGCTTCAAGTTCCTCTTTCTGAAACAATCCCTGGTATTGGCAGCAAAATGTCTTGACAGCAAAGGCACGGACTCCAGGGAACAGAGCAGTGCCAGCCTGTTAGTGGTAGCACCAGCCTGGAGTGTGGCCCTGCACCAAACAGGTTTGATTTGACACCCTCACTACCTTTTCACAGCCCTCCACTAGAGCTGTATTTCACTAGCACTAAAGGGAGCTGTAAGGACAAGACACCAGTGTTTATTTTCCTTGTTGGATGTGCACAGTTTTTTACTCAGGACGTGAATCTGGGCACACTCAAAACTTTTTCCAACTCTCAAAGTTTTGTTGGAGAAATAAAAGTTACACGGCCATGTTTGCTGCTCCTCATAAACCACTAGCAAGGACAAGCAAAAGATGTTTTACAGTGCGGGTGGTGAGACACTGGCACAGGCTGCCCAGAGAAGCTGTGGATGCCCCATCCATGTGGATGCCCCTGGAAATGTTCAAAGCCAGGCCGGATAAGGCCTTGAGCAACCTGGTCTAGTGGGAGACGTCCCTGCCCAGCGCAGGGGGGCTGGGACTGAATGATCTTTCAGGTTCATTGCAAGCCCCCAGCGTTCTGAGCGCTCCCCGGCAGCCCAACTTTCCCTGCCGAGTCTCCTTTACTCAGCAGGCAGCGGGGCCCAGCCCCGCGCTGTCCCCGGGAAGGGGAACAGGCGCAGCGGCTGTCCCGGGCCACGGGGCGAGCCCGACGCGGGCAGCCCCGGCCGCAACCGGGGCACGGCGGGGCGGCGACGAACGGAGGGACGCGGCTGCCACAGGCCGCGCTGGGCCGGGCCCGGGGCCGCGGCGGCGGCTCCTCACCTTCACCAGCCACATGCCCGTGTTCTGCTTGGCGCCGGTGAGGTCCAGCTCGCCCTTGTCGCTCATGGCGGGGCCGGGCCGGGCCGGGCGGCGGACGAGACGAGCAGGCGGCGAGCGCGGCAGCGGAGCGCAGCCGGCACACGGCGGCCCGGGAGGGACAAACCTCCTCCGCTCGCACGGCACGGCGGGGCGGGCCCTCGCTGCGTCGGGGCCGCGGGTTCGGGTCCCCGCCCTGGCGTGGGAAGGGGCGGGAATCCGTGGTGGCCGCAGGAAGTCCCAGTGTCACAGGATATCCTGGGCTCGAAGGCACCCGTGAGGATCATCATGTCCAACTTCCGGCCCTCCACGGGACGTGCCCAAGTGTCGCACCGTGTGCCTGAGAGCATTGTCCAAATGCTTCTTGAGCTCTGTCAGTGCTGTGCCCACTGCCGTGGGGACCCTGTTCCAGTGCCCAGCCACCCTCTGGGTGAGGAACCTTTTCCTGATACCCAGCCTGAACCTCCCTCGACACAATTTCAGGCCGTTCCCTCCGGTCCTGCCACTGGTCATGAGAGAAAAGACATCAGTGCCTGCCCCTCCTCTTCCCCTCATGAGGAAGCTGTAACTGCAGTGAGGGCTCCCCTCGGTCTCCTCCAAGCTGAACAGACCAAACAACCTCAGCCGCTCCTCATACAGCTTCCCTTCAAGACCCTTCACCATCGTCATCGCCCTCCTTAGGCCGCTCTCCAACAGCTTAATGTCTTTCTTACACCACGGCACCCAAAACTGCACACAGGATTCAAGGTGAGGCAGCACCAGCGCAGAGCAGAGCAGGAAGTTTTTTCCCTCCTGGTACCAGCAGAGTTATCCCAGCATGCTGAAGAAAGACAGCGGCATGTAAATGATCTAAGGGACTTGAAGAAAGGAGGCACTACCATGACAGTGCCTTTCTGTTTGGGAGGGAGATGGTGGCTAGGGGAGCACTCCTGTGAAAGAGGGCCCAAAGGCCACAAAGTGAGGAAAACTCAGCTGGTGAATCACTTACTGGGAGTGAAAGTGAAGATTTAAGCTTAGCTTTCCCAGAAAGGGAACTCACGAGGACGTGTTGGAACAGGCTGTCCGAAGATAGGAGGGCATGTCAGACACTGCAAATGTCGTGTGTCAGGAGAGAGAAAGAGCCTGCCCATCCTGCTTTGAGATGGTGGTATTTGGCTTTGAAAAACCTAAGTCCTCTTTTTACAGCTGTCTCTGTCCCTGGGGAAGTTTTCCCCCTTTGCAGTTTAACCTTGTTATCTACCTTCTATCCACTGTGAGCACTAGAAAGACTTGGAAACGCTGGAGACACTGGCACAGAAGGCCCAGAGAAGCTGTGGATGCTCCATCCCTGGCAGTATTCAAGGCCAGGTTTGCCAGGGCTCTGAGCAACCTGGTCTCATGGAAGGTGTCCCTCTCCACTGCAGGGGGTTTGAACTAGATGATCTTTAAGGTCCTTTCCAATCTGAACCACTCTATGATTCTATGACATTGAAAGCATTTTATTATCTTCCTCTCTTCTTTACTTTATCCTTTTACTGAGATGTAGCCCTTTGATTTGCCTCCTCTCAGAAATACCTTCAGTTTGTTCAATTCTGTCTCAGAGGTCTATTTTCTAGACCTCTGGCTATGTCCATTGCTCTCTGAATTCTCCCCAGTACAAGTTTACATCCTCTTTGAAGCCTGGCTGTTCAATATTGAAGGTTATACTCCATCTGAGTCTGTACCAGAAGCAAGCAGAGGGTTTTTTCTGGTGCAATATGCAAGAAATTGCTCACCTGGCTCACAAAAAATTATCTCAGTATTAAATCTCAGATATGAGAGTCTGCCTTTCTAATTATAGGCAGTCATCTAGGTAACCAAGGATGACAACACTTTTATATGTATCTGAAGCAATAATGGCTAACACTGAACTATTGACTAGGGTTAGTTGCATTTAAAATTTTTTACATTTAAAAATTGCTTTTGTTTTTACACTAGAATTGTGTTTGTCTGCAGTAGGAGGGTGGATAGATCTTATATTGTTAGTCAACTTCCACTGAAAATTCAGTTTTCTTTATGACAACCTTACATAGACCTACTAGAGGCTCCTCAAATGCTAATAAAAACGGAAATGGGTGCATCTCAACAGTAGTAAGATCAGCCCCATTTTCTGGGACTGTGTCACCCCCATATATTGTAGATCCAAGACCCTTTGGTTTTGTTCACTTGCAGAAAGAGTGGATCTACACAGACAAACACCATTGCTTTACAGTCTGCTTTGGATCCTGCTCATAAGATCATAGAACAGTTTGGGTTGAAAGGGACCTCAAAGACCATCTAGTTCCAAACCCCCTGCCCTGGCAGCGACGCTTTCCACTAGACCAGGTTGCTCAGGGTTCCATCCAACCTGGCCTCAAACACTTCTAGGCATAAGGCATCCACAATTTCTCTGGATGATTTGTTCGAATGTTTCACTATCCTCATTTGGAAACATTTATTGGATTGATATCCAATCTAAACCTACCCTCTTTAAAACCATTGCACCTTGTCCTTTCAGTACAGGCCCTGAATAAAAAGTGTCTCTTTCTTTCTTGTGAGCCCTCTTAATGTACTGAAGGGCTGCAAAAAGATCTCTCTGCGGCTTCTGTTTCTCCAGGCTGAACACACCCAAATCTCTCAGCCTGTCTTCATAGGAGAAGTGCTCCACGTGCTCCAGCCCTCTGACCATTTTAGTTTCTTTCCTCTGGACCTTGTCTGATGGGTTGGTGTCTGCCTTGTGCTGGGAACCCCGGGGCTGGATGCAGTACTCCAGGAGGGAGCTCAAATGTTCCCCTGGGATTAACACTGAATTAACAATTAATTAAATTGTCCCTCTGCCACCACTCCCAGCTCAGGCTGTGTACTTAGATCACCTGCACCACTACATTAAAAAAAAAAAAAAAAAGCAGTGGAATGGGTGTCTCTAACGGGATGGCATTTGCAGCAAAGCAGCGTCGCAGGGGTTCAGGTGGGCCTGTGCTCCACTTGCAAAGAGCCCAGCAGCAGGTGACAGGAGCATGGCTGACCACCTCAGGACTCCTTACAGAGGGAATCCATGAGGAGTCATCACTCATATTCCAAGCGTAAATGACAATAGCAAAAACCTCTGTAAAAGCCTGACAATTGGGGTGGCTCAGCTGGCAACCCAGAGGGGAAGTCAGCTAGGCAGAGATCTCTCCTGGCTTCCTCCAGGCAGCCTTTCCATAGCTGTTTCCATGGAAACTGAATTTGAAGGGACAACAAGCAGGAGGAAGAGCTCATTTTCATTAATTCCTCATTTAAAATCTCAACCTTGTGTTTGCCAGGAACACATTTAGTGCCATGGAGGAGGACCCAGGGGCCAGCTGTTGAACTGCAGAGCTGTGTGTTAGTCACCCATTTTCTTCTTGCTTGCATGGAAACAGAGGTGTCTGAGAAGAGAGATGGCCAAATTCAGGCTTGCACAGCCTTTCATTCTTTATTTTCCCCTTGTCCACTTAGGTGGAGATGAAGAGTTGGCAGTGTCATCAGCAGCCACACAGAATTGCTCTTCATCCATTTTAGGAATGGGCTAATTGATGCAGCCTGATGGTGCTCGGTGAAAACCAGCACAGCAGAAGATGCAAAAGGCCTGATGCTGCCCTGTTGAAGCTGATGGGAGTTTTGCATTTAGGAATCCATGTGCTTTCCTCAAAGCCCAGCAAGGACTAGGGAAGATGTGCTCCTGGGAGCTGGCGGTCCCACAAGATATCAGGGATGGACACCATCAGAGAGGTTTCCACGTGCTGGAGAAGCTGAGTGCTGCCCACATCTGGATGCTCCCTGTGTTCAGTGCTGTACACCAGAGCTGTGCTGGGCCTCCATGGAGTCAAAATATTTGGGTCTGGAGCCAGAGCTGAGATCTGCTGTGAGGCACAGAGGGAATCTCCTGCAGAAGCTGGTTTTGATTTGGGAGTATTGAGCCAGGAGGACTATTGCACCAACAGCTGATGCTCTAACTTCACTCATTCCTGCCTGCTGATCTCCTCATCAACAAATTAAGGTGAGCGGGGAAGTCATGCTGGAAAACTACTGGAGGGAGATTGTTACAACTTTGCTTGTCCTACTTGTAACAAGTACAACACAGCATCAGCAGAGCTCTGCCCGCCAGCAAGGATCTCTCCTGTATTCTGAACACCTGAATTTTCAGTCAGCAAAGACCTCATGGACCTACGAGGATGCAACAAAAACTCAAACTTATCTCACAAGTACCATTATTGCTTGAATTGCTTCAGTATGAGGGGGGCAAACTTTTGCCATCTTCAACTGTAAAGCATCATTCTCTTGTTTGTGGTGCAGTTGGTCTGTGTAAGCTGGAAAAAAGAGAAGAAATAATCTGCAAAGATGAAAAGAACATCTGGGCAGATCTTGATTATTTTTGAATAAGAGAAAATAAATTCTGTGTAACTTACTCCAAAACAGAGCGTGGCCCATCAAGCTGCATATCTATTTCCTGAGGCAGCAAAGAATTCTCAGTGTGTCTTTTTAAGACAAAAATATATGTTGGAGCTTTTGTGTTTTCAAACTGCTTTTGAGCAACATGTTAATAACAGACTTGTTTACTCCAAGCTGTTCTGTGGCAGAGAGTTGGAAAACATCACAGGGCTGAGCTCCTATTTCAGTACAATCCTAGGCAGTATGAAATCTTCAACATGGCACTTCTGCTGCAAAACACAACATAAAAAGGCAGTTCTGAACAGAGGGCAGCCTTCATTAATTTGTTTATAAGTTTTAATTCTTTCTATATATTTACAGCCACACATTTTTATCTATGCTATGTACTGGAGAACACTTAATTTTCACTGTAATGGCATTGCACCTCTGCTTGCAGTTCCAGCCCATACCATGTCTTCCATCATATTGACAGTGTGCAGTAAATTTGACTGTAGGCAGCTTGTACTCTTGCTTGTTAGCATTTTCACCAGATCAAGGAAGGAGTGGGAGTGGGGGAAGAGAGAAAATTGAAAGACGCAACTGCAAATTATTTTTTTTCAAAGGAAGAGAACACTTGTCAGAGAATTTCAGGTGCTTGGTTTGAACCTAATTTAAAATAATTTTTTTAATGACCATAAAATTGGCATTATCTCTTTAACTCAAGGTACTTTTTGTGCCTTGCAGGCATAAAAAAAGTATTATCTAGCCTTTTTCACCAGTGTCTCTCAAGAAGGAGCTTTAAGCATACAACATTTTCAATCTAGTAATAATACAAAGGTAATGTGAGGTTTCAGCAACTTGTTGCTTTCTAAAGTGCCTTTTCATTGTAGGTTATAGAAAATGTTACACAGAACTGAGTTTAACCTGTTCTCCTGCACTCCTTGATATTTTTTCTGATCCTCTTCTCAGGTATTGTACCACCTCAGCACAAAAGGTCAGCAGCATCTACCATCACTCATCTCCTGGACTTTCCGCTAATGAGCTGGTGAAGAGCAAGGCATTTTCTCTTCAGCTACCAAAAAAAATGGTTTTCAATGGATTTATTTCCCTTGTGTTATAATTTAGCAAACTTGATTCTATGCCACTGATATTTCCCCTTATTTTGTAGGTATAGGCAATGCACAGTCACCAAGGTATGTTATTGATGCATAAATTATCTCCTAATGAACTACGGTTTTGCAGAGGGAGCTTCCCAATGAGACTAGGAGAAGGCTGTGTGACTAAACTGAGCAAAAACAAGATTATTGACAAAAAGAGCAGATCTACAATGCTCCTAAAGAAAAACAGGGCAATTCTGTTAGAAAACTTCTCAGCCTGAAAGCATAGGCAGGTGTATATAATTTTGAGATTGTGTGTACATATAAATGCAACAGAGGCGTCTATTTTGTGGGTGTCACTGCTTCAGAAGTGATCACTCTGGGACTCTTCAATGCCACAAGTGTCAGTGCTGTCATTAAAGGAAATGAACCACATGCATGTACATCTAACCTCGTGTCCCGCCCTTGCACCTAGCTGCAGCTCAGCCACAGCAGGGCCTCACAACAAACTCTCACTGAGATAATTAACTGGAGACATCAGAGGTGTCTGCTTCATTACTGCTGTGTGCTGCTGCCTGCGGGTTCCCTCCAAAGTTTTTCCACCTAATGGCCTTTGCTGATAACTCACTTTTTTTCCTATGTGCTGCTTGTTGGCATTTCTCTAAAACAGCACTAATGATCTAATAGATATGATTATGCAAGAGTGGTTTGTCTCCTTTCAGCATAAGCTAACAATGCTATTACAGACCAGAGCAAAATACATTCTCTTTGCCACAAAGAACAAATTTCCCACCAAATTGAAATAAATAAACTGGAATAAATAGAAAGTGTTACAGACCTGCAATTGAATAATATTTTACTGGATTTCTGTTGATGGATGAGGTTAAATAAGGTCTGAAATTTTGCCTTCTAGTTAATTGTTATGGCTTAAACATGAAAAAAAAAAAGGAATGGAAGTGACATTTCAGTCAGTGTGAGAAAAATAAACAGAAAAGGAACCAAGGAAAACAGAAAATAAAACCAGTGAGATTAAGAAAATCCAATGAGAACGTGGGGGCCAAATGGTCATGAGAGGGACAGAGACCACAGCTAGTCCTGATGGCCTCATGTTGTTTCATTTTATCTTCTGGCAAATGACACATGGGGCTGGAGGGAAGAAATATAATAATTCTAGCATTATTTATTATCAGAGGCTATTTCTTGATAGCCCGCCTCTTGTTGAAAAGTGCAGACTTACCACTGAGAACACTTTCTTCCGGAGACTGAGCATTTGGCAGCAGCAGCCCTCAAATGAGCACTTGCAGCTTTGGGATATTTCCTTCTCCCTCCTGAAGCTCACCCCCTGTTTCACATGCATTTGTCTTTTCTGGAGTCTCCACATGGTCAGGTCACCTCTTCATATACTTTTGAGGATGAGTCACTGAAGCTTTTTCTAACAAAGCTGAATGCTAAACTCTTTGTTAAATTACCTGAACTTTCTTTGTTCACATGGAGAATTTCTAGGGTGAAAGAGACGGTATCTTTCTAACAATGCCAGGAATAAGGAAGTCTTATTTCTCTTTCACTGGAATCTCATTTGACTGACTTTGAGTCCTTGTTTTGGCTGAGATAGGCTTTTCCTTCATTATTAGTCCTAGGTATTAATCCTATGTTAACAGATATGTAATACTTTTCAACATGTAGAGGGCTGAAACTGAAAAAGGGAAACACATAAGGATTTTCTTACCATGTGAATAGATGAGTAGCAGACTCAAGATTAAATTTCTTTGTTTTGCTTTCTTTGACCTTTTGTTCTGATCTCAGTGACATATTAACCATGCTTCTGCTGAAGAAAACCCAGGCATCAGAAGTCACTTGTGCCTGCCAGCTCATCATGGGCATTCAAGGCATACAGAATCCTTTGCAGAAAGGAGCCCACTGCTATATGAGAAAGGAGAACAACACAAAATCTTTGAGATGACTGCTCAATAAAACTCAGCTTTTGAAAATCAAGGCAGGTCATGTGAAATGTCCACACACCTTGATGAGTTGTAAGTTTGGTGTGATGTCCATTTTGAGCACTTGTGGTGAAGTCATTTTCCCTCTTGTAAAACACTGTTGATTGAACCACAATTATGGTTTTGAAGGGACTTTGAACTGGCCTGCTGGAGTCGCAGGCGATTTCACACAAAGAGAAGCAAATGTACAAAGAATGGGTAGCAATTTCCTTTGGGTACAATATGTACTTAGCTGACATGCCTGTGCAGAACAAAAGGTCTGGATATGAAACCATTCGTTGCCTCTGCTGAGCAACAGTGCAAATTACTTCTGACAGCCATTAAGAGATGCTTCAGTCAAGCACCCATAGCCATACAGCTCTTCACTAGAAAATTTGCTGATATTTTGAAAACATTGTGATACTTCACTAGTCTCAGAAATCCTTGGCAACTTATCAAAGAAAAGAGTCGATGTCTCTGCACTAGTAATTACTCCTCTAACCAGATAAAGTGCCAGATATTCACCTTCCTCTTAGGAAATGTGAAGTCTCTGGCAGATAATAACATATTTTTAAGATGTTTGGAGCAATTGTCCATTCTGATCCTCTCCAATAATGTAGTTTCTAAAAGCTGCTTTTGAGAGGGCCAGGAGAGTGCTGGCTGGTAGCAGATTTCCATTCTCCCACTGTTGTTAGTCTGTGCTTGTAAACAGTGACCCAAAATAGAAGCGTGAGTGTTGTTTGAACAGCCAGTATTTGCTATGAAGAAAGTGGCTCAACAAGTAGGGGCAGATCCCGCAGCCTCTGCTCGAATGAGTCATCTCCCTGCACACAAGTGCTGCTGTCAAATTCAATAAGCCTGTCTGTGCAAGGCTGGAGGATCAGACTCATCGGCCTCCTGACATCCATGGCATGGGGACAAGGATGTGGATGGCTTTTGCATTGCTGATCCTCTGCATGTTTGTGCACAGGGTTTGTGAATCTACTATCAGTGGGCGAGAGTGTGTGAGGGAAAAATGCAAAAAAGGTGAAAATCTGCTGAAAATTACAAGGCATCTTCCCCTACATAAACAAAGTCCATCAAAGTTAACACGCCATTGCACAAAGTACTGCATTGAATATAAAAATGATTCCTTGAAAGAGTCATTAAAATTGCAAAGTCAAGTAGCCAAAAATTAAAGAAGGCCAAAGTTCAGGCTGCTCACACCCCATTATTTCTGTATTTCTATATTTCTGCATTATAATGGAGCCTTGAATGTCATGACTACATAGTATTTAGCTTGTTTTTTTTTATGGGAAGGAAGCCTTTGGAGTCACATTGTCTCTGTAGGTGTCTGCTTGCCAGTGGCTCTGTCCCTAACTTTTGAAACTATCCATCAGTTTCAGCCAAAGCCTAAAGGTACCATACTGCCACAATTCTGTGGAAATTAGAGGTTCAGTTGAGGAAAGAGATGCTGCTAGAGATGCAGTGAGAGAGAATAAGAGCAGTGTAAACCCAGCTCTTAAGAGCTAACAGAGCAACCTGAGGGAGGAGAATGCTTAAAATACTACAGGTATGAGAAAGGCCTCAGCTGGTCTCATGCTTTATTAAAACCTTGGCCACAGTCAAAGTTTACCTCCTCTGTTCTGTAAATGGGATAAATATGTATTGTGGTAATTCTCCTTCCAAAGGTCATGCTGCAGGCTGGGTTCCTGCTGATCCCAGAGCTACTTGCTCTTCTGCCCAGCTCAGTCCCACACTGCCAGCACTTCCCATGGGGGCATTGCAGCAGCATTGGCTTGGCCCACACTGTGGGGATTCACTCATCCTGCATTCCCTGCTCTGCTTGCTGCCTTCCATGAGGAGTGCTCCTTCTCCAAGCCATCTCTGAAGGTCTCAGTCAGGATGTCTGGCTTCAAGGAGAAGAGATTCAAGCCTTCTCCCACTGTGGAAATGTACAATAAAGCTATTACACACTGCCCTGGGAGCTATTGGGAGGACACACTGTCCCTCTCATGCAGTAAGTTGACAGTGAATGTACAAAACCCTGGGGAGAGCAGTGCAGGTGGCTGTCTGGAGAGAAAGTGGCCATGGTCAGGAGCAAACACAAGCAGTGATGGATAAGCAGTGGGGGAGATGGCAGGCTGGAGTGGCTAAGCCTGAGCCTGGCCTCCTTCCATGTTCTGCAGATGGGAAACTGAGGCTCAGTGAAAGGGCAGCTCAGACGCTGCTTCCCTTATGGAGAGGAGCCTCCTGAAGGAGTGCAGAGGTGTTTCTTCCAGGCAGGGGCTGAAAGAGTGAAGGGGAGTCTGAGCTTTGCAGGAATTTGTAGCTATGGGTCATTGTTGCTACTCAAAAGTGAGCATCTATTTTAAATTAGTGCTCAAGCCCCACTCTGTCCTGTGAAACAGAATTTAAGATCTGTGAAGCATGTCATAGTGTCACACCTCTATTTTTTAGAAACCACATCCAGTCACTCCCCTGCTGCCCCTCCTATTGACAGTCTATGAAGCCTTTTGGCATGCCAGTATTGTAAGAGCAAAGGTTTCACGATAAAGATTTTTATGTAGGTGTAATAGCTTTTCTGAAGCCACCTAGTATATCTGAAGAAAGCAGATGAGTTTTGGGGCATGTACACTCCTCAGAAAAGATGAGGTGAATTTCAAACCTAACTGCATCTTGGGAACAGCTGTTCTGGGTTTAATTAGACCTGTGTCTGAGCTAGACATCTGACAGCACCCGTGGAATATAAAGGCTGTATTGGTGGTTATCTCCTAGGAGCAAAAGAGATGCAGGTAATTTGTAGAATAGTAGTAGCATGATGTAGAGCACTGGGAGATTGATAATTGGGAAAGGTGCAGAGAGGAGGATGGTAATGTGTTCTAAAACATTAGTATTCAGGAAAGTAATGAGATACAGTTTCCAGATTTACCTCACAAAGATACTGTAGGGTCTTCTTTGATAATCAGGGCTGGAAGATCAGAAATGGAACAACTACACTGTAAGGAATGTTGCCTGTTGGAAACAATTCATCCCAGCTGACTCTTTTGAAGAGTTGAAGGCTGTATCTTTTGACAGGCTGAGAAAGAAGCTTTCTTTTGTCTTTGCAAAGTTGTGCCTAGTGCATTTCAAATTCCCAAGCATTTGGCAGATTTTCACTGTCTTATATTAGCTGCTAAAACAAGAATTCCTCCTGGTGAAGATTTTTTAATATGACTCTGTAACCAAGACTACTCAGTTGCTAATTGAGGGGGTACAGCAGTCAAAATAGGATGATGCTTCAGCTGCCTGTAGCATCCCACTTGTTATTGCTATTTGGGTGTTGGTCGAGATTTCTGCTTTTTCTGTGTGCTTAAACCCAGATGAGAGGTTACAAGTTCACTTGTCCATGTTCCAGGAGGTATCAATTTGTTGGGCTATGCCCATCTCAGAGAAAATCACCACCAGCTGGTGGGTGACCAGGCAGCTCCTTCCACACTCCATTTTCCAGGACCCTGATGAGCAGGATTTGACAAATAGGTATGGGACAGATATTTCACTGGTTGCCTCAGCTGATGGTTTTGATACATCATTTCACCCCAGAAGCTGACAAGGCAAAGTGGATCTCTCCACATCCTTCAAGAGAGCAGGCCACAAGATTTCTACTGGTCAGATCAGCCACACAGATGGAGAAGTCTGATCCTCTGGAGTGGACAGGTTCCCTGCTCACAGATCCACTCATCCTGGCATTGCTGCAGCCCCTGCATGTGGAAGCAGACCTCAGCCAGCCTCCTTGCCTGGGGTACAGCATTGCCAGAGCAAGTCTTGGGGAGCTGCTTCTTAGGCACCAACACATTTCTTCTCAGCATCTGTGACCTGAGAGTGTTGAAGGCTTGTAGGTGGGGGTATATCTGGCAAAAAAAATTAAAAATACTCCTTATGCTAGCAAGAGTCCCAAATTTAAGTCTACATTCCAAACCAGAGCTTTTCAGCACACAGTGCTAGGAACTCTTCAATATTGGCAGTGCTGGGGTTTGTGCTCTGAAATACTCTAAAAAAGTCATATTAATGTGACATTTTGTGACACAGGGTCTTGTGGGTGAATCAGAGCTGACACCTAGATAGATAACGCCATCTTCCAGGAAATCTGCAAATACATGGAAAGGAGGGCCTCCTGCTGCCAAATTTTTCAGATAATGTTTGCATTTTTTGTCATTGCAGATCCCCTTCTGGTTCCTGGCCATGCACCTGTCCTGCTAGAGTATAAATACGAAGCAGAAACCTCCCCAGGACTATCCCCCCATAACCCTCATCACTGTGGTGCTGGTCTTGTGCTAGATTCTGCCCTAACAGCTCAGCTTGGTGCTTGTGTCCTCCTCTCCGCTGAGGTCTCTGTTCTGAAAAGGTGTTGGAGAGAAGATGTTGGACCAGGGGCAGCAGCAGGGCCACAAACTGGGAGTGTGTCCTGGGAGGGCTCTGTGGAAGGCTGGCAGTTTTGGTGTGGGCTCCCTGCCAGTGTGCAGCATGATAACAACAGGAAGAACTGCAGAGAGTTCAGTGATGACCTTAAGTTTCTCTGCTCCTGGAAACTCTCTTTGTGGACAATAATGTGTACATCAAAGGATTAAAGTATTGCACTCAGTACGTGACTGTGGGCACATCCTCTCAGTCCTCTTCTCCTCTCTCATGCTGGTTTTGAAGAGGCAATTAAAACCCAGTGACTTCTGTCACAGGTGGTGCAGAGGTCAATAGCATCTGACCCATGTGACTCCATACAAGAAGTGTCACTTGGTTCAGTGGCAGCAGCCCAGCTCTCTTGTGGTTGCCACAGAGAAAAAGTCTGAGAAGCCTTCACTCCTTTATTTCCCTAGAAGATCCCAGGATGGCTTTGAGGCACGCCTAGCTGATGCCCATGCGATCTGGAGAGCTCATGGATCCTCTCAGATGAGCATGGGAAGGTCAGACCCATGAGGTGTGGGCACCAAAGAGCTGTGCATTGATGAGGTTCCTGGGCTCCTGAGTTGTAACTCCAGTTGGAAAGCCATCTATGATAATTTTGAATTAGCTGACTTCCATCTGGCAGCGAGTCAGAAAGGTTCAGCTGCAGTGGGTGAATTCCTTGTTCCTGTCACATCAGCCTCAGTAGACTGATGTGGAAGGGTGGAAGGTGAGAAATGACTAGCAGAGCAGCTGGGGTAACACATGGCATTTTGTGTGCACTTTGTTTTCCACATCAGGCCCGTTATTTGTATTCTGCTCACATGATGATAAAGGCTGAGCCTCACCTGGGTGGCAGAAGATGGAAGTTACCTTGGAAACAACAGGAACACCTTCATTGCTTCTAGACAGCTTCCCCCTGGCTGCAGGCTTTGTACACACCAGCAGCCAGCTGGTCTCCTTTTCCCAAAGTTGCTGTTTTTCCATTGTGCCTTTTCTCCCTCGATGGGACCCGGGCACTTTGATTTACCATCTCCTGGTGCTGTGGGGCATCAGATGGGGAGTGCTGCACTGGGAAGCAGCAGTAGGAGTTTGGCTTCCTCGATTTCACACAGCTCAGATGTCCCCTAGGTCATGCCAACCCTTCACTGCCCTGACAGCAGAGGTACAAAGCAGCTGAACAGAAAAGAGGGGACTCCAAGCAGTGGAAAGGATCATCAGGCTTCCATGGCCTCAGTGCCAATGGCATGTGAGGCCCTGCAGAGCAGACACATTACCCTCTTGTGGGTCATGGGGAAACATCTAGAGGTATTTATAGTGAGATTATGGGTATAAGGCTCATTGAGGGATGTGGTGGGAAAAAACACTTTTGGGGTCTACAATTTATTTTGGGATGTTTTCCAAGGGTCATGGGAATGTAAAAGACTTAGTTTAGGATGTTTGGGATGGATTAAAAGTGGGGAAAGGAAGGAATTGAGGTAGATTGGAAAGGAGCAAGTGTGGCAAAAAAAGAGTATAAAAAGGGCAGGTCAGTGTGCCTGAGTCCTGCCCGCACTTGATCACTCCAATCTGTTCTGTATACTCATTAAAACCTATTTTTGTCTGGTTTAAACCAGAGTGTTCTTTCTGGTCTGAGTGGGTGTGTGTGAGCACAGCCAACGTGATGCTGGTCTGGTTGGCGAGCAGCAGAGGAGGGCTGAGTGCTGCAGCTGCAGCAGGGCTGCGAGCTGGGGGCTTGCATGTCCAGGTACCAGCAAGGCCCTCTGGAAGAGACTGTCAGGCAAGGACAGAGAGAAGATGTAATTTGCCCCAAGTTGTCAAACTCCTGGCCAGGTGTCACATGTGCAAGGACAAGTGGCTACAGCCCTATGAAGTGAAGCAAGTTAAGCAGCTGAGAGCCTAGGTAAGCCATTTTTCCCCCTTTCCTCTGTTTATGAAAATCCTTTGTGAATATTTATGTTTGGAATAATTATTTGGAAGAAGTCACAGCTGCATCTGCTCCTGCTGAACTGACAGTTTGCGTTGCTGTCTCCTAGACATCTTAAATTCCCACTCTGAAAGAAAGACTGTTTTTCAAAACTAAGGCTTGATTTCCATGCTGATTCACAATGGATGTAATTTCAAAGAGCAGTGGGACTTATTACTGGTTTAAGGACCAATGTAAGAAAACAGATGAACTGAACCAGTGGCTGTTGCAGTGACAGCCACTTTGGGAGGACCCAAAAGCAGCTTCTATGAGAAAATCAGCCCTGCACAGGTAATGCCTCTGCCTTCATGCCATATTTGAAAAGAACAGAAATGCCACATTTGTGTGAGCTCCTGTTGTGGGTCATCACTTCCCATACATCTACCAGAGCTGGAAGCATCAGAAAGATGCATTTCAGAGGTGCACAACAACAGGGAGCCACAATTGTGTTCCTCAACCATCTTTGTGAGCACATGAGAAAAATTTGAGGAGTGTCTGAAAGACACTGCAGAACTTGTTAGGTTTTCCCCCCCAGCATGTAAATAACTGCACGCAATTAATAAGGACAGGAAAACACATGCATGTGTTTTATTTGAGACTTAGGTAATTATGCAATTAGAAACTATATGCACTGTATGCAATGTGGGTGGCAGGAGCTGAGGATGCATGCACAGAAAGTTTTCAGATTCTGATTTTTAATGCTGTATGACTCTTAAATCAACATGTGATTTGTAATTGGCTGGACAGAATCACAATAAATTTACATATCAGAAACAAAACAAGTCCCCGAGCTCAATTAGCCCTGGACTCTTGGAACCTTCTGGAGCATTTTAAATCTTCTTTTATGTGGAAACCCCCTTTCCTACTGGACAGAAATAGATTAATGTTCCATCTCAACGTTTTCTAAAAGAAAGATATTTCTACAAGGCCATTTTGGTGCTATCAATATGATGCCATCAAAGCCCTAAATAAAACACATTTCTATTGTAGTTGATTATTTAGGAAATGCATTTTATTCCAGGAAAGCAAGCATGCACAGGGCATCCACCAATATCCATTCTGCAACAGCAAAAGCAAAAAATAACTCCACAAATAGGTGTTTGCATTGGGAGAGCGTAAACAGAGATTTTACCCAGGTATTGCTGTGTCATATTCTAACAAAATTTTGCATCTCAGACAGCATGGTAGCTCAAGATATTTGTCCTGAAGACATATACAAAGCAATCAGTAAGTTTTCTTGAAATGTCTTTATTGCTTTTAATTGTTCATTGGTAACAGCAAACTCAACAATTGTTTTTTGGTTTTTTCCCTTTCTTTTTTGTTGTTAACATATAATGTTCCTTAAAACTCCTTTTAAGCACCCAATTTATTATACGCCTACCACAAAAACCTTCTTTTTGCTGACTATACTATGAATTACACACCTATTTAACATTTCAGAAGAGGAGACCTCACTCTTGAGCAGGAATGTTCAACATCAGTATAAATAGAGAACACCTATGGCAGCCCAAATCAAAGGCAAGCACACTGAAATCTAGGCTGGTAGACTTTTCACATTCAGGAAAACCTCTCTGACATTTTCTTTCTATAAAACAGGATTTCCTGATATGCCTGGAGTCAGTATGGTGTGACTTGGGCTGGCACTGCAGAATAGCAACAGCATACATTAAATCTGTGTTGGGAGCTGGTTACCAGAAACACTGCATAGTAATTATGGTGAAGATTCTTTGTGAAATAGATTCTGGTTTCTCAAATGAGATTCTGAAAAAAACACCTCCTAACATTGCAGCAGAAAAGCTTTACAACTTTTCCAAATTGTAGATGTCTCATCTTTTCCCATGAAACCTTACAGAACTTGTAATTTACTGAGTTACTGCTTGTTCTAATGACTACTTGAGGAGATGGCTTGGCATGAGTAAGAGATGAGTTTGTGTATGAATTCAGTTCAAAGGTTCATGCAATTTACACAAAGTAATGAAAAGCTTAACTTGAACTCTCAACAACTCCACTTGCCCCCACCTCAAGCTCATAACACTGATATCATCAAGTCTTTAAGAAGCTGCCGCAGAGTGGGGGAAAAAAAGAAGAGTCAAAACCAAGTTCCCAGCTCGCTCCAAGGCTTCATTAATTAGAACCACGTGTCCCACAGATGAATAGTGCAGGATGGCAAAGGGGCTGCTGCACTCCTGTTATGAGAGCTCTCCTCTTGAGCAATGCTGCAGAGCTTCCTCTCAGGCATGGCCTTGGGCAGGGCAGGAGACCACGATGGGGCCAGGCAGGGCAGAGACAAACAGCAGGGAGCCAACTGGATCTGGCCATCTGTGATATCTGATGACTGGTCCTCAGTTTGGAGGAGGGGCCAAAGGACAAAAATCAAAACAGAGCACAGAACAACAACAACAACATTTTTTATACAAGCAGCCCTCATCCTTGCTCCAGACTTTGAATGAGCAAAGACTGCATGATGTGCTCATCAAGTAATTTTTTCTCAGCTGTGAAGATTAGCTAGTCATACCGTGCTCACCCTGTCATCGCTTTAGTTGCCTAAAAAAGTCCCAGACATTTCTAATACTGCTTTTCCAATAATGAAATCTACATTTGCTCAGAAAGTAGAACCTTAATGAGGCCTTGATTGCTGAGTTAAAAAAGCATGAGGCAAGAGAAGTCTGTATCAGGAGAAGAAAAATAAAGAGCCCTTATTTAAACCCTCCTCTCACCTCAAAACAGAAGGCTCAGGAACTGAAGTGATAAAAAGCAAACACAATACAAAATCAATCTCTCTTTCTCCAGAAGGTAGGAGGGTTTTCAGCTGGCAAAATAAATTGTCCGTTAGAAAAAAAAGCGGTATCTAAATGCATTCCACGTAAGCAGTCATTTGCAACATCAGAAACACTGCAAGACTTCTCAGCACATGAAGCCTGTGTCTCCAGCTCACACACAAATGCAATAAAATAAGGCCAAGTTTTTAAATATTCGTTTCTGGAACTTGTTAAGTCACTGCTTGATTAAACATGAAGTAACCCAGACACCACCTCTCAGGGTAGCCTTTTTCCAAATTACAGGAATTTTTTCCAAATTATGGCAAACCCCACAGTATTTATACCTCCAAACAAATTACCAGCATCTCATATATAAAATTGTTTTCATCTATAAGTACTTTCAGTAACTGCTTAAGAAGGATTGTAAGCATTTGAGACAAAGGGCAAAAGCACAGGTCTAATTTTAAATAATTAACACAGAATCACAGAATCATTTAGGTTGGAAAAGATTTCTAAATCATTGACTCTAGCCTTTGACTGATTACCATGGTGTAGACCAAAGCATCAAGTGCCATATCCAGCTGTTTCTTGAACACCTTCAGGGATGCTGACTGCACTGACTTCTTGAGCAGCCCACTGCAAGGTTTAACAACCACTTCTGCTGCTTTGTTACCTCAGAAGAGGTAAAGAACTCTCAACACGAATGTAGACTTTTTTAAATGTCAGATTTATTTCCTTCCTTACTGAAGAGCTGCTCTGGTCTGCAAATTAATGGACAAAATAAGACTTATTTTGATTTTCACATTGTATGTGCTTAAAAAAAGATGGATTTCTGATGACAATCCCTACAAATTGAAACTCAAATTAGATTTTCTCTTATATACTACCATTTTACAACTAACTTTGAAAACCTTGAGGTTTTACTACTCCTGCTACCCCTAGCTCTTCCTGCTACAGAACAGAAACTGTACTGCATACATACAAACCTGTATTTATGTACAGACACAGAACCAGAGAAATAAAAGCACTGGGCAAATGTAAAAGCTGCCATTTGAGCTTATACTCCCCAGCAGGAACTCCAGTCAAGCAATGTTCTACACACAAATGTAATGGGGATTTTTCCATGGCCTTCAGGTCAGGCTCAGAAAGAGTATCTTAAGCATGGCAGGAGAAAAGGGAAAACTGCCAACTCCATTGCAAGATGAAATCTAGAGCTTCTTAAAAACCCACCTATTTTAATTAATTACTTTTATGTGAACAACAAAAAAATACACACATCAAAGTTTTAAAGTAGCAAATTTATATATTTTTTTATATCAGGACTTTCCTTCACTAGTTTAGTTTTAGTACAGATGATCCTCCCCCTAAGACAGTATTTACAGACAAGGAAAAATAGTTAAACATCAGGATATTTATTTTGCATACAAATATTTACAGAAAAATACTTACAAAAATTAAGTATTCAAATTTTTATGGACTTCACTTCAAAAAAGCTTAATGCTTTCATCTTATAAAAACATGTTGCCTTTACTGTGCTCAAATTTACTATTCAGATCTCTGGATTTTCTTATAAGAGCTTTCTTTTGTGCTTCATCAAAGCGGTTGACTTTGAGATCCTGCTCTCGGTCAAACGGCCTTCTTTCCTGAGGTTTGCTCTTTTCTTCGGATGCTTTGCTCTTCAGCTTTTTCTGGTGCATGTCCATGAGAGACTCTGACCTCTTTGACTCCTGGAAAAAATGGGGAGGAAGAGGAAGTATTAAAGAATATCAACAACAACATACAGAAAATCCAAATGGAAAGACTGAAGGCAGGAAGGCTAAAAATTCCAGAAAAAGAAGACAGCTTAGTAACTGTATATAGAATGATAAATTTAGCACACATGGAGTAGAAAGTGCGAGTAATCTTGGCTAGGCTAAAATACTAATAATTCTTTGATGTAGATGGCCATAATGTTATGGGTAGCCATGATGTTTTTTAATCTCCGTAGACAATACAGATAAATTATAAAGATAATGCAAAAGAAATATAAAAGTTGCTCTGACATTATTGGCAGAATGAAGACACCATGTCAAAAGAAATATCTCAAAGTACAGGCCTTGTTCCCTATACACATCCCCTAAGCACCTGGATTTGGTCACTGCTAGGGGCAGGAACTAGCTAGACACCCTTTCAACCTTTCATGCAGTACAATGGGTTTTTAAATGTGTGCTCCTAACTCTGAATCATCTGTTGAAAGCCCACAGGACACGGTCACAGGTTTGAGCTGGAGCATGTGTTTGCCAGCTCAGTGGCTTTAGCTGCATTTCTTAGAAAGCATGATCCAGCTCAAACACAAGATAAAACTTCTGCTGATTTCACACAGGAGCAGGATCAGCACTCCCAAGATCATGAGGCCCCTCATTTACTCAGGTACAGTGCATTTGTGTATCTAAACTAATTCTCTCATCAAAAAGAGCAAAAGTTGAACAGTTCTGTTTTCTCATCACTTCCTGTGCAAACACTTACTACATCACACATGCAAATAATAGCTTATTCACGAGTTAAGATAAGATTATCATGGAAAACAGACAATAGTTATTCATGATGCAACCGTGCCAGCACTGACAAAATTGCACCAGAGAATGTATGTCATATCAGCAGCAAAAGAAGAAACTACTTTAAGAATGAAATCTGTTCTAGTGAAGTATCCTTCGTAAATGTCAGTGGAGAAGTAGGAAAGAATAGAGAAAGAAACTTTTAAAGAATACCCATAACAACCACCAGAAAATCAGAAAAGAGCTGATATAACAAAAGAGAAAAAACAAACGACAAAACAACCCAAGAAACAGTGTTCTTAAACTTGGAGACAACTCCATGAATCTTAGAAACAGCAAAGGCCTGTGTATGTTTTATTCCACCAATGGCAGAGAACAAACCCCATAGTTTTACATGAAAATTATTCTACTATTTTCATAGTGACAGGAGAAACAGACCTTAAAAAGAACCTTAAGAGAGAATGCTAATAGCTCTGGATTTGCAAGTCTCTAAGTCAGGAGAAACATATGATTTAATGAACCACAAATAAATTATCACAAGTGCCAGATAAATGTGTAAAATAAGCCAAATATGTGATTTTCAATGTAATTGTCCTCTCAAGAGACAGACTGCCTTCCATAAGAGTTTAGGCCATACATCAGGGAAAAACTGGAAGTAGGAGCTTTAAGGCAGGCAGTGGTCCACACACTTCGAGGGGCAGGGCTGACAGACAGATAAGTGAGAGGGAATTTGACATGGAGTTCAGATTTCTAGTAATCAACATCTGTCTGTGAACATTATCTGCTCCTGTATAGATGGAGAAAAACTACGTGAAATGAAGTTCCTGTAATGAGTAGTTAATATAATTAATGACAGAGGGTAATTAATGCAGTGACCTGCTTAGCCCATCAACCCTGTTTTAGGTTATTGCATATGTTGGCCTAAAAGTTAAACCTGCATTGTTGTTTTATTCTTGGATGTCAGTAATTGGGTGAAGCAAGCTAATATTTGAACTAAGGTCCCAGCAACCATGTCCTGACATGAGAATGATTGAAGGAAAGCACTATCTAATACTGAGGCAATATACACAAACCCAAATTCTGTCACTTTGCAGAGGACCCAGTCCTGCTCTTGTTGACATTAATGCCAAGGGTTCTAATGGCATAAAACAGCAGTAGGTTTGGGCACTAAAAGGGAAAACTACAGTGGCATCACCATGGAAACCAGCAGCACTAGAAATGAGAACCAGAAGAAGAGTGAAGAACTAAAGGAAACAGAGGAAGTATTTTGTGACCACACTTACATTGTATGAAGTCACCTGCTCAATAAGCCTCTTGTCCCTCCCAGATAGTACCATTTCTTCATTATCCTTACTGCTTGACTTTTTTGCCTCTTCTCTTTCCTGAAGAGTAGAAGGAAATCACATGCTACAGCAATCAGAATGTCTGAAGTGAAAAGCAAGCAAATCTATATCTACTTTAATTAAATTTAGAGGGTAAAGACCATGATACATGATCAGATATTTTCTGCTCAGCTTGATGGAAGAAGAAACTGGACATGCTAACTGGAAAGTCAATAAGCTGATACAGAGTATCTGACTACTGCAAAAAGGGAGCAGAAATAAATGTATATCAATGATATTTAATGTTGTTACTTCATTGCCTTAATCTTTAAGCCTGAATTAGTAAATTTTAATAACAAAGAAAAACCTGGGAAAGAAAATTTCACCAACCAACCCACAGTATCTTTGCTTTGTTTTCACGGAACATCAGTAACACCTACTGCCGGCAAGTGTATATGAATGGATAAATAAATGCTCACCTTGGCTTTTCTCTCTCTGTCAGCTGGAGTATCTGTCCAAATAGATCTATCACCTGATTTGTCATCAGCACGTCTCTTGAATGTTCTTGGGCCAAATCCAAAGCTTTTCAACTCAGGTGGAAGCTCTGTCATCCACGATTCCCTGGTAACTTGTTTGGGTTCATCCTTTGCAAAAGAAGTAGGGGTGGAGGGAAGAGTGAAAAAAGCATAATCAAAAATTACTGTCTGAATCTCTTGGCTTCCAGCAGAAATCACAGACTTTTTTTCTTTAACACCTGCTACACATAGCAACTGTTGCAAGTAGAACTGCAACTGGGTTTACACAGAAATAGGCAAAGAGAAAGACAAATACACTCCAGCAACAAAACATTATAAATTAAGAAATCCAACTTACACTGTCTGCTGAAGTAAGCTTTTCTTTCATTCTCTGAGCTCGGCGTTCAAACTCTTTAGCCACATCAGACTCCACTGGTCCTTTTGCAGGCATTGGGCCTATTAAATTGTCTTCGTCCTCACTACTATCTGTCAGCTTCCAAAAAGAAAACATTTCTTTCAAACACAGTGCTAAGAGCATCAAGGAACACTTCAGCTTTATAGAATTAAAATTACTTTGTCCAGAAGAGCATATAAACCTAATGTAAGGCATTTCCCAGACAATAAAAACCTAGATTAGAACTCCAGATGAGACCTGTTCTAGTGCTTGAACATGGATATTTTGTCTCTGATTTGCCAAAAGCAGCATCTCTTGTCTGAGGCAAGACTGCTGGTAAAGGCAGTGGCAGCAGACAAAGCCCTGCTACTTTACACTGCTCTGCACACAGCCACACAGCCTCTCTGGCCGTAGGTGAATTTGGAACACACATTCATACAACTTCCGTATTTTGGGCTTTACCATCACCAGCAACATTTGGATGCATTTCCCTAATAAAGATCACAGTTTCACACTGCAAGAACTGTCTCAAGCTCAGGTGCTGTAAGGATGTCAGAAAGAATGAAGTGCAAGGTAGGGTACCAGTGGCACGCATGGTACTATGCCCCTGAAAGTACAGCATCTCCAACTAATCCCCTGGCTCTGTCATTCACTTCTTCGATCCCTCATGGATCCCTTCAGGAAGAATTTCTTCACTGCAAGGATTATCAAGCATTGGAACAGGCTGCCAAGGAAGTGGTGGAGTCACCATTCCTGGAAGTGTTCTGAAAATGACTGGATGTGGGCCTTAGTGCAACGGTCTAGTTGACTTTGGTGAGTCCAAAGGTTGGCCTCAATGATCCTGGAGGTCTTTTCCAATTTAATCACTACATGATTCTGACATCGTATTCTAAGGAATTTTTTGGAGAAGAGCTAAAAACTTAAATTTGTTAGGGACTAGATGTCAATAAAAATTTTCCTACTTGCCAGGAGTTGTACAGAAATCTCACCGGTGCCTCCCTCCAAGTTCAAACAGTACAGATGTGGATGGAAGCAAAACTAGACAGAAAATGGTGATGCCACAGTGCCCTGGACACAAAGCTAAGGTGTCCAATATCTACAGAAGGGAGTGCAAAGATTTTGCTACAGTCTGACTGTGCGTGATAAAGCAATGGGAGTAGGATGACAAGGCTGTGTAGCCAGGAAGCACAAAGCATTACTTGAGAATACACAAGGTGGTGAGTCATTAGATTCACTAAAGCAAAGTGAAGAGTCAGCATGCCTCTAAAGATGTACCTGAATACAAAATAATTAAATATATTTTTTTAAAAGCCAACAAGAAATTACTCATATTAAAAAATAAGAAAAAGAGTATTATTAGGAAGAGGTAACAAAAAGATAACTATTAGGGAGAGAAAAACGGTAAGTTCTGTAATACCTGTAAAAAAGCTGTTGCTTGAAGATGTATTTATGAGAAGAGAGACTTTTTTGTTTGCAAAATATAAAGGCAGACAGCAGACATCTCTGCCTCAAGAGATTTGTCACTATGATAAATTGCTTAATCATTATTTGGAGTTATAAGACGATGAGTAGCTCAGAAATGTCAGATAATCTTTCTGCACGATGAATTACAACACCACTCACTGTAGGAGGCTGGAGAATTATATGCTTTGCAACTGCTAACCAAAAAAGTGAAGTTTCAGAGCAGCCTTTGCATTCCTCCTTCCTAGTGTGTCTAGCATTTCCCATAGTATCTGAGAGTTAAATGTAAAAATGTAAGTATTTTAAAAATAAACGGAATAAACATTAATTCTCCCAAGGAATTAATATTCAGTTTATCATGGCATGAGAGAGATTGACTTGCCGAAGCCCTGGTATCCAGCACCATTTTTGGTGTCTTAGGTGCTGTGGTGTTAAAAGGTGCTGCTCAAGAAGGGCATGACTTTCTCTAAAAGTGCTACTCCCTACCTGCCAGGCCCTCCCATAGGCAATTTGGATCCCTCAGAATGGTACTAGAAGCCCATGTTTAGGGAGTTCAAGCTTCCCTACGGCTGTATTTTATCAGGCATCTTGTTCATGAATGTTCTTTAGTAGCACATGCATTATTTTGCAACCAGAACTTCTAGCTAGTTTTTACCTAACATGACCAGAAAACTCAAAAACCATGAACCAAAAAAGCACGTCAGTGTCACCGTCCTGCACCTCACTCCCAGTTATAGGTATCATCCTGCAATTGCCAAGAACAACTTAGTGACACTGTAATGTCATTCTTGATTACATTCTTTTGGATAAACTTATTTAAAGGTTGTAGCCACTAGTAAACATCTTTAAGGAAGTGAAGATGTGTTTTCTGCCTGCAGTTTAGGATGCCAAGATTGCTTGTGTTCAGTGAGTGCACCATCTATTTAACAGCAAAAGCACAACAAACCAGGCCAGTCTTTTTGGTTTCTTTTTTTAAAAAAAGGCTTATTTATGCTCAAGTATTTGACTCCAGCAAAAATATGCCAGACACTTTCTGGTCCAAAATTAAACTGTCATCCTGAGAAGTGTCTGGTAGTCTCTTTCAGGCTGCAACTTGTTTAACCATTTCAGATGCTTGTACTAAAACAAAAAGCTTCTCTTTGCACCAACCTGGGGACGGGATTCTGATGAAACAGATGGTCCTATGAAACATCTGCTACTTCTGGTGTCCTCTGAAGCTTTCCTAAAGCCAGGTGGTAACGCAGGACCTATAATGGGCCTTGACAGCAGAGAGAAAAAATATTTAAAAAAAAAATGTTTTTTCAGTTGAGGGGGGAAAATATAATAGATCAGTATAAAAATAAAATGAAACATCAATGAGAAGTATGACTTTCCTTCCTCCCCATACCAAGTGTGCCCCTGTGCACACCTACTGTAGAAATAACTGAATAAGAGTGCCTCCATTTTCCAGGAGGATATGTGCAGACAATTTTGATGCAAAAAAACCCCAGAACCAGGAAAGCTGAAGCTTGTAGTCAAGGAAATACACTTTTTTCTTCCCTAGCTTTCTTCACCAGATTCAAGAGCAATGAAAGGTGATAAGACAAATATACACTCCTTCTCAATCAACAAACCCAATTTCGTTCTTGTCTTGCACCTCAGTTTCATTGTCCTTTAATAAGCAGAAACAGTGAACTGCTCTAATTTTATTTTACCTTGGAGTGGGAAAGAGAAGGAAAATTTTGTGAGTCCAGGTAACTTCACTGAATTGTTTTTAAGCAGCAGCTCTGAAAGAAATATTAATCAGCTGTCTCCACAAACACAGAAAGGTGACAATCTCTATTCAGTGGTGAAAAGAATACTACAAACTGAGCTCAAAGAAACTTTGCTTGCTGTATTGAAAGTCTTTAAAATGTGCTCCTCTTAATAATCCACCATAATATTCTTTAAAGCTAATAAAAACTAATTAAAAACTTAAACAACTGTCACCTGAAGACACATCCAGGTGACAGTATTCTCACAATGTACGAGTAGACTTTGTTTATTACGACCTTCAGTTGTGAGCTTTAGCTTATTAAATGTAACAACACCTGAATTGAATTTGCTAATTATGGCCTTTACTCAGTTCCAATAATCTAATCAGGACAGCCCTGCTGTAGTGATATTGCTGCCAGGGTTTAAAGAGGGGAAATAAATGACACAAAGTCTCACTGAAGAACCAACCACAGATATACAGACATGAGAAATGAATATGAGCTCAGGCCAGGATAAGGGCACTGGCATGGTTTTAAACCCAGGCAAGAAGTCTGGGTTAATTTTGAAGCTCCACCTCCACCTAGCTGCTACAGTTTTATGTTCCTTCCTTCCTGACCACTTTCTTGTTAAGACCATGTTTTAAATTCCTAATGTAATTTAAATAGAGTTTAAACTTATACAGATATAGCAAAATGAATCTTTTACTTTAATACACAAGTACTTGTATTCTGCATGGAGAGACAGATAAATCAAACTATAAAAAAAAGCTCTCTACTGAATTATATATATGAACATCTCTGTTGTGGGTTGTATCATTGCAGCCTGTGAAAAAGAACCAATCCCAAATGCTCTGTCTTGATTCTGTCACAGCTCAAAGGGCCTTTAGAGAACAGAAAAGTAGTTTACATATTCATCCTTCCCATTCCTTATGCTTTTTCTTTTCCACTACATGACTATCTCTTCAGCCTTTCCTCAGCAGTACAGAGGTGACGTGATCCTTGACAGTTTCCTGAATGTCCAGAGGGTCTCTGAACAAGTGAATTGAATCTAAACACCAGTAATATTATAAATCTGATAATATATTTACTCTAATAATATATTAACTACTAATAAATAACTGGCAAATACATTTTACTGCTGTAGGTAACTTCAGGACCTGTACCATGTCAAAAATACCCCCCAAACTTATGCACTAGAGCTTTAATTTAAGGACTATTGCATTTTATATATGGCAAAGACTGTTCTCCAGTTGTTGGACTTGGAAGTCCTTGCTAATGCACATTTTGAGATGGATGTTTCAGCATTCTTCTGATGTATAGTGTAAAATTTTTTAAGATCACCTTCACTCTTTACCTTGATGTGTGAACTCTTCAGAAATATTTATGAGTGGTGTACTTCTATCTAACACTGGTAAACAGTAATATAATATTCAAAGTTGAAGGAAATCTTTTCACATATATCTATTTTATGCTGGAATGATTCAAACCATTTTCAACAAGCTCCAGATTGCCACACGAGCTGCCCCTAATCATGAACATGCTGCTTTGACAAGTCTGGAAAAGATGTAAGAGAATAAGAGCTTTCCTAAAAGAACGAGTATGTCACACAGAAGTGATAAACAGCCTGTCCATACACTGAAACAAACGACCTGCATTTGTTTCAATTATTCATGGCTCAGTTGGCAGCTGGCAATCTGCTCAAGGCTAACGGCAATGCAGCAGGCAGACAGCAGCACTGTGTCTGTGCCCTGCACAGCTCACACGCCTCCCAGACTCCCAGGTGTGTGGGGGTGGAAGACAGACAAGGCTCTTCCCACACATCTCACTGTTCCCACCTATTCAGGGAATCAGGCTGGGTGCAAGACAGCTCTCCTCAATCTGCTTTCTCCGTGCGTGCTAGGAGCAATTGTATGGCGAGGTAGGAAAAAAACAATACAGTGAGTGCCAAGTGCCTTTACTGCTTTAATTTATCACAGACACAGAGCAGACTCTTGCCTCAATGTCACAGAATCACAGAATATTCTGAGTTAGAAGGGAACCATAAAGATCATGAAGTCCAGCTTTTGAGTGAATGGCCCCTTCCTCTTCCATTTTACCACAAGCATTCATGTCAAAAATCAAGAAAGTAAGAAGGCTACCTCTGCTGATATTTTAAGTTACAAGCATTTCCTTTTTTAATAGAGAATACATTATTTTTAATGACCTGCTAAATTTTATAATTAAAATAATACTTTGTGCATACACAACACAAGGAAAAATATTAGTTGTTTGTGGGACCATCAAAACACCAAATGATCCCACTGAGTATGATACCCACAACTACAAAAGTTTTTTGATTATAGCAGTGCAACCAAATGTACACAAGAAAGATACCTCCAAATAACCTTAGTTACATACATTTTATGCTGCCAAGCATCATAAAAATTTATGCAAACTAAAAAAGAATTAACTTCAAAATTTCTTTTGAGATGGTGTATTTACACACACAGCTCAACAGTAAATTGAGTCACTTTCCTGGAACTGAAAACTCATACCTGACAGGCAAGTATTATTTTATCTACCAATTCCTATTGCTCTGAGGAAGACAAAAGTGATCAAGGGACTCTTGTAATTCTCATCGGGAAGTATCCCCTTGGAAGCACCAATTCCACTATGGACTATAATTTCAAATTATAGAAGGAAGTGCCCAGATTGATGTAAAGACTAAAAGGCTGTGAGACACGGTTGAGTTCTATAAAGAAAATCCATATAATATTTTGGGTGGGAAGTATTTTATAATTGTAAGCAATCAAATGGAAAGCTTCCTGATAAAGACCATAAATAGTGTTTATTTGTGTAGACCTGACAGGCTCTTTTCTAGAAACCTACAGTGTTCAGAGTAGTTTTGTACCTGGAGATACGTGAACAATAACCCTTGATGCATTAGCAAAGGACAGGGTATTGCACCACACACGAGGTAACTGCCCCAGTCCCTCACAGACCAGAATGAGCACTACAGAACTACAGGTCCTCGTACCTGTAATTTGTTTTTTCTCCACTGATCTGAGACCTATTAAAAGAAATTGAGGAAGTTTGACATCTCAGAAAATTTACATTAGTTCTTTTACTCTCCTTCCAACCTGGCCTAGGAGGGCTGGTGCTCTGTTTCAAGGGAATGCTGTTCTTGTTCTCAGAACATGGAGGAAGCATTACCGCTAATCATATCAATCTCAAGTGCACAACTGAAATGTTCTGTAATAGTGACACAAAACATTTAATCTAAAATAATTGTGTTTTGAGGAAAAGAATCTGAATATAATTCCATTTTAATTACCTCTCAGGAGAATCATCCTGTTTTTTAAATCCAGGAGGAAGAGCTGGCCCAAAAAAGCCATCATCATCATCGTCTTCATGAATTCTTTTTGGCTTTCTGCAAATACAGATTTCACTTAATAATTACCTTGACAAGCATAGCAATTATCTACGCTTTAAAAAGGAAAAAAACCACACAAAATTATTTCATAGGGTCTTCTGTACTAAATATCCTGTTGTTACCATGGAAACAGTGCAAAAGGATCCAAAATGATTTGAAGCAATTAAAAAATGGGGAGTATAAGATTCACTTCAAAAACGTTCTGACATTTAAAAAAGAAAAAAAATTAAAACAACATTAAGAATGCTTTTTCTGTGGAAAGAAGTTTAGTATAATGTTGAAATACCATTTTCTAGTCACAAAGTAATTTAAAATTCAGTACTTTCTCCATTTTTGTATGCCGTCTGCATTTTGAGTAGTATTTTTCCTGTTCAATTCTAATTAGCTGAAAAACAAACTATTGACTAAGAAAACAAGAAAAAAATTGAATAATAATTACTCTAGCACTCATTAGGATGGCATAAGGGCCTTCAAGTCTCTTATAAAGGGCTTAGAGCAAACACACACAAATTCTTAACACAGCAATTGTGAGTAATCAACCCCACAAACGAGAGTATCTGCAGACTCCTGTTACTTGCTAAACAATTCAGGTTTTTTTCATGAGTTGACTTCATTTAATGCATAAATTCATGTCCATAAACAGGTCTTGCAGCCTCTCAAAGAGAGTCAGTATACCAAAACCAGGGCAAAAAATCAAGTACCAAATACTTACGCACATGGTAGAGTGGTATCAGTCCTTAGCATAAACATGCAAATTTGCAGAACTAAAATAAAACATATAAATACAGAGATCTGACTGTCCCAAATAATTTCATTCCACCGTAGGGCGTCAAACAGGTCAGCTGAACATTCTTGGCCATGAAGAACATGGAGAACATGTAACCAAAAGTTTTACACAGGTACAGAGTTTACCTTTTTTTATACAACATTGTCCCTTTCTCATAAGTTAGACACATTACATTTGCAATACAATTTTAAATATACAAATAATCCAAAAACATACTTACTTGGGTGCTGGATCTCCTTCTGTCTCCTCTTCAGAATCTCTGTTTGTGTCTCTGGGTAGAGGAAGAGATTCTGAGTCGTCATCACTGTCGGGAGTTTCTGAGCTACAGCTGCTTTTGTAGTCTGGAGGCAGTGCTGGTCCTGCAACTGAACATCCAGAGTTATTTGGGATCATAAAATCACAGAATGGTTTGGACTGGAAAAGACCTTAAAGATTATCTAGTTCAAATCCCCCTGCTATGGGCAGGGAAACTTCTACTAGACCAGGTTAAATAAGGATACCTAGCACATGTTTCAGATGAGTATGATCTACCATGGCATTTCCAAAACACTTATTTACTTGGAATTAAGTTTATTTAATCACTACTCTCTCCAGCATTTAGAGAAGATATCTAAACAGATTTCTAGAAGTTACTTCTTTCAGCACCTTATTTCCATCAACAACCTATGCTGAACTATTCTGACTTAGGATATTACTAATCCATTCCTACATGAGCATTTCTCTGGAACAGGGCTAGAAATCCCTGTTTGGTGTAACAACTAACGAACAATGGATGTGGCATAAACCAGTATATTTAAAAGAAGCACTTTAATGAAGCATTTGAAGCTCACTAGTGAAGAAACACATCATCTGTACATACACAGCGTGGGAGACCGTAAATTATTAAATGGGAGCATTTGTGACCATAAAGTATTAAATTAATTGCCAGCCTGCTTTGGGAATGGTTTAATGATTAAGGTTATTCCCAGTTCAGCTAAATGTGAACCACAGGGACAGATTTAAGTACTCTGCTGTAAAAGGGATGATTTAAGCATTCAGAGAATGAATTCAAAGAATTGTTACTGTCAAAAGGCCAGGACAGTGGATGGAGCTCTCATGCTCCAGTAAAACCTTCATGCTCTGGGGTAATATCTCAGCAAAATTAAAACTCAGACGCTAACACTGCTAACAGGCCTGATCTTTATAGATTTATTTGGCTACAGCACGACATGCAGTGGGTCCAGAAGCAGCTTAGCCATTGACCCTAACAGCAAATGCCCTCCAAACAAGACCCATAACACAGATACCACCCTCACAGGCTCGCTCTACAAGGAGTCAGCTGGAGCAAGCAAAAACCAGCAATGGCTTTACCTCCCCAGGTAAGAGGCCTTCCCAATCCAGGGCAAGGCACCCATTTACACAAACACAGTGCAAACAGCCCATGTTCCCATGTAATGGAGATTTGATTCTACTGATGATTTAACATCCTGAGACACAGACACCATTCCTCCTCTTAATATCTCAAGCACTGAGTACAAGATTTGCAGGACAGAGAGGTGCTTTGGTGAGGAAAAGACATTGTTCCCTTTATGAATAGTCAAGGGTCAGATGAAAAGATAAATGGTACCAGGAAATTAGATCTCCAGTTGAAGAACTACAATTTTTTGATAGTACAAAATACAACCTAATGCATATTATGGTTCCATTGTTAGCTGACAAAGGCTAGGCAGAAATCAAGTCCTTCGAGCGAGCTTCACAAAGCTTTTAATCATGTTTAGCACAAGACTAGTTACAAAGCATCCAGGCAGATCTGCCACTTCTTTGTTTCCTGTTCTAATGGAAAAAACTTTAAATGGGACAAATCCATTTCAGCACTAGGAAAGAAAAAAAACCCAACAAAGCACTTCTCTCGCCCTAAAAAAACCCAAACACAACATCCTAGCCTATAAAGGTAAAATAAGTTCAAGATGAAAGCAAACAAACATGATAATGATAAGTAGGAATAAAAACTGCTATCAAGAAGTCTCATTTTTCCGTACAAAAAGCACCACTTGAATGAAAGCACTTAAAACCCACACAAAACCTGCACAACTGCTTTCTCCAGCCACCTGGTACCCTGACATCATGCAAGCAGACTTCATCTGCTCTAAATGCAAAAGACAAGACTTGGAGTGGAAGGAACAAACTCAGATACAATCTGATGAGTCTGATACTAAAGAAGAAGAGAGAAATTAGGAGCAGTTTTGTGAGCTGCACAGAACTAGTAAAACCAAAACTATGTGAGGAAGGAGACTCATCCCACTGGTATGTTGTTCAACACCAGGGCTAACATACATACTTTTATGCCAATTCCTCTCCGTTATGTTGGCAAAACTGTTTGCATGGGCTATGCAATAAGCCGGATCAGGAAACTTAAAAGGCATAAAAACAACACTGCAAATCACAGCACTCCCCTGAAAGAACTGCTTGTTAGTGGAACTGCAGCCTAAGCAGCACAAGCAGAAATTAAACAGAGACTGACTAATGAAGGGCAAACGGCATTTTAAGCCTGAGGAAGAAAAAGTCATTGGACATGGTGGAAAGAAATGGAGGGGAAAGAGACTTGGGATTAAAAATTGATATGACCATGGTGCTGACTGAGACTAACAACCAGCACAGGCAAATACACAGCTATGGATCAGGATGGTTTGGGGAGCCACAAGAAAGAGCAGAAAGGTAGGAGTGGAAATTGCTAAGCATAAATTCTGGAAGCAAAGAAAGAAAAGGGGGAGCAGGGAGGCCAAGATCTAATCAGAAGTCTGTGAAATTCCCCAAAAGCCGCGGAAATGTGGAAAAATACAGATGAAAGGAGAACAGAGGAGAGCTCAAAGAGTCGAGAAACCAAACCTAATGAGGTGAGGAGGATAAATGGATGTAGCAATGGCAGAGCAACAGAAAAATGACAAAGTAGCCGGATCTCAGAACAATTCAGAGCAGAGCAATGGGATAAAAATGTATGAGGAGAAAATGTTTGGGATAGTGAGAAGAGAAACAGGACCAAGTGAGACTGAAGTGAATGTTTCACAACTATTAAAAGTGACCATCCTACTAATGAGCTGGCTCTGGTGACTATCTGCCTGAAAATTAAGTCAATTCAATTCAGAAACCAAATTAAAAGCTACTTTTTGTTTTGTTAGGGTTATTTCTGCTGTATCTGGGGATTCTAAGCACACTACCACACCATCAGACGTGACCTGGGAAGCTCTCAAGGACAGACAAGACCTTTCAGCTCCAGCATAGTGGTAGATCAACCCAGACATATCAACATATCTGTATGTGGCCTCAATGCTGAAACAGACAAAACTCCCTTCTGCGTCTCTGGTTATTTTTAGCCATTCCCTAGCACTTCTGTCCTGCTGGTACAAGGACAGCCCAGAGACAGGGACAAATGGGCCAAAGGAAGTACAATTCTTCCAGCAGGAGCACAGTTAGTCCAGCTTCAGAGCACCATCATGAAGTGATGAATCAAGACATAAGTGCATCCCATGGGTTGGACAAGCTGAAGAAGCTAAAGATTTACTAGGGATGAGCTTTTGGGTCTGTCCAGCTACCACCTGCTTCCATCCTGCTCCCAATTAAGGGTCACAGAAGTATTATTAGCAACCTCTCTGATACCAAAGATAGTGTGGTTTGTCCCATGGTAAGAACACCAGTGGGTATTGCAGGACAAAGTGTCTGGATGCTTGTATCCAGAGGGGTGGTGGGAGTGGGGCTCAGTGGGTGTTTGCTACTGACTGTGGTGCACATCAGCCTGCACAAGGGTATAAAATGCTGCTGGACACTGGGCCACCTAGTCTGCCAAGGCTGCAGACAGCTCCCAGGTGGATTGTCCCCAGAAGGAATGTATTAGCAATAAATCTAATCATAATCATACACAGTCACTTTCCTATTTCTTGTGTCTGTCTGAGAGCCTTCTCTTGTGCCTGAGAGTCTTCTCTGCCACAGTCTGCTCAAAGTCCTACTTTCTTGCTGTTGGGAGACAGAAACTAAGAAAGCAGACTAAGAAAACCGAGAAAAGCAATGAGCAGCTCAAATATCAGTGAGACTACTGTGACAGGAAAAATATTGGAAAAGCTGTTCAGCTTTAAAAGGTGAAGCATCTCTTAAAATAGCTGGAACACACAAGGGAAATTGTTACAGAACAAATTCCAGGCCCATTTGACTCAAGACCCAGCAAGTGCTGCAGCACAGAAGGTGCTGGTGGCAGCCCCACCGTGTGATTTTTGTCACTCCAGGTGCAGAGCTCCAGATGGAGCTGCAGTTCTGTACAGCAAAGTGTGTTATGCCAAAGTACTTGCTCTCCTGTCTTCCTCTGCACTGCAGCAGTCTGCCTCATGGGGTGAGCAGGGACACTGAGCTGATGTAAGTCAAAGTCAGAAAAAGTTTGTGAAAATGATAAAAACAAACAACCTGCCAGTAGCTGGAGTTTGGGGTTTTTGTTTGTTTGTTTTCAAAGGCAAATAAATTCCTTCATCCACTCCACACAGAAATTTCCAAGCAGATCTTGGATCAGTTGCCAGAGCAACTATCATACCATGGAACTGATTTACACTGGGACAAAGAGAGGACAAACTCAGCTGATTAACCTAAACTAGACACTGCTGAAGCACTCAATGTCACCAACTCATGGCCTAAGGATAAGTTTAACTTGTTTTTTCCATACACGATACGAATACTTGCAGCACCCATCAGTGTGTTGATGGCAAGTGAAAAAGCCATTAACACAGATATGGCCAGGAAAGGCAGCACCACTTGTGCAGTCAGGGCTTCTGCACAAAGCTGAGACCCAGACACAGAGCTTGATGTTGCCATGGTGTCAGCTGATGCAGCAGCTTTATCCCTCTTGCTATTGCTCCCTCTTCTGGATTAAAAAATTAGACAGCAGACAAGCACAACAAACCTTTCCTATCAGAGCTGCTTTCTTTGGAGTAACCAAACGGTGAGGGACACTCTGCTAGAAACTGAATACATGAACTAGTGCCTTAAACCTGGTTTAAAGGTAAGGAGTGCAAACGCTCAAAGTGCTGCTCCCAGAGATATTACTGACAGAGAACATGCAAGAATTTTAGTGGGGAAGCTGAGCTCCACTGCAGAAGAGGCAGCCTGGCAGTCAGCTGCTCTCGGTGGGATCCCAGCTCTGATGTGAGGGCTCTCGACATGACAGACCCTGGCAGGCAAGGCACCACAGCCCCACTGACTGGCACCACAGCCTGCTCCACATCCCGAGGGGCTCTGCCTGGAAAACCACAGCTCGGCGAAGGAAAGCACGCTGCACAGGCCCAGCCTCCTCCTTTCCTACCCGCTAATTCCACACTTGGAGCTGCTGAAGAGCACAGGCTTCAAAGAGCACACGAGACTTGAGCGGGACAAAAGTAAGTGACCGAAAGCAGTATTCTTCTAAAACGAGCCTTAAAGCGTTCAATTTCTGCGGCATTCCATCGCATACGGCGCTTATTTCTTGTGAGCTTTTTTTTTTCTTTTTTTTTTCCTTGAAAAAGTCACTGCAATGACCCTGTAAGGGTGAGTTTAGCTCCATGCAGGTGCCGCACTGGCGGTGTACACCCCGGGCTGCGGAGCTATCCCACGCACGGAGCATCCCGCGCCGCGGAACACGGGCTGCACAGCCGCTCCACCCCACCCGCGGAGCGCCTCACGCCACGGAACACCGGCCGCAGGCCCCGCTCTCCCCACGGAGCGCCCCGCGCTGCTGCATCAGGGCCGCAGGCGCCGCTCTCCCACGGCCGGCGCCTCCCTGCGCTCTCACCCTGGCTGAAGTCCTCGCCCGGCTCGGCCTCGGCGCGGCGCGGGAAGCCGGGCGGCAGCGCGGGCCCGATGAGCTGGCGGGCCATGGCGAGGCCGGCCCCGCGGGCAGCCCGGCCGCCCTCCCCGCGCCCGGCGCTTCCCTGCTCCCGCCCCGGCGGCGCTCCCGGATGACGCGGCGCCCGCCGGGAAGGAGGGAGGGAGGGAGGCGGGGAGGGCTCGCCCTGCTCGGGCCGGACGTGACGCGTTCAGCGGCCGCCGCCGGAGGGCCCCACGTGGTGGAGCGAGAGCATCGCGCAGCGGGGTCCGCACACCGGGCCCGACATGAACCCCTTCGCCTGGTACCTGCCGCCGCCGCCGGGGCTGCCTCCGCCGGGCATGCCCCCACCCTTCTTCTGCCCGCCGCCCTCCTGGGACACGAGCTTCTGGGCTGCCCCCGTGCCCTACCCCCCGCCCGGCCGCTACCCGCCGCCCGACGGCCCCTACGCGTCCGCCGAGTCGTCCTACCCGCAGCCCGCCGAGAGCTACCCGCCCGCTGAGGGCTACTCGGATCCCGCCCAGAGCGTGCCTCCCGCCGAGAGCTATCCCCAGCCTGCCCAG
Source organism: Passer domesticus (assembly GCF_036417665.1). NCBI lineage: Eukaryota > Metazoa > Chordata > Aves > Passeriformes > Passeridae > Passer > Passer domesticus. The sequence continues at coordinate 62,321,379 of NC_087475.1, read as the reverse complement.
AGCTTCTCGCAGCCCGCCGAGGGCTACCCGCCGGCTCAGAGCTACCCGCAGCCCGAGAGCTTCCTTCCCCCGCACAGCTACAGCTCGCCTGCCGCCTGGTTCCCGCCGGCCTACGGAGCGCGGCCGCAGGGTGAGGGCAGGGCAGGGCAGGAGCCGTGTCGTGGGCCCCTGGGCTCCTTCCCACCCACGCGGGCTGTCCTGAGCCCGTGGGGCTGCAGGGCTCTCCTCCAAGCACGTTGGTCATTCAGCCCTCTCTTATCTCTTCCCCACCGAGGTGGGAGGGGGGTGTTTTAACAGATATATCTGTGAATAGCTCATCTTTTTTTTTTTTTTCCTTTCTCTGTTCTGAAGGTGGAAATGGTAATTTCTCCCAGAAGTGGCAGGGCAAGCAAGCGCCTCCATTTAGTAAACATTGTCCAGAAGAAAATAACAAGCCAAAGGTACGGAGTGGGGTCCCCTGTGTAAGAGGAACATGTACGTGTTGGCATAGGTCCAGGGAAAGGCCACAAAAATGATGAGCGGGTGGAGCACCTCTCCTGTGAAGGCTGAGAGAGCTGGGGAAGCTCTTTGTTCAGCCTGGAGAAGAGAAGACTTTAGGTAGAACCCTGCATCGTCCTTGCAGTACTTTGAGGGAACTTAGGAGAAAGATGGGGACAGACTTCATAGTACAGCCTGTAGTGTTAGAGCAAGGAGTAATGGTTTTAAACTGAAGCACAGTAGATTTAGATTGGACATGAGATTTTTTTTTTATTATGAAGGGGATGAGATACTGGTACGCATTGCCTGGAGAAGCTGTAACTGGCCTGTCCCTGTAAGTGTTGAAGGCCAGATTGAATGGGGCTTTGAGCAGCCTGATGTGGTCATAGGTCATGGTAAGGGGGGGTGGAACCAGGTGATCTCAGAAGGTCCCTTCCCACCAAAACCATTCTGTGATGGTGTCAGTCTTATGGGACTCCTCCCAAGGCACTATAGACATCTGGTTCTCCTGTCTGACCTGGTGCCCTTAGAAGAGAGCAAACATGTGACGGTCTGTAACTCTTGAAAGATACATGTCAACCAAATTGTTACACAGGTTTATGTCACCTTACTGTAGTGGTGCCTAAATTACACTAGTGCTCTGTTCATGGTCAAGACCTGCCAGCCAGATGACCCTGATGTGTGTAGTGGCAGAAGGAAGGGTCTGTGCTGCCCTCTGAACTTGTACCAGTCATGGTCTGTCTTGGTAGGGAAGAGACATGGAGCTTTAGCCTAAATCTCACAGCCCTCAGAAGTCCGTGCCAGCAGACTGGTGTGTTTGCAGAAGCAATAATTCATTGAAAGGTGGTGGTGGGAAGAGCTGAGTGCAGGGCACTTTGTTTAGAAGATAAGTAATTGGAATTTAACTTCCATGTTATGTTAGCTTGTCTTTGAAACTTTTGAAACATGTAACTGCTTTATTAACAAAAATACTAATATTTTTTCATAACTAACTAAACACGGGAATATGTTGTAACTGCAATCCTGAGATTATTTCTTCTTTTTTTTTCAGACCAGAAAGAAAAAAGAGCCAGTTTTTTCTCATTACTGTGATACCTGTGACCGTGGCTATAAAAACCAGGAGAAGTATGATGAACACATTTCACAGCATAAGCAGGTTAATGAGTTTGGCTTTTTTTATTCACGCTGATTTTTTGCTTTGTGCCTGACAAGTTGTTAGCTGTAGTCACTCTTTGAACAGAAGACATAGGAATGAGATTCCAGAGCGATGTCAAGTATTAGTAGAGGATTTTGTTATGAATGCTGTATGTAGGGGAGGCTTCTGCTGTATTTTTGGTTTTATTACTGAAGCCTTTTAAACAGTTTTTCTTGTGAAGTATTACTAAGCCATGGAAATTAATTCATTAATTCATTAAAATTAATTCGTTAATTGACACCACTATTGCATGTACAGTTGTTGAGTGAAAACATTTAAAAATTTCCTTTATTGAGAAGTATCAAAATTTGCAAGTATCAAAATTTGACATTGATGGGTCTTGCAAATTTTTATCTTAGGCAAACTTCACTTTCTCTTCAGTTGTCAGATACATTGCCTAAACTGGTTATTCTAAAACCAGATGAAATTTAAAAGTGCATTATCCCTGCTTGCTGTTTTTACAATCACTTTTGTTAGCATACAGGGTAACTTACACAGCTTGTGCAACAAACTGTACAGGCAGCTGGTACTGAGTTTATTTGAAGTGTGCTCAAAAGCTTGTTTATAATTTGTGTAAATTGGTATGTTTTAAGTTCACCCTCTTGTCTTGCAGTGCTCAGAAGAAGGTTGCAATTTCAGTGCCCATGAGAAGATTGTTCAGATACACTGGAAGAATGTAGGTAACCCTCTGGGCCCAAAATAGGAGTCTGTGCCATCTTTGCCATAGTCCCCTTACTCATTCTTCAGTGGTTTCCTTTCATTCACTTGGAAAGAAAATGTATAATTTCTCAGAAGAATCTGTTTCAAGACAATATCGTGGATGAAAATTTGTTAAATACTATGGGATTTTCTTAATGGATTCATTTTATCATCTCTGTGTACAGTCTCACCAGTTTTGGAGATGAAAACAATGTGATACCACTATACCTGACATAGTGATGTTTTCTTTTTTAACTTGTGGTTTTTTTCCTTCCCCTTTTAAACACCTATGAAATACTTTTTCCTTAGGCACATGCACCTGGTGCCAAAAGAATAAAATTAGATAGTCCAGAAGAGATTGCTAGATGGAGAGAAGAAAGAAAAAGGTAAGACTTGTGGCCTATGGATTTGTTTTACTGTATTTTCCTTGTGGCAGCATGAGATGACAGCTGAAGGGCAGGAGCAGCACATAACTTGCTGTTTCTGCTGTTCCATTTACCCTGGAAAACTCCTGCAGCAGTGATCTGTGTCAGAATGTGTGAGCCAGGAGAGTGTGAGCTGCAGAGATGATAATACCGTAAAAGATTATAATAGAAGGCAAGGTATCAGCTCAGAGGGAAGCAGCTTTCCCAGATGCTTGATGTGGTGTCCCAGGTTAGGTGAATGTCTCATTCCTTTTAGCCTCATCATAGATCATATTTTAGGTCAGAAATGTTTGTGTAGTGGTTTTTAGTAGCTTAAAAATCCAGAACTATTGTACTGACTATAATTGTAATACTGTGTGCATATTTCCCCAGCTTAAGTTGTCCCAGTAGAACACACCAGGGAGTTTTCCTGATTTTTAAGGGCTTTCTGTGTTGCTCGATACTTTTCTAATGAAAGAGAGCAGAAACCATGAATGATGCTGTTCTCAGGTAGTCTAACTTACATTTTATGCAGGGTGCAAGGTAAAATTCTACTATAAGCAGTATTTCTCAATATTTCTTAGCCTGTGATTTAACAGGGTGTAACTTTTATCTTGACCAGGGTTGAAGTATTTATCTCCCAGATTTGTTTTTCTTCCTTCAGAGTTCAATAAATTAAAATCCACACTTTCCCAGCAGGAGAAAGATGCTACAGGCTTTCCTCACATCTGTTGATAATTTAGAATATAGTCTTGCAAGTGATCAATGTGTGTTTTGTTTCCACGAGCAACAGTCCTGTATGCAGAATGGGAAGTGATATAAATTTAATTTTGAGATCAGTGGTGATGAGCTAGGGCAGTGAACTAGTCGCGTGGAGTTTTTTTAGTGAAAATAAAACCCAGTGGTCTGATGGAATCCTACTGATGTATCCACCTTGCATCCATGTCAGAAGGCAACGTTAATGTGTTCTTGCTTTGAACTTCCCTTAATACACCTTTACACTGTTTTTGTTGAAAAATGAATGGAACTTATTGTAGAATTCCCATCCATTTTTTCCTGGATGGTGAAGCAAAATTTATCCCCATGTAATTTCATTTGTGGAGGTTTTAATTCTTCTTTGGACATGGTTTCAGCTTTTTTCTGCAAACTTCAGAAAGGCAAAGGGAAATCTTACCACTCTGTTGGCACATCACAGAAGTCAATTGTTGCACCCACTGTTCATTTTTTACAAATGAAAATAATCCATAGGTTCTTTAAAAAAAACAACAATTTTTTGATCCAGAAACAAGTGATTATTTTCTCTCATTTTTAAAATGCCATCATTAACCAGAAAAAAACTGGTTGTGATCTGTGCAAATATAAGTGTGATGTTAGATGAGGCAAGTTTTGGTACTCGATTAATTTTCATTCTAAGATTTCCTTTTATTCAAAAGATGCTTGAGGGCTTGTTTTTATTTGCTTTCAGTCTGCATATTACTGTTGTGGGTTTTTTGTGACCTAGTTTTCTAATGGTAGGTCCAAGGAAGAAGAGTCATACTGGTATGCAGTCTCTCAGAGAGGCTTTGCTACTCTTTTTCAACTTTTCATACACTTCTCTGTTTTGGGAAGTGTTCAGGAGAGCTTCTGTTTAGCAGCTGATGCTGAGGTTTAAGTGTTGAAATGATGTTTAAGGTGTATAGGTCACTATGTGCTCTACTAGAACATCAGGGAAATGGGAATTGAATGCAAAATTATGGATATTGTTTGTGTGGGGAGTGGGTGCTGCAAATCACAGCAGCCTTTATCTACACTTAATTGTAAGGGTGATGCTCTGCCTGAGATGGTTTTGTGAGCTTCTGAAGGATGTTTCTGAAGTGTTGGTTTTATAGGTGAATGTGATTTGGCTGTGATACAGCATTGCTGAAAGCCTTTGCTCGCTGCAGCACAGTAAAATCAAGGAACATAAAGTTGTGTGGTCACAGCCACCAACCAGAAAAGGCAGAATGGGATTAGGACTGTCTGAGCCAAGGCCACTAGATGGAGTAGTGCCTTATCTTGGTACTTCAAGCCTTCTGTGGGCATCGCATTTAGCTGTGATGGATGGGTGTAGAATGACTACCTGGGTGGCTTTTGTTACTCTTTGTACAGCGAGGAAGCTCTATGAGCTTCCTTCTTTTTTTTTAATTAAAAAAAAGGGGGCGGTAGGCAGGCAGAGAGAGAAAGCCAGCTGGAACTTTTGTGCAGCATTAATTGGGTCACCAGCAAAGCATCAGTTTAGTACTGAAGGTCTGTTGTTGACTCACAGTAAACACTGCATTGTACAGAAAAGAGGGACACCAGAGGGAGTCTGAGCTATTAAGCAGTTTTGGTTTACAGTGACAGGAAAAAAACCTTTTTCTTTCTAGAAGCTCCAATCAGAGCTAAGAATGAATCTTTTTAGGTCATTAATAGTTTGTTCCTAATTAGGTTGCAGTGATTTAATATGTGTGTTTCCTTGCTGCATCCTGTCTTGCTTGTTCTTTCAGCCGTTATAAATAATTACTTGCAGAGTTGAGATTTTTCTTCTTAATTAGCTGCTGTGTTGCTCAATTGTGTATCTGCTTAAAATCTTCAAGAAAGAGCTTGGGTTTAAAGTGTAGCCTTACTCTCATAGAGGAAAGGGGAGGAGGAGAGCTGGTAAGGAGTATCTCTGGATGAAGCATGCTGGACTGGAATGCTGTTTTCCTGTTGAACCTGCTGAGCCAAGAAATCTAATTAAGTAAAGAGCAATAGAGATGAAGTTCCATGGGATCTCAGGGTTTCCCTGTGTTTTGCAGACAGATGGTTGTGAAGTCTGACATCAACTTTTCTTGTTTTGATTTGTCCTGTCCCTTCCAAGTATTGAGAAATGTGCTGTCTTCAGCATATTTTTTCTTTAACATGAGCTTAAAGAGAATTATCTGCAATGCATTTCCTTAATGTGTCAGAATGAGGTATTGCTGTCTTCCCTACTCCACAAGTGAGATCTGGGTCCTGCCAGCCCATCTGTTTCTCACCAACATTTCTTGAGCAATGGTTATTGGTAAGAATGTGGCAAGGCTGCTTTAGTGTTAAAGCAAATAATTTAATTTACTTTTGCTTAGCTCCTAATATAACACTGGGGGCTTTTCTTGAGCTTGTGTGTTGCTTGTAAATTCTCTCCTTTCTGCCCCGCTGTCTTTATTCTCTTGGCATTGGTTTGTTCAGATAGGAATTGTCTGTTGTATTCCTTGCAATACATCTCACAGGCTAAGCATGTACTTAGTTCTTGAAGTCCAGTACTGTTAAAGACACCACTTTTAATTAATTTGTGGTTTTCTAGTTGCATAATGATAATCCTGGAGTAGTCTGGAATCCTCCCTGGTGTTGCGTTCATAGTAGTGAAGAATGCAATATGGAAAATAATTTCTTGTAACTTGGTAAAAGTAGACAAGACCGAGCAAAGTAGAAGGGATATGTCAGGAGATCAAGGTAAACGTAGATGCAATAAATTTACTCTGATCTGCTGGGATAGATCAGCAGTGAAACTGCCTCAGTTAACATATGGTTAAATCAGATGTGAGAAAGTTAAGCCAAGATTTTATCAGCTCTGTTGGGTCATTTTTGTTCCCTTTGGGCTATCCATGTCTCCTTTGCTGTGCATGTGCAATTAAGACCAGCTCAAGAAATTTTTGAGGCATTTTGCTCACAGTGCTGTTCCTGTTAAAATGATGAACTTGTATACCTCTTGACTCAAGAATTCATTGTATAAACTGCTATAGAAACAGGTCTCTTTTGTGTTAGCTGTTGGCAAAGCTCTATTTCTTCGCTGCTTGCTAAGAGCTGCTTTACTCCAATGTTTATGAGAGCAAGATAAAGTATGCTGGCCTATAAAAATGCATGGCTCTGGCTAGTGTGCTCATTTATTGGAAAAAAAAAAACCTATTCACTAAGACACATGTGTTATTGATTAGGCTCAGTGTCACTGTTCCCTAGAAGCTTTACCTGCATGTCTCACTTTGTTGGGATATATTTAGTATACCCATCTTAGCCTGAAAAGCAGTTTTCTGATACTATCAGTTTATTTTGAAAAGCTTTGGATTGTAGAAGTGTGTACTGTTGGGACCTGCAGCTGCTATGAAAGAGGGCTGCCTTCTCAGGCTGTACTGGCTTCATGAAGTCTGCTGTGCCAGACCATCACATCCTGGTTTAACTCTCCCTTTTACAAAAAGTTGCTTCAGTTTGTAAAGCCCTGTGGGGGCTGATGAAGCTCTTTGTATTCAAGCTCTGACAAGTTGTTTGCAAGGCATAAGTGCTGGGGTACTTCTACTTCAGTGGTGTTTGTAGGTAATGTTTTAGGAACATCATTTTCTTAGGAGAGGAGGATGGCTTGCCATCTTAGAAGGGTGCAAACCCAAGTCAGCTCTTGGGATTCAAGCATATGGCCTTTTACGTGGAGAGGCTCAGTCAGTAAAGGCAGTGAGTAAAATGCCATTTAACATTTGAGAAGAGCTGGAGAAAATAAACACAGCCACTACAGATGCCTTCAGATGTGCTTCTGCAGGCATACTGGGACTTGTGACTTGAGCTCTCGCCAGCTGTCAGTTACTGCCTGTGTCAGCTGGAAGGGTGGTTTAGGAGAAATCTGTCAGTCTTGGCAGTTTAAATGGAACTGAAAGCCTTGGTGCAGGCCATTACGGTGGCTCGTGGAGGGAGTGGTAACTCACAGGAATGAAGGTGGGAGGCATTCATGTCTCAAACCGTGTTGGGAGAGCGTGTCTGAATATGTCCTTAATCAGCATAAGTGCTGGAGCATTTGAAGACTCCTTTGCTCTAGTATTTAGGGTCTTCCCTTATATTTAAAACACTCTCCCCCCTGCAATCTCTACAATAAGCTTGGGGATTTTTTCAGCATAACTACTTGTTTTATGGCTTGATGTCCTCATGGGAGCCTTTGTGTTTGAAGGAAAACACCTTCTAAAACTGCCGCACACAGGGGTCTTTGTCAGTGCAAAGCTTTTGAGATTAAAGAGTTCATTGCACATTTGCTGTGTGCTGGGAGTGTTGTAACATGGATGAACAAATCTAACTAACAGGGAGGAGCAGAGGTAAAGCATTGCATCCTTGTGCTCACTTGAGCTATATGGCAGATTTCTGGGAGAAATCCAAAGAAAATAGATGTTGACAGCTCATGTTCAAATCCTCTTAAAGGAGACAAGTTCTGTAGTGTGTTTAGGTTTGTCTTGTAGAAATTGCTTCTTTTTCCCTTGGTATGTGGTTGAAGTTGTCTTGAATCAATGTGACATTTAGCATTCATGCTGTAATATGGGGGAAATGCATGTGATAAGATTAAATATTTAAAGAAAGATTTGTATCTTTTTTGTTAGCTATTTTTAGTGAGAAGCTGTTCTATATTTCTCTTTACTTCATTTTAATAGACATCAAATATTTATTCTTTGTGTTTCTATCCAGAAGCTGGGGGAGCATGTGCATGTGTTTCTCATTTACCACCTTTATCTCAAAGCACTGGCATTTAGCTAACTAATGTTTGCAGAGCAAGTAGTGTAGCCATTTTTGGGCTTTGGTGGTAAAAAGCCTGCTACCCAGGCTCTGTGTGTTAGAACCAGTGAGACATTGGTCTGGAGGGAAGGATGTTAAGGGTGGTGGGGAATGGAAGAGATGGGATGGTTTGGGAAATGGTTGCAACTGTAGATTTCTTTTCATCTGCATGATATGGTAACTTTTCTTGAACCTTGAATTAAAAAGGGGCAGTAATTCTGGTGAACCTGAGGTCAGTGTGCGAGCACAATGCTAAATATTGCTCAAGAAGGAACTTGTGTGCTTTTCCTTCTCACATTAAAGGAATCTTGTGCACCCAGAAGCTGTTCATATAACCTTTTTTGTTGTTGTTTTTAAGTTTACAAGAACTCAGCAGTTAGTTTGCTAAAGGCATGTTATTCAAATAATCCAAATGAAGCTCTATAGAAATAATATAAGAGGACTAAATCATATGTTAGGGCAAAGAGAGGGTCCATGACTATAACCAAACTGTTTGTATGTACCTTGCTTGGTGGTTTGGTAAATCTAAGAATGCTAATGTGATACATTTTTTAAGTTTTTGTTTTGTTTGTTGCATGAGGATATGTCAGCCTAAATTCACTCAGGTTTCTTTTCCTCACTAATGCCTTTTTAAGAAAGAAACAGTCTGTTAAACTTCCTTGAAAATTTTTAAAAATCTGTAATGCTTATAGAGGAAGCTGATTTGGTAAAGGGGGAATTGAGAAACTACAGTGAATCCTTTAAGAGCAGTGAAACTGGGTTTTTTTCTTCTAGAAATTTTCCTACTTTGGCAAACATTGAAAGGAAGAAGGAAATGCAGACACAGAAGGAGGAAAGGGGAGAAGTGCTGACTACCCAGCAGTTTGGGTAAGTTTTGAACCAAGCTTGTTGCATTCCTCCCACTGAGTTCAAAAGTATGCTGTCTTACTGTGGTCTCCCAACACTTGCTGCTTCCACTGTATACAGAATCTGGCTGCCCTTTAGAAGAGGACAGGCCATTTGACAAACTGCTGATGTAATACTCTTTTGTTTACTTCATAGTGCTCCAAAGTCCTCTTCAGTTAAATGAAAGAATAACTACATTAAAAATCTGGTATTCTGGCTTGTTTGAGAAAACCACTTTCTAGTGGCCATTCATTAGATCAGCATAACCTTGGTCTCTGAAGAAGTAGTAATGCAGGCAGAAGTCATGCAACAATAATGATTCCACATGATTTAATCCTTTATTACCTGAAAATGGCCAACAGAGATTTTATTCTTACTCTCTCTCCTTTCTGATGATAAATCAGTAGTCAAGTGAAAAGGGGAAAAAGATAAAGATGATGGAAGGCAGAAAAAAGAAGCAGCACTTTATAAGTTATAATGAAAACTATATGAAAATAAAGTTAAATCTATCTGCTACCATTGTTCTGAGCTAGTGCTTACTTGGATTTTTATCTGTTTGCTGTCTTATAAATTATTTTCCAGCATAGTTTTGTTCTTCTCTCTCAGTTTCACTGTTAGGTGGAACCAGTTAACTTCATTAGCTCTCTTTAGGACCTGTGGGAAGATTGTTTTTTAAAAAAAGATGTTATAGTGAACCACACTCCTAAAATATAATTTGTTTAAACTAGAATGACTGAGCTGGAAGGCAGGAGCAGACTCAGTCCTAAGGGGCTCTTGCTAAATGCCATATTCTGCTGCATGGAATTGCAGCTGGGGTTTGCCTGGCTTTTTGTGTAGGAGATGACAGCAAATAAAGCAAAACTTGCAAACTTTTGCACCATGGTAAAATGGTTGAGTTAGTGCAGAATAAGAAGTTAGTACAATTTATTAAATGTGGACAGTGCAAATTACCTTGTTGTTGCGTGTTCTTCAGAAGATCCAGCACTTGCCTGCCCCCACTCAACCAATTGCCTTTCATGCCTGAAAGGAAAGGTTTATAGAAGACTGAAGTAAAACTTCCTTTAAAGGATACAAAGCTGCAGGAGTGCTTTGCACCCAAAGAACCAAACCTGGACACTGAAACTAAAGATGCAAACATATATATTGTATATATATAACATATATATTATGACATTTCTTTGTCACAGTAACAAACTGTTTGATGTCTACAGGCTTTATTTGCTAATTTTTGTGGCTGTGAGTCAGATGCATCAAGTAGCCTTAAATGTCTGTCAGCAATTCCATGCTGTTACATTTGTTAGTAGGTTTATATCTGGAAAACTGTTTGGAAAAAGAAAAACCATCCTCAAAACTTCAGGTTCTTCACTTCTGCGTAGCAACTTTTTATTCTAGTTCATTCTAGAAATCTCTTCTTTTTCTTCCCTCCCTCCCTCCCCTTAGCACTCTAGACTTGGTGAACTATCCATAATCTGTCGTTTCTGCTTTGTATATCAGCAGTCAAGATTCTGGAATTGGTGCTTATCTGGCAAATTTACTGATGTGTGAAGAAAAAATAGAATACAGCTTGTTCCCTGCAAGCTGTACTATTAAAGCAAATGGCTAAGTAAGATGTACAAAAAATTAGATGCTTAACACTTCCATGGTGCTTCTGTTTGTGGTTGTCTGAAGTGCTTTGCAGCTCCTAAGTCTCAGCATCCCTGCGTGTGAGATCAGAGATGCAGAAGGACTGCTTTGGAAGCCTGTCTGGTGTCTCACAACACCTGAGTAATAGTGCACAGCTCTCCATGCCCTCTGAATGGAGAGTGAAGAGCAGGATGTCTTCCACAAGGGAATGGCAGAAGGCAGATAGCAGGCTGATGTTTGCTGGGACACGTTTTTGACCTTGAGGTTTCTTTCTGCGTGTTTGAGGCCCCAGAGAATTTAGAAAGTTGTTTTTAACCCTTGGTCAAGGACAACAGCTTTAATTAAGCCTGCATTTGCTTAATATCTTCTAGGTTGTACAACATACTGAATATAGAGCGTGGACGGACAAATTCAGAAATGCAGTTATCTCTGTTGTTGGAGTTGAATCATAGGAGATAATATTAGCCTTCTTTTGTGGGTGAGGGACTGATGCACAGGAAGGCAGTGGCTTGCCACTTGTGCCACAGGAACACTGTGGTGGGTGATGCCATCAGGGATGAGCAATCAGTGTTAGACACTGTTGTGAAGTGAGTGGAGAATGAAGTTAAATATGTTTTGCTGTGATATAAAGTAATTTTGAGTGCTATGACTGGCCTTGTTCTTCTCTAAAGAAGGACTTGATAAAGCCAGAAAAGCATGGAAGAGAGGAATGCTGGTAACGGGAACATTTCTGAACAAAGTAGTGGGTGGCTTGAAAAGGCTGTGTCATGGGGGCCTAGAAAGATTGCATAGGTGGAAGAGGTGAATAAAGTGTAATTACACACTGATTCTTGTAACACAAGAAGGATGGGTTACTAAATGACTTGTTTAGACCTCAGAATGAGGACAAACAAAAAAAGTCCTTTGTCACAAAATATTAACACCTTGCTGTAGGACTTCAGCAATGCCAGACATGAACACAGCATCCCACATGAGGGATAATAGAACCTCAGCTGTGCTGTAGGTGAGGCTGAGGCAGAATGGATCAGAACAAGCTATGGCGCTCATTCAGGACAGGAGATCTTGTGCAGTTTCTGCTGTTGTAATGTACTGATGATTAGTTACAGTCCTGTTTTGCTGAATTAAGTTTCTGTTGCTTGGAAATAAATATTTTCGGAAAGCTTCAGCTGTCCCTTCCATATTTGCTTTTCTCTCTTGGTCACATTTATTCTCATATCTATAGAATTCAACCAGCGTTTGTTGAGCTTTCCAGGTACCTTCCTATCAACATGTGTTTATAGGATGACCTGGAAGATAACAGAGCTGTGAAAGATAAGTGGAACCAGCATGTTGTGCTCTTCCTGTATTTCAGCACTTGTTATTTTGTTTCAGGTTTTAAAAAAAATGCATTATCCTGTTAGACATTTCTTTTATTCCTTTTCCTTGGAATGGAAAAGATGAATGGCATGTTGGTTGGAGGCGGGAGTAGGTAGTCATTGCAGCTGATGGTGTCAGATGGCTGAATGGATTTGGTGCAGCAAGATGCTTCTCAGAGCTCTAGTTAGAAAAGAGACTTCAGCAGTGAAAGAATGTTTGTAGTGGATGCTTTTCTTTTAACTTCATGTTGCCTTTGTTTTGAATGACTTTAGTGCTTAAGTGAAGAGAGTATTCTGAAATGAATTATCTGAAATGAAAACACCATGTTCTCCAGCTGCAGGTTATCAAGGAATTTTCTTAGCCCATGTACCCTTGGCCTTGTTGAAAGCTAAAAACTAAAAGTCTTGAGCTTCAAACTGTTCATTCAGTTCCTGCTTTGTCCCATTGCCCTGCCTGAGATGAGGTGTGACTGATTTTATGGTCTGTCACCTTGTATTAGCCAAGCTGGTGTAAGTCCTGGCATCATTCTGTGTTGCTGAACCTTAAACAAGGACCTGAACCATTTGGTTACGTCAGTTGTTTTTATTCTCATAGCTTATAATCTGTATGAGCTTTCTGTTTCTATTCTCCAGCAAAATGAAGGGGATGTGGAAACCTTCAGAAAATGGAGAGGCTCTTGGCCATCAACGAAGACACAGGAGAAGACAATGGCGCCCGTTCTGGAAGAAATTTAGGAAAAATGGTGGCGATTATCATGGACCTAGAACTCAAAATGAAGCCAATGCACCAGAAGACAGCACATGTGAAAAGGAACATGAACAGCAAAATGCTTTGGCAGCCCAAGCATATGAGAAAGATGTGGACCCTCTTGGTCTTCTGGCAAACGGTGATGTTGGTAAGATGAAGGAACGTGGAGAAGTTTTATTTTAAACGGTTGTTTTACGTTTAGAGGCTGAGACCGTGCTTGCTAGTCACCATTTTGGAAGTCTGACATGAAGTTTGTTGCATGTTCTGATGTAAATATTGTACAGTAGTGAAAAGGCCATGCAGCACCAACTTAGGTTGCTAAATTAACGTAAGAGAGATAAGAAAGTATTTATAAAACCAGAAGAAGAATGAAGTACTTCAACAGCCAAATTATTTTTAAAGGCTGTTAAATATCCCTTTGTGGTTTTGGAAACAACAGTATTTAGAAAGTGAAAACAAATGGATTTCCTTGTATGAGTTAAGTGAATTACTTAAAATGTCAGTATTTTACTTTTAATTCTGTTCTATGCTGTATTATTACTCTTGATGTTCTCCATATGTGTGTGTTCTCTGAAGTATTCCTGCTTAGGTTTTTTGGGTTTGTTTTTTTGTTGGGTTTTTCTTTGTGAGCATGTCTTGTTTCCTCATGCTGGCAGCAATATAAATTCTTCAGATCTAACTATTTATAATATAGTCAGCAGTGATGCAGTACTCCTAGAATATGGCATGTAAGCTGACTTATACTCTGGCTATTTTTAGCAACAAGGGTAGAATACATTCCCTGGAAAGATGTCTGATGCTGAATTTTTCCTCTTGAAAACATAATCTTCAATTAGTGAGAACAAGAACTCAGCATCCCTATGCAATTTGTTTATTCCATTAATCTTTGCGTGTTGGGAAACATAAGTATGCTTAAATATCTCTGTATTTCCCTGCAGCATCTGTGTTTTACTTAATGATAAAAGGTCTAATTATGCCAAAGTGCAGCTAGTGACCTCTGTTATAGTAGGTAGAAAAGGAATGTGGCACCCCTTAATTACACCATATTAAAGCTAGATGCAGCTTTTTAAACAATTGAGAAATGTAGCCAGAACAAATAATGACAAACACAATATAACTAAGTAGAATTTTTAAAAAAATTAAAATACAGCCCAAACCTATGATTTTACTGTATAGGTGCATCTTTTTGAGTATTTTTTTTTTTTTAATTCTCCCTGATTGGCTTCTAAATCCTTCTCCTCCATCTCAGAACTAAATTCAGCAAGACATATTATGAAATCTTCTCTCTCTCTCTTGACCTACACTTGATAACAAAACTTATGATTATATTTGGTATGCAAAGAAGGAAGCAGAAAGCTCAGCTTTCTGCTGAGCTTCAGGAAATTTGTGTTCAGGAAACTTTGTTTCAGGAACTTTGCTGGCAGGACTATAAACCAGTGGAGGCACCAGTTTGCCACCACCTACCTGTAGAGGGTAAACAAATGTGGGGGGTTTTCTATCAGTCCACAGCACCACTGGGCAATGGTGCCCAACATCAGGTGTGTGTGATACTGTGATGGGGATTTGGCAGCAACGCTGGCTGTTGGCAGGATCGTTGGGAAAAATCCCTCTTGCCTTTTCTTTCCCTGCAGAATCTGACAAGGATGAGGCAGCTGAGGAGGATGGCAGACTGGGAACGGCAGTTGTCCCCAGGCAGGTGACCTCTGCCCTCAGCGCGCTGTCAGTCAACTATGGCAGCGCATCCGACAGCGAGCCCGAAGGTGTGTGGAAACAACCTCTGCCCTTCTCCTCTCCCCTTCTACCCTATGTCACACTGCAGTGACCGGGACTGCAAGCAGGACTGTGGCATTTTTTGCTGTCCTTTTTTTCAGCAGCATGTCCTGGGCTGAGAGAGGAAGCATAAAATGCCTTTGATTAGGTGTGTGCCATCAGATTTCCCAAACCTTTTCTCCCCTAGCTGGGGGAAAATAAGGAACCTGTTTTCAGCCTTGGTTCAAATCATGTTTGAATAGTGCCAGGAAAAAGCTGTTATTGTCACTCCATGAACTAATTTCCACATCCTTAAGAGCTTTTTCCATAGAAGGCTGCTGGGTGTTGCTGTAGGACTTGAACTGTCTGTTACTTGGATTTTGTGCTTCTCTGAGTGTATGCATCAGTGTGTGGGGAGGAATTGCTGCTGCTGCGCGTTTTTGCGAATATTTACTAAGCCTTAGTTGCCCTGGGTGGCCTACCCAAAGTTGGAGAGCATCTAGCAGACAATGAATTGAACTTGGGCATCCTCTGCCCTAACTGTATTATGATTTTCTCAGCAGCCAAATTTGCAGCAAGCTATAATGTGAAGCACGGTACTTCTTAAGTGATAAGAGGGCAAAGGTTTGAAAAATCTTGATCGGGTGTTATTCCTTTTCTTTTTTCTGTGCTGTACAATTGAAATAGCTTGTTTTCCTTTCTGTGAATGTTTAGAGATTCTTTGCATTTAAAAAGAAAACCCAAGCCAAACAAAACCCTCCCTTTCTCCAAGTAAACCTTGAACATCTTCACATCAGGTTGTGTGAGCAAGAATAGTACTAACGAACTGCCAGTGCATGGGGATATGAGCATGTTGAAGAGGCTTTTAAGTTTGAGATGAAAGTGTGTTCTTTTTCTTTAAGAAATCCCTGTCAAGACTGCAACAAAAGCTGAGAGAAACCAGGCTGTGCTCAGAAATACACCTCAAACTACTCCTGCTCCTCAGAGTCGCAAACCAAATCAAAACCGCCCAGAACGCTCAGGCACAACGTTAAGGAGCTCGAATTCAAACGCACGTGCCCCCAGAGGGCCTGAGAAGAGGGGCAGGAAAACATTACCTCGCCTTCCCAAGCGCCGCCCAACTCTGCTGGAAATGGTAAGAGGCTAAAACAATGCCTCCTGTGCAGGAGTAGAACTATTTGTGAATGTTTCTCCTCTTCCCTGTGGATAGTTAGAGCAGTCTGTTAGCACAGGGCCTGGCTTAAGAATAGTAAAGTGAGCATTTCACTTGGAGAAGGTGAAGATGCTTTAATAGACCAATAGAAATACCCTGGCAAGTATTCAGGTAACAACTCATTTTGGTAAGTAAGAGATGACAACTGAATCATGTGTTTGAAATGAGCTGCACAAGGAACAAACCTCTCTCTTCCCTTCCCTGTGACAGTATCCAGTAGGTTTGGATTGTATGTAATCCCAGCAGCCATGATCTGATTTTTTGCTCCCAGCTTTGCTGTTCAGCCACCTTCCTCTGCTGGAGGAGCACGCAGTTCTTTTTGCACATGCAAAGAAATCTTGTTGAAAAGTGTGTTGGTGACTTTAAATACAGAGTGGTGTTTAGCTGCAACCTGCTTGCAGAAGGGTTTCTTCTCTAGGCATGTTTTGATCAATCTGAGGAAGGGACAGCACCTTGAAGAGCAGCAGGTTGGTGTCTCAGAAGGGTAGAAGGAGGTTTGTTGGGGTGAATCCCAGTAGCAGTGCAGAGCAACCCATTTGGCCACAAAGGTTGGTGTCTTTCTTTAGAAAGCTCTGACAAAACCTTGGTGCTTTTACTGTATTTATTACTCAAAAGCAGCACTACTCTTGTGATTCTATAAATGGCGTAAAGCTATTCCATCAAGGGAGAACTTGCAGTGGGCAAAACACAGGAGGAAGCAGGGTGCCACTGACATCAGAGCTCTGAAATAGCACAGGATGTTTCAGCAAGAGATACCTGATAAGGTACGACCCAAGCTGCTGATGTGGGAGAAATCCCTCGGTAGTCTTTTTAGCACATAGTACCATTGCTGCCAAGAATTCAAACTCCTAGTGACTGAAAAGGAAGTGTTTGTCCCTTGTGTAGCTCCCTAAGCCTGCAGATGCCTTTATCACTTGCTCTTCAAAGTTTTTGATGATCAAAGCAGTGATGACTCTGGAAGAAAGTCAGATGAAGTCCCACATGCTGAGAGAAGCTGGCAGTACATAGGAAACCTGAGCTGAAGCTTGCCAGTATATTCCATTTTTAAAATTGCATTTTAGTGAGGTTTTCTTACATTTTCAGATTGCTCAGAGTTGTTTTTAAAGAATGTGTACTGTGGCTGTGAATCATAGAGGAGGGCCTGAGGTTTGCAGGTAGCCTTCCACTGTCATTAGAAATGGTTAGTGTGCAAAAACCTTGAGAGGGAGCAAGGTTGAAATTTTACAAAATGGATCCAGAAGGTGTGTTAGAATGTTAAAAAAGGTTGTTGTATCAATAAAATGATGCTTTAAAAGAAAAAGAAAGGGAGGTAGGAGAATTGCTGCAGGTATCTCTTGACAGTCATCCAGCAGTGAGCTTGGGCACTACTAAAACATATTTATTGTGGCCATGCAAACACTAATGTGTATTTAGTCATTCTCTGTGCTGACAAAATCAAAAGCTTGTGTACTGTCACTCCACTGATAGCCATCCCTGCCTTAAAAAAGGAAATACAAAGATACAGTCTTTGATAGGGTAATTTCTGCAGCCCTGCTGGGCCCTAATTTGGCCATTTGGGAATTCACCAGTTTCTCCCAGTCAAACAAAGAGAACATCACCATGCTGTCCCTTGTCTGCCCTAAAGTACATCTCCTAGTTCAGATGGAAGGTTCCTGAAAGCTCATTTTAGGAGTCAGCTGCTGGAAACATCTCTTAGGAAGTGATCTAAGTAGAAATATTCAGATTTAAAAGTGGCTGGTTAAACCACTGTTGAAGTTTGTAACAACAAAAAAAAGCTTCTTGGTGGCATTACAAGCCAAACTTAGCCAAATCTCCTGCAGGGTGTAATACAGCTCTCCTGCAAATGATCAGGTAGTTAGATTTAGCCTCTTGGCTCAGATTGTGTTTGTTCATACTACTAGTTCTGCTGACACTCGCAATGAAAAAGGTTCATTTGGCTCTCTGGCTGATAGGTTTCTTTTTCCTGCTACCAAAGTGAACTTCAATGAGGTTAAAGCCAGTGAGGAAGGCCTCTAGCACATGGATTAAGCTACTAGAATTGGGTTGGTGTATGTATTATAGCCCAGACCAGTTACTGCTGTTTAAATCCATGGTCTGGTACCTGATGAAAGATGCCCTTTCCTTGTATTTATCTTTTACTCATAGGGGGTTTAAATTAAAAATGCATGGGATATTAAATTGCAGATATAGTGTAACTCACAAAGTGTGAAAAAATGATAATAGACCTACTACCTTGATGTACTGGTTAGCATGGCCTGGTATCACAGTCCATGACATGAGAACATCATTGTCTCTGGCATGGCAGTCTCCAGCCCCATGTGTCCAGGACCTTTGTGAGAGACTGTTTAACTCAAAAGATGTTGGAAATCACTTGAGTAGATCAGTATATGTTGCTATGCTTGTATCAGCTACAGAGCAATAGAGGGAAATGTGCATCATCCTCTCCTTTTTTTAATTTCCAGTTACTGGCCCAGGACATCCGGCACGAAAGGAATGTGATTTTGCAGTGTGTTCGATACCTCATCAGAAATAACCTGTTTGGACTTCACCTTAAAACAGAGCCACAGGCTGAAGCAGAAACTGAACAGTCCTCTGCACCTACAGCAGAGCCTTCCATGGAAAAACCTGAAGAATCTAATTGTTCTTGTAGCTCTGACCTTCAGTTAGAAGGAGGACAAGAAGATGCATTATTAATAACCCAGGGTGAGAAAGAACCTGTGGATCAGACTTCACAGATGGCTCAGTTGGCAGATGAGGACACGTGGGAAACCCCATCAATTCAGTGTGAAGGAGCACCGTAGAGGATATCTGTTATGGCAGTAAAGCACATTTTCTACTCAACTGATGCTTTTTGAAAGGCATCAGTGTAACAAAAAATCATTAAAGTACATACTGAGAGCTGTTAAAACCACTTTCCTGATCTGTTCTGCCCTAGGTGGCCGTTTCCTTGGAAAACATGTCTAGTAATTCCAAATCCACATGGCACAAAGGTAGCAGTGGCACAGAGTATGACCTTCCCTAGAGTAGATTCAGATCCCTGCTCTAGAGCTTCAGAGTTCTGAGTGTCTTACCCTCTTATGAAGCATGTGCAAGTCCATCCTCAGAGCCAAGAAGGATGGATTTTCTTCATGTGAAGTCATGGTCCAGTGTGTGTGGAGTATCTTGAGTGTCCAGAAGTATTTCAGTGTAGTTTCAAAATGCCAGTGCAGTGCACGCATTGTTTCACTTCAGCTGTTATAAGATATATCCAATATAAATCTAATATAGCCAGTGTAAAATGTGGAAGATATAACTGACCTGTCTCAAAAAGTATAGCTTGTACCAGAGGCCTCTTCCTCCCTGAATTAAGTTGTTAATTGAGCAGAGAAATGGAAACGAGGGTACAGGTTTTATTTATTAAAAAGAAAAGATACTATAACTGCTTGCATCAGTGCTGGGTTGCTGGTTGAGCTCAGGTACCCAATACTGAGTTTTAACTTCTGTTACAGTTATTGCCTGACAAATTAACTCCTGAAGCAAACCCTCAATATCATTATCAAAGTTTAGAAAGCTTACCAAGAGTTACTGGTTACCTTTTGCATATACATTGGGAATTTATTGGTTGGCCTTCTGGAAGAATGCCTTGGTACATTGTTATGATGCTCCTACAGCACCCAGTGACTGGTTTTATTCATAGGTTTGTGCATACTTCCATAGTGTTGTGAGCACTAAAAAAGAAGGATCAGTCAAGGCTTAGAAACAAATTTAGTATTTTGATTATATTGTGCCTTTGTTTGTCAGAGTGCTTCTTGTCAAGGCCAGGTGTTAGTTTGTGACATTGACACTGAAAACACACCACAAAAATAATCTATTCTCAAAACCTCTACTTCAGAATCTGCTCTTTGTCTTTTAGTCATGGTTAAATGTTGTTGTTAACTCTCAGGGACTGGCTTTATTTTCTTTTTCTTTGGTAGAAGTCTAGCCCTCCATTCCACCACCTGAAATAGGGAGAGTCACGTGGGGTTTTTTTATTGCCTAATAGCTATATTTTCTTTCCTTTAGTTCCTTAACTTGTGCCACACATCTCATTTGTGGAGTACAGGAAACAAGAAGTAGTTGAAAATTCTATCCTGCTGCTCCGCTATTTATAACTACAACTGCATATTGTGTTTGTAATGCACTGTCTAAATTTATGGAATTATATAAATACCAACACCCTTGTAAAAGTTGTGTGTCTCAAAGATATATGTGCAGAATAGAAGCAGTGATCATAAACATTTATATTTCCAAGGCAGATGATTCATTCTTCCCATGATGATCTCACGAGCCATCTCAATCTCACTGACTTGCCTCTGGCTCTTACAGTTTTACTGCAATGAAAATACCAAGGAAGAACACTCAGCCATGGAGATCTGGCACTCGAGCAGAACCTGGTTTCAGAGTGGAGTGGTACCAGTGCTGTTGAAAGCATAAGTAACAGCTGCAGGAAGAGAAATGGATGTCTTAAATTTGCTATTAAATTGCACTTTAAACAACCCTGTGTCCTATCAAGGTGATGGCAGAGCTTTCTTTGATTGTACCCTTTGACTTTGTGTTTAAAAAGACAAAACCTTTACCAAGAATTCTTTATACTGTTGGCACTATGACTTAAGAATATTAAACTTTCACATAAAACCAAAAACTTTGTCAGAAAAAAAAGTCTTTTTAAAAGTCTCTTTCATATAGATAGAAAGAAGTAGGTTTCTTTATGGGGAGATCTGTACATGGGATAAACCAGAAGTTTTAACCTAGGACTTGTTGCATACATGAGGAATTGCTATTTTTCTCATAACAAGCCATTTCTGCCAACTCCTATGGCAGCCATGTGGAGACAGACACTGCAGTGATGTCAAACCCTGAACTGCAGGCTTGGTCAATGGTAGAAGGTCTCTTCTTTCTCTTCCCCCACTTTTCTTTTTGTGTTCTTCCAGACCACATTCAGACTTCACATACTCCTTCCTGCTCATCAAGGATGTGCTTTCTCAGTAGTTTAGATTCAGCCTTTGTGTAGGAAAGGTGCCATAATGACCTTCTCTGGTACTCTCAAATGCCTGCAGGCTTTTCTGGTCCATGCAGTTTTATCTGCTCTGGGTTAGCAGAGGTGGGTTTTGTTCACTCGAATAAAATACCTCTCTGTGTCTGTAAGAAGAGCCTGTTGTTTCTGGCATGCTGCTGGAGCCACTGCTTTGTGTAGCTTTTAGCTTTCTCATTGTCTTGATTTGGGGTGGTAGTTTCTTAAAGTTTTTTTTTTTTTTTTTGCAGTGTTATTAAGAAAAAAAATCCTACTGCTCAGTCTTTGTGACTCACTTTAGATAAAAATATTCCAGTGACAACCTTCACACTTCTGAAATTTTATTTTTTATCTTTCTTCTTTTATAACTTAGCTACTGAAAATGTAGTTGTAGGCGTCTAGTTTAAATTCAGTTCCCTTGGGCTTTGCTGGTTTTTGTTTGTTTTAAACCCATCTCACCTACTGAGCTAGAAGAGTTGAGAGAGGGAAGAAAAAAATCAAGACTACTCATTTGTGGAGGTGCAGCTTAGGCAATTTAGCCTTACCCGTGAACAAAATCCTTTGTGCTACAGCACAGCTGCTCCTGGGACGGTGAGGGAAACAAGCGGTGTGTGCATTTCTAATCCCTGTGACTCCTTGGTCAGTGAGGACCTTTGCAACTGATTTTACGTGTTGATGTTGCAGTCCTTGCACTGAGAGCACAGGAGAGGGGTGGTTTGGTTAGCCCTCCACCGAAGGGAGGTGCTGGCCCTGCTGCCAGCACTCTGGTGCTCTGTGTCACAACCGGGTGTCCCTCGTGTTTACCCTTGTTCCTGTGACTGCTAATCCAAGTCATGTGGTGCAAGCATTATTCAGAATGACAGTCATGCAGTCCTTGCAGATCTTAGATGTTTGAAAAATGTTGAGGAATAAATACAGGCTCTTTGGGCTGGTTGTTTTGTCAAAGACAGAAGTCTGCACTGGAATGCTGCATTCTCCAAGCTGTCTATCCAGTATAGTGCATCTTTCTGACTATCTGTGAAAGCACAAGACAACTGGAGAAAGCTCATGAGGACTGGAAAGAAAACAAGTATGAATTCAGGAGGATCTCAGGCCCTACAGGCTCATCAGCTTCACCCTGACCCCACTGAAGGTGGAACATATGAGCCTAGAAACTATTTCCAGACATAGTAAAGACAGTCATAGAATGGTTTGGGTTGGAAGGGGCCTTAAAGATCAGCTGCTTCCAACCATCTGCCATGGGCAGGAACACCTTCCAGCAGACAACATTGCTCAGAGCCCTATCCCACCTGGCCTTGAACACTTCCAGGGATGGAGCATCCACAGCTCTTTTGTGCAAATTATTCTAATGCACACCACCCTCACAGCAAAGAATTTCTTCCTACTATCTAACATACAAGAAGGTGTTTGGGTTTAGCCAGCAGTGTTTCATGAAGGAGGAATGCTTTAGCAATTGGCTAGTCTTTTACAGAGACATTCCTTGCTTGATTGGCTGAGGAGAGGGCAGTGGATATTGCTCACTCTAGATTTGGCAAGGCTATAGATGCTGTGTCCTATAAATCCTTATAGATAAGGTATGGGTTGGGTAGGTGGATGATGAGGTAGATTGAACACTTGCTGAAGTGCCAGGGTGAAAGGGATGTGATCAGTCATCAGCAGGTTGGAAGAAGTGATGCTTTCTGTTCAGCATTGGTGATGTCTTTCTGGAGTGCTGGGTCCAGTGCTGGGCTGCCCAGTGTAGGAGAGACATGGACATACTGCAAGTCCAGTGCAGGCCCACAAAGGTGATGAAGGGATTGGAGCATCTTCCTTATGGGGAGAAGATGAGAGAGCCTGGAGAAGAGAAGCTTCAGGGGGCTTTTATCCATATGGATAGACACCTGATGGGAGAAGTAAAAGTGTAGCCAGGATTTCCTCTGTAGTGCCCATGGAGAAGACTTGACAAAAGCACCCCTAATGGAAGGAAATACAGGAAATTTCTTTTAAACATCAGAAGAAATGTTTTTACTGTGAGAAGGGACAAACACTGGCACAGATTGCCCAGAGATGTTGTGGCATGTCCATCCGTGGGGATATTCAAAACCTGACAGGATGCAGCCCTGAGCAGGCTGCTGTGGGTGAGAGTTGGGAGGGATGATCTCCAGAGTTCCTCACCAGCCTCAGCTGTGCTGGGACTCTGCAGACTGAAGTGGAAGTGCTGCTCAGATTTGCTGGTTGGTGCAAAACACTTGCTGTGAAGGCACTGTCCCTAACGAAATGACAGAGCAGACAGAGCCCATGGGCTGCCCTGCCTGCACAAAGCTGATGGACTGCATCGAGTGTTGAAGAGAAGGTCCAAGCTCAGCACCCCCGACAGCTGACACGACTCCATGGCCTACATTTGTCCCTAGTGTTTGCCCTTGTGCAACCTTGAACTTCAGCTCTGTGCATCAATTTGCAGAGAGGGATGCTAAGTTCAACACTTTAACTCTCCCTGCAGTGCAATTTGAGATGGATGAATGAAAAATGCTGTGTAAGTGTTGGGTTTTGCTGTTACTTGGTGAGGTGAAAAAGAGTCGTGTTGGTCTGGGTATTCACTGGCATAGTCTGGGAGTGCTCAATACCTGAAAGAAACTCCCACTCTCCCTACTCTTCATTACTCTTCTGGCTTATGTTGTGTGACTCTCTTCCTAAATTGTCCTCTGATTTCTAAATATACCCTTCAGGGGGTGGCTCTTGTTTGGCAAGGCAGCTTTCTTGGCAAGGCATAATTTTTCCATCTTTTCTTGTATACATAAAGGAAGCTGTATAGACTATGTATGAGAATGGGCTTTTGTATGAAAGTGATACCAGCTCAGTAAAATAAAACTTTGTGTACTGGGGAGTATATGACACATCAAAAACCCTAAGTGGTCACAGGAACAATTGTTTTGGGTAAGGGGAAATCCAGAGTGGATTTAATTTTCTTTCAGTTTGACTAAAGTCTTAATGAAAACACTGATACGAGTACTTGTTGAGGAAAGAGAAACAAGAAATTGGAACAAGTGCAATGTGTAGTTGGAGGGAAACAACAACTTTGTTTTCTATTTGTCACAGCAAGCCATGTACTGAATTGTTAAACCTGCTTCCCCCCCTCCAGTCTCACCATCTTTCTTTCTAAACACAGGCTGATGTGCTTGAATGGTGTAAGTATATCATTGGCATTGGGGAAGCTGAAAGAAAATTGCACCAATATTTGTCTATACTGATCCATGCTCTCTTGACTAGTGGATATCTGTTCAGAGCTGGTGCCTTTTAAAATCTGTTTCCTTGGCAAACAGCTGGGGTGAAATAACTAGATTTCCCACTGGATTGACTTATGGATGGACCTGGGAAAAAAGGATCTTTTTTCAGTTCCAGAAATGGCCTGAAACATGCTGAGTACACCTGTTCATAATGATTTCAGAAGAGATTTCTTTCTTGTGTTTGTCCAGAGTATAACTTTTGTGGAACATTTGGTATAGGTTGGTGAAACCTTTCATTTCACTTGGGACAAAAGCATTTTGTTTCTGTTAAAACAGAAATGAAGAAACCAGAGCAGATCCTCCTCAGCATGGGAGAAGGTGAGTCCCCAGTCCCAGGCTCCCAAGAGAGGGTTGCTTGGAGTGGCCTCCTTGGAGCATGCAGGGCTGGCTGGTCCCATCTCCTGCCTCTCTGTGGCTCCACTTGGCCAGAATGTTTGTCTCCTGATGGAGAAGACCAGGATGCTTTGCTGAGGGGCTGCATCTCTTGCCTGGGAGGCTAGACCTCTGCAAAATGGAATTTAAAAAAAAAAACCAAAGCCAGAGGATGCTGTAGAGAGTCAAGGTGATGTTTGGAGTATTCCTGGTCAGGGACACATGGAGGCTTCATGTCGCTGGGATGCCAATCTCCTGAGCAAGTACTTTTATTAATTTTCTTGTTATTCAAAGCTCTTTGCTTCCTTCACCTCCTCCTCATCCTCCTCCTGCTCCTCCTCTGCCAGGGATGGAAAGTATAGTAAACACTTTCTCATTTGCTGGAGCTACTTAGTAAATCCAACCTGAATTGGAAAATAGCAGTGGGATTACTTAAAACCACATTTCTCAGCAAGTTCACGGTTTGTAAAACTCTTAATTCTGCTGTGCTTAAATCTAAACCCTCTTTATTTTCTTTTGGTCCCTTAGCAAAGAGATTTTGACTTTCAAGGGCAAGATGTCAGTATTGTACCAGGCAACATTGGAGGGAAGCTGATTGCATCATATAGCAGCAAAATGTTATTGCAGATTTCCAAAAGTAGAGCTGTTCTCCCCACCCTTCTAAAGTTAATTCTAAATTTTGGTGCCTGTTTGGTCTTTCATGTTATTAGGTGATACTGTTGATAGATATTTTCTCACAAGAGAGAATGAAATTTGTCTGTCCTTGCACCATGGAGAGAAAATAACAATACAGGAAAAAGAATCTTCTCTTATTGTCCTTTGGTTTCATGGCCAGGAGCACAATTTCCATCTCAGCTTCAGATGACCCTTTCAGAGAACTTGGTGTCTGTGATCCTGTGACTGCCACCCACACATGGGAGCTCAGAGCTGGTGTCTGAGCTTCTGTGACACCCCCTGAGAAAACCCCAAGATGACCAGAATCAAAGTCTGGTGCTCTCCAAGAGCTAGGGTGTGTGGAGGGAGCAGCATTTTACTTCCTATGTGTACTAATTTTTTTAAGTGGCTATAAATAACGTTTGTGTATTGTATTTGAACATATATATTGGTAAAATAATGTAAATTTTCAATGTTTATGAAATTAATATCCTCATATTGGATATTCCAGTGCCATGCCAGACAAGAACCCCCATCCTCTTTGCCTGCAGGAGTGCTCTTCACTTTCTGTCATGGTAAATATTGGGGGAACCCTGGCATAAGCATCTTGCTGGAGCCTCTGTTATGCAGTCAGGTGTGGCATAAAAACAGCAGTAATGCGAAAAGTGAGTCTCCTCTTGGGAAACAACTGATTCATTGTCATCATTAAAGTTGGAGGCAACGTGGAGCACAGACTGTTCTTGGTGGAGGATTACAAGATTCTGTTGGGATTTAGGGACGGAAATACATGCAGGATTTCCTTTAAAAAGCCCTGTGCTTGAGTAGTTGTTTTGTTGCTACACTAAAAACTAAAATCCTCAGGCTAGTGGGCCACTTTAAATTTTTGGGGTGTTTTGGCTCACCCTGCATCACATCAATGGCAGTGTGATGTACTGATGTGCCACGTCAAGCGCTAAAACTACAGCTCTGTATTGGAGATTCTTGATAAGGGTGCTGCAATGATGTTTTTAATTGAAGTACCACAGCATGCACAGATAAAAAAAGTGGGGGAAAATGGAGGAAAATGCAGGTTTTGGTGGGAGTGCAGGTGATGATGCTCCATCCCATTAAGCAAGGCAGGCCAAGACATCAGCCCACTGACCCATCTGTGTCTCAAGGCCAAGTCAACATCCCTCTGACCCAGTTTGAATTAACCACTTAATTCATCTTCTCCAGTGCAATAAATTATTCAGCCCAAGGCAGTCAATGGTGATAAATAGGACAATAAACCTGGTACTGCACTGAAGGCTACAAAGAGAGCAGCACTTTTAATTGACTGTTGCGTGGTGACTGGGGAAAGCAGAGAGAACTGACTCAAAGCACTGCACACAAACGTCACCCAGCACAAGTTCTTTGATGGCTTTGAAGTTTCCTGGAGTAATTCAGCCCTTGGCAAAGCACTGCATCTCACGTAATGTTGGGGATTTGAACCAGGAGATCATTTGTGATTCTGACCTCTTCACACAAACAATAATTTAACCTTGTGGGACCACTGTGAAGGTCCTATGTTTTATTTCTGGCAGAGTCTCTCCTCAGTCTCCTTCGTTCATTCTGCCCCCATGAGAGCCTGATGAAAGCCAAAGGCTGTAGGTGGGGACAGTTCTTGCTGCCAAGCCCTGTGCTTGAGACCACTGCACAACTCTCAGTTAATAGATGCCTTCTTTGCACTGTTAGTTGGGTGTCCTTACTGCCTCAGTGAGAGACAAAAGCAGGAGTGACATCAGTGGCTTCACAGGGTTAGACCAGGAGGTTGTCCTGGTGACACCAGCTGTTCAAAAGCTGTCCATGGCTGCCTGTCCTGCTCATCACTGACTGCCACCAACACTCCTGCTCTCGAGGGAAATGAACTGTTCATCCTTTGGGCTACCCAGCAGGAGCAGCCATGAAAGCAGGAGTGAGCCTCCGGAGGCTGGAAAGGGTAGCACATCCCTAGGATGCTGTGTGAACTTGCACATGTCTGAGCGTGGAAAATAACCAGGCATGCAGGAAGCTGGGTCTTCTTGGCAGCAAAGCAGAGGCACAGCATCCTCCCTGCGGTTCTGGGGAGATCTGGTTAAAGCTTCCTGTCTCACTAGAGCCGCAGTTCCATCGTCTGAAGAGCATCCCATGCGCTGGGATTTTCTGCTCCCTGATGAATTAGGCACAGAGCTTTAGAGTCACTGCTTTTTTGATGTGTGCCTATATTTAGTTTAATTTTAATGGTCTGCTAGACTCCTCTGTAGTTAGCTAGCAAGATCTGGTTCAATAGGTTACTGTGCTATATCTGTGTCCGGTTTGACTCGCAGCTATGAGAAAAACTGGGACTAGGGAGTCTTGGAGCCTGTATTTGTACACTGCTTTTTCTGCACTGCTCCCAGAGCAGATGTGTCTCTGCTCTTTTCCCTGATCCCATCCAAGCATGGAGTCCCAGGGTGACTCATGGGAAAGGCCTGTTTAATTTTATAAGCCTGGGATTTCTGCTTAGGGTCACGGGTGGTGGGGATGTAACTGGAGAGGAGCTGAGATCCAGCAAAAACACGCCTTGGCTGTTAACAGCTCCAGGGAGTAATGACAGAAAAGGATTCTCCAGTCTGCATCTCGTGCTCTCCTGGGAGCTGGGATTGCTGAGTAGTCTGAAATTCAGTCACCTTCAGCAGCATCTTGGCCACCTCTAAGAGAAGCATTATAGGGCATGATGTGGAAGAGGAGGGGAGGGAAAATAAGGAGATGGCACAGTCTCCAGGGCCAGCCCAGCTCTGATAGATGGCTTTGGGAATGCATTGCCCTATTAAGTGCAAGTGAATGAAAGAGTGATGGCTTATAAATACCCACTATATCTGGGAAGAAAAGACCCAAGAGACAGTTGTGCAACTAGCCCCCAGTTTCTGGACTCAGGAAGATGGTGTTTACCCCAACAGCATCTAAATATGCATCTGAATCCATAACTCCAGCAGTAAGCATCAAAAGGGTTAACTAATAAAACCCTAGCTTGGCACTGTATCTTTCCACTGAGAGTCACTGAAGGAGAGAGTTTCACTCTGGCCCATGTGGTTGAGTTCATTTCACTTAGAGGTCTCTTTAAATTCAGGCCAGCATCCTCCCAAGACAGTGTGGATGTTTTCTTATAGCTTTTTCAAATTAGTGTTAAAAATGCTGTACCTGAAGCCATTTTGATCAACTGATATTTGCTGCATTCCAAAAAAGAGAGTAAGGTTGCATCCCACCTGATCCTGGTAAAGTGAGACAGTTTAGCTTTTTTCTCTGTGGCTTTAGCTGCACCCGCTTCATCATTGCTTCAGCTACATGCAGCAGTAGATCAGAGGAGGAGCATAAATTCAGCAGGCAAAGAGGGACAAAGGGTCATGGAAGCAGACCTTGGCAGATAAGCTGATGCTGGAGCCTGGTCAGTGCCTGGGTGGATAATACATCACTGCTGCTGAAATGGAAACCCCTGCAGAAACAGGGCTTCTCCCAGGGATGGTGATGGCAAGGAGGTAGATATGGGAGGGTCAGCTGGAGGTAGCAAGTGCATGGGAGGCAGTGCCTCTGCAATTTTTTCCCTCAGGTGAAGCTAATCGCTAAAATCTCCTCCTGATCTCAACTAGAGACACTAAATGTAGTGTTGATTTTCAAATAATTTGCTGTCCTCAATGGATGAGGTTTGGCTTCCAGAAAGTAGGACCTGTTTCTCTTTGGGACCGGAAACTGCAGTGTAAGAAGCCAACTCCCTGAAAGAAACCATTAGCCTGGTCCTTTCTCCCTGACAAAGCAAGTGTCACACTTTGTGTTTTCTGTGGGAGGTATGCTCAGCTCACATGCACCTTCAGGGGACAGTGTGTACCCCTTTGAGGACCTTGACCTTGAGTTCTTGATGGAGCTGCTTTGGCTCTCAAAACAAGGGTTCTTATTTTGCCTGTGAGAGTTATGACCTTAGAGCTCTTGCATTTATGGGTTCTCAGAAATTAAGCTGGTGAGTGCCCTGTCAGCACCACTGTAGGCAAAAAGGTCTGATGGGATGGTGTTGATGTAATTTGTAATCAATCACAATTTGCAAGTGGCTGTGTAGTGTTTACATGGGTTATGGCACGGAGATATTGCTTGAAAAATCTATCCTTGGGTCTCTTTCAGGGTGTCTCCACCGCAGGGTCTGTCAGGCAAGCTCATATTGCCTCCACAGATGTCTAAGGCCACAACTGAGTGCTGGGTCTGGTTTGCAGGTAGCAGGATCCCAAAAATTCAGGAAATTGTCTTGAAGGCCTTGATCAATGCTGGTGGGAATTTTTTTGTCTCAAGGTAGTGGAGACTGGAGAACAGAGCAAATGCTATCAGGCATCCAGGAGGGGAAGGGATGCAAGGCAATGAAAGACACTCCTTAGAATGCACTGAGCCTGCAAAGCAATCCATCAGCTCCTGCAGGGCCGTAGCAAGGTGCACTCTGCACCTTTCTCTAGGAGACCCTGAGAGCAGAAGTGGCTCAAGCTCTTTCCCCTGAGTGTTAAACTGGAAAATTACTCCATGCAGCCCAAATCAAAGAGAGCTTTATAAGTGGGAAGGATTCTTGGGAAGACCCTAGGAGGGCTGTGGCTTCCTTCCTCCTTTTCCTCTGCCAACATTTTCCAGTGCAGCAAGCATCCATGCAAGAGCTGCCACGTGCCACCTTCCTCCTTCCTTCCCCCATCAGCACTGCAGTTGTGTCCAACATTGGACCTTCCCATAATAGCAGCTATAACCAGCCCTGCAAATCAGCTCTGTAATTATGGGGCCCAGTGTGGAGGAACAGGAGGAATGTATTGGTCAGCAGCCACTCTGAGGGAAGCACGCAGATACACCAAGGGGCCCCCGTGGGTGCTGAAAACAGTTTGTACCAAAATCCAGACTATCCTAACAGTTTGTCTTAGTGGTGATTTGTGCTTTTGCTGTCTCCAAATGTAGCAGAGCACCTTCTCCCTCTGTCCCCTTCTCCTCTCTAAAAGTTCTCGAAGGGCAATTGCAGCAACAACTGCAGAGTGAGACATGTCTCTTTGCAAAAAAAATTGGGAACTAAAACAGCAGGCAAGGCTTCAGTTTCCCTCTCTGTCCTCTATGACAGACATTTGCAAAAGTGTCCTGATAAAGGCCCAGGTCTGCTGCAGAGTATTGGTGTTGTGCCTGAGATCCCAAACTTTGTGCTTTTAGTCGTCGATAAACAGAGCGATTCCACGCTCCTTCTGGATGTGCTCCCTCTTCTGCAGTGAAATTGTTTGTTGCCATGGATATCGCTTTGTCTTGAGAGACACATAACCAAAATGAATTTAAACAGATGTTTGTGGGTCAATATTTCCACAGGAGCAAATGCACAGCTTGAGGCTTCCTCGTATTATTTTACTTGTCCCTAATGCAAGGAGAATGAAGAACCCAGAGGTTCAGCTGGAGAGGTAATGGGTACCCTTTAATTGTAAGGAAAGACAAATAAATTCTGTAAATTATTTTACCCAAACCCAGAAAAGTAAAGGAACTTCTCTGATCTCAGCAGCCTGAAAGATCAGGTAGAAGTTTCTCTATTGTTTCTTCTTGACAATTTGAAACTATTTTTTCTTGCCAGTCCTAATTTTTTTTTTTTTTTTCAGAAGTGCCTTTCAGTCTGGGGTTTCCAAGATGTGTCATATTGCAGCTCATAAATGGACTTGTGTTCTGAGTGAACAATAGTTGTTACTGTTTAATGCAGAGATTTGATAAAATTTGCTAATGACTGCTGCAGAAAATGGGCAGATCAAGTGAAGAGAAGTTTTCGGTTTCTACCCAGGAGCAAAACTCCCACTCCCTGACTTATGAATTTCATTAGGTGGAACTAATTAAAGGGATGTTTCTTATTACCAAGATGAGAAGCAGTCCAAGAGGAGTCCAGGGAGGTTTGTACTCCACAGCACAACTGCTCTGCTTTTAAAACCTGCGAAAGCACTGCGTCCTATTTAATTTGACATTCCTTGTGTTTGTTTCTCTTCGTGACTCATAGCACAACACTGGCAGCAGGCCTAGGAAGTAGGTTTTGGGATCTGGCGTGGAGACACTGGTAGATTGTATTCCAAGTGCTGTGCTTACATTGCACCACCAGCCATGAGGGCATCCAGCAAACTGTGTTCATGCTGCCCAGCAAGCTGGTGGCTGCAGAAATCAGATTCACAGCTGCAGTGGTGGGTCAAGGCAGGCTTGACTTAGCATTTAATTTGCTACATCTATTAGCCTAGCTTGTTTAATGTGAAACAATTTTAGTCTGTGAATAAAAAAGCTCTGCAAAAAATGCAGTTCTTCTAGCTGTTACACTCTGGTTTTAGGCAATAGGTTGATCCCTTCTAGCCTCTCACCCATTCCCTGACAGCACGACAATCACCAACCTGCACAAAAATAGGGTGATCAAGTAGTTGTAGATAAAAATTGCATGAAGGTTCTGATTTTACACACTGATGGGGACTTGATGGTGAGGGGGGGTTATGGCAGGTGGCAGTAGCTCTGCCTCAGCTCTTCAGCTCTCATTCTCTCTGGTACAGCCCCAGACCTCAGATCTCTGCTCCCTCTGGCTTAAACTAATTAAAAGGCAAGGGCATCAAGCTGCTCTTGTGGACTCTGAAAGTGAAAGAGCCAGAATATGTCTTGAGGAAGACTGTGTAGCTTATCTAGCATTGCTCTACCTTCGGTCTTCTGCAGAATAAAAACTCACAGCAAAGGAAATAAAGTGCTTGGGAGGGTGTTTGAGCTTTGCACGGACATCTCACTACCAATAAAGCCAACAAAGCACAACATACAGCTGGGTGGTAGGCTATGTCTAACCATGCTTCTTTAGCACAGCCACTCTCTGTGGGAGGACCAGAGTCAGGATTTAGGGTGTCTGTCTTTCTTTGCAGATTTCTTCTGAAAGAAGACAAATGACTTCTTGCAGCTTGGTGACATGATAAGAGTAAGATCTGGGGAATGCACCATAGGAAGCGATCATCTGCAAGCAGAAGAAATGAAAGCATCATTGAAAGATATTTGCCTGTGGTGCCTATAGTTGAGGCAGTGGCTCCTTGTGTCACTGAAAATGCCATGTGCATGGTTATGCATGCTCTGCTGGACACAGAGCTAAGACCTCAACTAAATTAAATTTAGTTTAGTTTTGTAAATTCATGGGGAATTTACAAAGCGGCAGGTCAAGGACAAGATGCAACATTCATGCTGCCTTATGAAGAGCTGAACAGCGACATTAATTTTGAGTGATTCTGGATTGATCTTTTTAAATATTAACCAGAATTCAGCTAAGCAATGGAGCAAAACAAAAACTATTCCCTACTGCCTTCTTTGGGACTTTTTTTAAAGAAAATAGTTTCTCAAAAGCTGTCCTAGCCTTCAGAATGACCATCCTAAGATCATCAGGCACAGTACAAATCCATTTTTTCTTTTACTGTGCAGCATCCAGGACCACGCAGAAACAGGAATGGGCTGGGGAATCCAAGGAAGCATATACTCATTTTCTCAGGTGTTCCTAGAAATGCTTATTTGCATTTTATTTTGCTCTCAGGCACTTAGGAAAAAAAATTCAGAGAACAATAAATTCTCCCTGAAATGAAATGTCTTTTTTCCTTTTTTACAGTTTGTAGCTGTAGAAGAGCAGAGTGTTATTTGCTATTGTGAACTCACACCAGGGCTTCTGTACTCTTCCACAATTACAGAACTCCTTTATTTAGATTTACACAGTGAAACATTTCTGAGGCTGCACACGTACTGGGATACATGAACAAAAGTTAAATTAATCACACCATTAATGCATTATTTAGGTTTTGGGGGTTTTATGGTTATTGTTGCATCTTGGAAACAAAGAAGAAAGCCAGGGCCATACCATCAGCCAGCTGGAGATGGGCCAACCCCTGGATACACACATGCACACACTCTCACACTGTCCCCTTCTTTTAAATTCTTGCACAAGATTTTTTTCAAGGCTCCCTAAACAGCTGCCTGTCTTCCCTTTTGCAGAGAGGAAATGGAAAACAGGAGCCGTGGCTGAGGCTGTCAGGAGCGGTTGCAGACCAGCCACAATGGGCTTTCTGCCCAGGTGATGCAAGAAAACAAGAGCCAGGAATGGCTTCATCTGCAGTCAGGGTGACAGATCCTTCCTATCCAGGGGAGAGAGGATGGAAAACAATAGATCATTGGAGAATTCCTCTTGTTTGTGTTTTTATATATATTACATGTTTCAACGATAAGTGTGGTGGTGAAAGGGCAATCTTCTTGTAACTCTTTGGGTTGAAGGGCAGATTGAGCTCTGTAGATGTTGTTACTTTGATTTTCATGCAGTCCAAATCAGTTTAGTGCTGGTAAAACATTGTTTTGTCCATGAAAAGCGATCTCAGTCTCCAGCCTGGGCTGTCAACTCTTCAGTGTGTGCTCTTTCTCTGCAATAAATGTTCTTCTCCAAGGCTGTAATTTTCTGTGAGGGGAAGCATTAGACAGAGGTCTGATTTATCAATTTCCCTGATAAAAATAATGTGGCTTCCCATGGTAAATTGATATTATTTTTAGAATGACATTTTGCTACTCACTGAAATAATAAACACATTACAACAATGACTTAATTTTTTTTAATCTTGTGCACATGAAATCCATGAGTTATCCAAGTGAGTGGAATTACTTTTCTTGTTTCTTAGTCTTCCCTCCTCAAGCACTGCTTCTCCTCCAGGGAAAAGTGGTGTGTCAGCAGGATACACATTAAAAATGTAAGTGCACTTTCTTCCTGAAATCTTGCAACACGCCAGAAATATCCAAATGGAATAACCTGACTGCAGGGTTAACAACTGCAACCTGTCAAAACATCAACCTAAATTCAGCATCGGTCACTTGACTATGAGAAACATATCCTGATAATAACTTCTGCTTCCCTGCTGGACAGAATGTTTTAGAAGTGTGTCTGTGAGACCATCTAATGCCCCATGCATCATTTCCCCCACCTCAGCACTGGATGGCTACACGGGAGGAACAATAATTAGAATTTCCCCAGCTAGAAGACCCATCCATCTGCAGTCTTGCTGCTCCATCTTAAATAATGCACACGTCCTTATGTGCGTGTAATTTCTGCATGAGAACAGGATCTATAATAGCTAAGCAGTAAGCTCATAAGAAGCTCTGCCTCACCTGAAGGTATAATCCTTTATTTGTAACATCCCAACTAGCTGCCTCTGGAAAGGATTATGGCTCCAAGAGGGAAATGGACAGAACCTGTAGAACCTGAGAGGTTATGAGATGTATTTTTTTCCCACACATTAAAACATCTCTAAGATACATTTACTTAAAAACAAATGAGGTACTTGTTTGTGTTTTGCCTGCAGAAATGCTCCTGAGTAAGTTTGCTCCTGGTACGTCTTCTAATATCTGCCTGTGTTTTACTTTAGTGCTGCAGAGAAATGGATAAACTATACAAATTGTGATACAGTGGAAAATCTTAAACATTAAAAAATACCCATGCTTTAATCCTGTGGAAGAAACAATGATAAATGTTATCTGACATGATTTTACCAGTATAACAAAATGGGAGTGTTTCCACTATAATCAAAACAGACAAAACAGCAAAGACTAGAGATCTGACCTGAATTTAGCACTAGGCAGTGTTGCCTGTCCCCTGCTGAGTCCTGCTGAGAGGCCCAGGCTTGCCCGAGGAGGGAATGATGTGTGCTCAGTGGCAGTGAAGCCACCACGTGTCTCCCCACCCATGCCTTCTGCGAGGTGCAAACCTGCAGACCCAGCCCTGCAGGACTGCACTGGCAATTCCTGATTGTCCCAGGGACCACTCAGGTACCTTTTAGTTTTTCAGAAAAGTGTAGCCTGCTCCAGTGGCCTGGCCCCACTCACATCTCAGATTATTAATACAGGCTTGTTTGTACTCATGGCCTGACTCTGTCCTTGCAGTTTGTGCCTGAAGGGTTGGGATAGAAATAGGATAGGGGGAGATTGCTTGCTGGGACAGGCACCAAAAATAAAAGGCATCCGAGCAACAAGCGGAATCACAGAGATGCAGCCTGTGGTTGGCACTTTTATGTGATCTTTTCCTCTTCAGAACAGTTGGGGAAGGCTGTTAATGTCTAGCCTGTGCAATTGTACCTGTGGAAATGAGGCGTCCCTGTCCCTGTGCTTGGTGCCTGTGGTATGCACAGGAAGCTGGTGTTCTCATGGATGGGTTTGCTGCTGGGCTCTGCCTTCCAGCAGCTTAGAGGAGGGAAAAGAGAAGCTTGATGCTTTGAGGTTGGTGCTGTTTGTGTGGCACAAGTGAGGGCACTACACAAGGGCAGGAGACATTGTCCTAACTTGGAATTGCAATACAGGGCTATTCTGTCTCTCTTCCTCCTTGCTCCATCATGGCTTGCACAGAAACCCCAGTGTGCCCATGGTGGTGAGTGTCTGGGATATGGCTTGTTCTAAAAAGTGCAGTGAAACATCATCACAAGGCCTGAATTGTCCCAAAATACTCCAGGCTGGACAAGCTTCTGCCCAGAGCTCCTCCCATGTGCTGTACAAAGGGCACACAAAAATTTGCCTGTGCCTCTCTCACTGGGAATGCAACTTGTTGCTGTGAACAGCAGTGCCAGATTAGGGGTGAAATATAGCCTCTGATGCTTTTCATGGCATGGTGGTTTCACTTACAGCACTGGGACCTGGATGGCCTGGGCATACTGGGAATTTGCTGCACCATGAATGCCATGGGGCAGGTCATAAAGCAAATCAGGCCCTTCCCTCCAAATGTCAAATCCCAAATTCCACCTGGAGCTTCTTCATGCTTGTGAAATTAATTTTACCAATCCAAGCTGACTCCAGATTGATTTCTGGTTACGGAGTCCAGGGAGAAGTTCATCAAGCCAGAAGGGTGACCCAGACCTCTGCCTGCTAACTCTGAGCCTGGAAGATGATACTACCAAGTGGTGGCTATTTACAGGAGGCTATGACTTTGTACAACACCTGGAAAGTCCCCTAAAGCTTGGGAGTGAGTCCATGAGTATGGACTCCTCAGCTCAGCAGAACAGGCCAGGCAGTAAAATAATGCTAAATGAAAAATTACAGGGTGAATTTGGCCTCATAATCACACACAGATAATTTGGTGCTTAAACAGAGTCAGCTGAATATAAACAAGTCTACAATGTGCCTCATTAATTGGAGCTATTTTTCTAGCAAGCCCCATGGAAATATGAAGTGGCTTCACTCTGCAATTTGCAATAGAGTTTGCTATTAAACGCGCTCAGTTTAATTGTGGCAATGTGTCTCGTTTTGGAAGCTTTCACAGCCACCATGTAAAAATAGCAGAAGATGGCAGGAGCCAGTTCCCTGGCACAGATGTCCTGCTCCATTTGCTGCGTGCTCTTAGAGCAGACAGGTGTGCTGGGTGAACCTGAGCTGCAAAGCACAGCAATGCTGATGGCAGTGAGAGGCATTTCAGGACAAGTGGCTTTCCTAGCAGTGGCACCACACAGGGCAGGATGTCACAGGTTTGGCCGTGTGAATAGCCTGACCTTCATCCAGCTTTGGCTCTCTATCCATGGTCACAGTGACAGACCCGTACATCTCCACACAGATATAGTACCTAATGTTGATCATATCTGACTGTTTTATGCTCTGATCCCGTGACCTGCCAAAGATGAGATCATTCTGGGCTGCCATATATCAAATGCTCACATCAGCCTCTTGTTGACTTTGGCCATATGTTGTCAGAGCAATGAAACAAGAACATTTCTAACCTTGACATGCCAGGGCTTAAGATACCAGCGTAAAACATTTTTCCCTAATTGGGGTTATAAAGCCTTCTCTTTAAATGTGTGGTTTATTTTAATCTGTGTGCTTTAGGTTGAACAGAAACCTGTAAGTGAAGGCCAAAGCTGATTAGGAACCAGGTGAGTGTGCCAAGCCCAGAGCTCTTTGTTTCAATGGCAGGATACAGCCACTGCATCCACAGCCATAAAAGCCTATTGCCTGACACAACCAAAGCTGGCTGTTCGACTGGTTTGGTTTGTCAATCACACTGCACACACAGATCTGGGCTTTCAGCAGTCTGAACATGACCAAAAAGGGACCATCCAATCTGTTTGAAGAGCTCTGGACTTGCTGCTGGTACGTGACATGTGGCCAAAAAGAATTAATGGTACCATGGTTTTGGGAGAATGAAAATAGCTGTCATATATTTATTCAGCATCCCTTTCATCCTTGCAGTCACTGCTAGTGGTGCACAGTCACTGTGCTGCGCTTGATGCAGATTTTGGTTATCCTGGGGCCTGAGACAGATGATGAAGCTGTGGCTTTACTCTCTGCCATGAGGAGGACAGGTCTCATTCATGGGGGAAGCAGCAGTGCAGAGCTATCTGAAGCAGGAGCCCAGAAATCTTATATTCTTACAAGCAGAGTTCAGTGGTGGTCCACAAACTCGATGCCACATGCAGCAGGGATCTTCCCCAGCCCATTGTCTGGTTTTGCCTCAGTAGGACAGACTCGTCTCTTCATCAAGACCTTCTGACTCCTGTCTCTGCACACGTGAGTAGCCTGTCTTGGAGAGTGTCAGAGCAATTTCACAGTGCCTATTTTTCAGGGGCATGTACTGTGATGACACATGTCACCCAGTGTCATCTGCGGCTGAAAATATATAGCATTCAGGAGTAAACACTTGGCAGAAACAACAGCACAGGCTCAAATTTAGACAGCAATAATTTATGCTGTGCAGACCCTGGCTTGCTGGAAGGGGGCACGCTCTCTGGAAGGCAGGCAGGAAAATGTGTTGCTAATTTTACTAGACAACTTCTGCCCTCCCCTCCTTTTCCTTTTGTAGTTGCCAGCCTTCCTGGTTATTCTTAAAATAGAAACATCTGACGCCTTGTTTAACTTATTCTGGGGCCTGCAGGGAGGAGGAGGAGGGGATAAATCCCCTCTCCGCACTGTGTCCGTCAGACTCTTCTGGGAATTGCCTCCTGGTTTGCCACCTGCTGCCAGTTTCACACTTCCTCCCCGCTCTCCTTTTCATGCCCCAACTTTGTGATGGCTTGGGGACTCCCCTGCCATTGTGCCACATCACTCTGTGACTCCTCTTGTGTGGCAGCGTGCTGTGCAGGCATGATGCAGGTGACAACTGGCTGGTCTGTGCCACGCAGGCAGGGCACCCACTCCTGCAGGGGGAGAGAAGCTGGAAATGGAGAAGGGGTATTTCAGTGTGCTTCAAATGGAGCTCTCCCTGAATTTCAATGAGCCCATTATTGTTGCCTGCTTGCTCGTAGTTAATCCCTCCATGTGGTATTAGATTCAAGAAGGATGACTCGGTCGTGTTGCTGTGCTACTGAGCACACTGAGCTGGCCATGAGAGGGGCAGATTGTGCCTCCAAACTCTTTGAATGTTTCCCAATCCTCATATGATGATCCCCGTGTAAGATTGCAGTTCTCCTTATTTCTCCCTCCCATGAGGGTGTTACCTTTTCCCTGACTACAGATGAGAAATCCAGTTTGAACTGTGGGGTTTTTTTCTGAGAGAAATACGTGGAGAAAACCTGCAGGAGACTTCATGAAACATCCCCACGGGGCAGATGTTTTTGGCCCCTTTCTCTGGGGAAGATGCAGACAGTACTCAGAGGCAATGGGGCCTTCAGTGGTGAAGAGCTGTGTGCTCTTTGTGGGCCCAAAGCAGCAGAGCATCCCTCCCCAGAGGAGGCAGGAGTACAGCTGAGCACAGCAAAGGAGCTCCAGCCATAGGACTGTGAGTCCAGGCCCACCTTCCCTTGCATTTGTCCCAGGGACAACCACAGGACAGTTCTCCAGAGAGGATGCCCTGCTCCAAATGATCTGGATGCCTTTTTTTTTTTTTTTTTTTTGGGAAGGTGTTGTAATGCAGCCAGGATGTCATTGGGCTAAATTCCATCCAAGCCACGTCTTATAAAATTATCTACTCCTTGTTTCCCTGCCAGCTTAAAACTTGTCTCATCTTCTAAAAACTTCAATTACAAAGCAATGAGAAATGTAATGGAGCATGAAAAATACCAGTGAGAAAAACAGATGAATAAATAGGAAAACTTTCCTGTGAGAAACCTTTTGAACCCTGGAGGTGTAAGAAATTTCTCTCCTTGACTTCTCTTTTTATTGTTTAACAAGTAGTCCCCACCCCCATGTTTGGTCTCAAGCTGCTCAGACCTTGGAAATGTGTATGTTGAGTGTCTGTTTTCTCTTTGTGTATGTTGAGCCTCTGTTTTCTCATGGCTTTGCAGTGGAACAAGATACAAATATTAAGGTCCAGTGCAATATACAAATTAATATTAATGTACAAACATTAATGGTGCCTCCATTCAACCTGAGTTCTGCAAGAGGTAAGCAGGATCTCTACAATCTCAGGAATGTTTGTGCATTGTGATGGAGATACATAAAGCATTTATATGTGCTAAAGATGAAATGATCAACAGGCCTCCAACTATTTAAAAACCAAAGTAACATTAGAAATTTCTATTTAGATAGATGTGACAATGGCAGAGGTATGTGAGAGGCCCATCCTAGCTTTCCTCCAGGACTCCAAACACAGTTTGGCCATCTGGCACCTGAGACTAGGAAGTTTAAATTGGATTTTAATAATACATTGCACTGTCTGATACCAAAGGAAACTTACTCTACTTACATCTTGAAAACTGCAGCCTGTGCTGAATCCCAAAGCACAGAGGAAATCTGCTGTTTCTTTTCAAAAGGGTGTAGAGCACTTTGCTGTAAAGAAAAAAAAAAACCAACCCCATAATAAAAGTAAGTGCCTTGAGCTTGTCATTTCTGTTTTACAAAGGAAGTGGCAACTGGGTGACAGGTGTGTAAATTCCCCAGCAATACTGCTGAACAAAAAGCACACACTGATTTGAGTCTGTTCTTGGAAATCCTTTCCTTACCCACCTCTAGAAGGAAATGATCACACTAAACCCATAATTTCCTCATGGGCTCTGAAAAGTTGGGGTTTCTTTCCTTCTTTGTTTCTCCAGAGAAACTGAAAGGTTTGGAGATTGAAAACCTAATGATGGCGCTTAAAACAAACTGACTTAAAATTAGAGACTAATGCAAGAGACTGAGGAGATGAATGATGGTAGTTAGCAAGGTTTGATACTCCTTCCAAACTTGATATTTCAGCTTTAAACAGCTCTAAATCATTTCCCCCTCTGACCTAGGCAAAGCATTATTCCCCAGTGCAGCTTGCATGGCTCCCTTTAACTCCTTCCTGCTATTACCTGTGTAAAGGCTTCAGTTCCTAAATAGCTGGGGTAAATTATTAATCACATGTGCTCTTCAACTAGCTACCACATGGTTTTCACCTTTCAAACTGGAACCAGCTCAGTTTTTTCCTTCAGGATGAAAAATATGTCTGAATGCAGCCATGTGGGTTTCTCTGCATCTTTCATAATGTGTTCGGTAAAGAAGGCTAAAAAAAAGTTTCTGTCTATCTCTGCCCACGTGTGTGCTCTGCACTTGTTGCAGCTTGAATTGCAAAGACCACAATGATGCACATTATTTTTAGGAAGTCTTACCAGAGGTCCCTGCAAGGGCAAGATCTCTACCTGCACAATACCACCTTGTGTGAGAAGTGATCCTCAAGGAGTGTTTTGGGACAAGAGCCCCTGGATGTGTGCTGAGAAGTGGTGAAATGCAGTGACCTTATTGCTGACCTAAGAATGTGTTTCAGGTCCTTAAATGTGGCAGGAAATACCCTGGATGAGTAAATTGTTGCCCAGCTCCCATGAGCATGGTACCTGGTCTGAAGTCTGAGCCAGAAAACATATCTGCCTATCAGGAGGGATGGAAGAAGATGGGCTCTGAGACAAGGGCCATGTTGTCTGAGCACAGAGGTGGCTGCAGATGATGTTCCCCAATCCAGATGTAGAGCCAGTCCCACCTTCACTGGCCTGCAGACATTGCCCCTGGATGTGTGCTGAGAAGTGGTGAAATGCAGTGATTAGCTGCACAATAAAAACCTTGTCGTGGTGAAAACCATTGCCTAGCAGGTCTGCAGCTGAGTTGGAGAGACATCAACCCTTGTTTTATCCCTGCCTGGGGAGCCTCAGCCCTACTTTGCACTGTCAGATTTGCCATCACCAAACTCTTGGTGCACCTGGTCTGCAGCTGAATCAGCCAGCCAGGCAAGAACTTCAGAGTCACTGTTGACACAACTCTGTGGGACATTACAATCCTGCCCAACTTTACATTCTGGGGGAGGTGAACCAACTATCTGCTTCCCTGGAGATTACCCACTGTTTTTCTTTGTCCTGCTAAGAGCTCTTCTCCTCCATCAGCAGTTATCTTCTGGAGGTGGTCCATCTGCTATCTATGGAGCACGCAGCTGCAGCAGGCTGCATCTGCAGCACATATCAAGGTAAGGATGGAGTGCTTCTACTACATTTCTAAGACTGGCATTCTGGTTCCCTTGAACACAGACTGTGGCTTCATGCAGTGACCTCTCTGAAATGCTGTCTTTCCCAGAACATGCACCTGCTCTGCATGGGAAGGATCTTCTTGCTCATCTTCTGCACAAAGGCAACACCATTCCTGGCAGATGTCTGTCCCTCTGTCATCGGTGGGGACCTTCAGTGATGGAGAAACCACAGCTTTCTTGGTCTTCTCCAGTGTTTCCTTATATCCACTTTTAAAAACCTACCATTCCCTTTGGTCTAATTTCTCACTTCTACCATTAAATAATTTCCTACTAGACCTGACTACCCTTCTCTGACTGCCCTTTTGGCCCATCCATCCTACAGCTTGTCTTTGCAGTACTGGTGCCCACATTGTGCAGTTCAGTCCCACTGATGTCCAGTCCCACTTCTTTGAGAGAAGAGCATCAAGTGGAGCAGGGCAGAATTACCTTGTGTTTCCACACTGGGACACATGTTCATACATCCAGTACAAGACTTACCTTTTTTACAGCAACAAGATATTCTTGAGTTGTGTTCAGCCTGTAGCCCACTTCCCCAAACTCCTCCTGACCTGATAATTCCCTGGTGGGTTTGTGCAAAGGTGTTTTTGCTGTGCAGTGCAGAATTTTGTATTTGACCAGTCAAATGTGAGCCAGGATATTTCTTAAAGTGCTACTTTTTAAAAATTCTTAGTCTGTGCATTAACCTAAATGCAACCTCTTATAGCTTCACATGTCACTAGCAAAAATCCCTTCTTTTCTGTTCCCAGATTGTTCATGAAAAAGTGAAGTGCCATCAGATTTGGAAAAGACCACAGACCACAGACCACTGCCTGAGCATCCCTTCAGCCTGGGAGATGAGACTACGGCACTGAGAACTGCTCTCCAGCTATGATTTGCAGACATTTTTACAACTACCCCAAATAATTTACTCTACACAATACTTTCCCAAATGTGAAAAGTGAAGATATATGACATTTACTGTTTCTCCCACTAACTTGTAATGAAAAAACCATTTATACTGGTATGACAGAACTCGATACAATTAGATCTGTTTGATGCATGCTGGCTGCTAATAATCTCTTTTTTTTCTCCTGAGTACTTACAAAATTGTGTGTGATTTGTCTCAGGAGGGTTTATGGAAGTGACATGGAGCAGCTGTTAGCTACCAGAGTTAGTGCTGGAGTCCTGAAGTCCATGGTACCCTGCCTCTGTCAGGAGGCAAAACCAATGTTTTAGGGTCTTGGATATTTTGAATTTCCTGTGCATTGCAAAATAATAGGACCATTTATATTTAATTAAAGCAACTATCTTTCCTATCCATGCAGAAATGTGCCATAAGTATTTTGAAGGCAGAATAGGAAAGTTCAACAGGAAATGCTAGAGCAGCCCTGGAAGCTGTGGCAAAGCTGAACTCACCTCCTGCTTAGGTGGAGCTAAACTCTCACTTAGTCAGAGTGGGGCTCTTTGGAGTCACATGCAAGAGGAGTAGGATGCCAGGCTTCTTGGAAGGCAAACAGGGGCATGCTGGGTGCTCTGGGGGCTGGGCAGCAACTGAAAGGTTCTGTTCAGTCTGATGGATTCTGGGTGGCCAGGGCCAGGGTCTGGCGTCTGGCTCAGACCTTTTCTTGCCTACCTTGCACACAGTTGTCATGTACTCCTAAGGGACTGCAGCTGCTCATGAAAAAAGGAGGGCAGATATGAGCCTTGAGAGAGAAAAAATCCCTTCATGTCTGAATAAATATTGCACATGGAGGATCCATGTGTCTTTTCAGGTGTGTAGGCAAGGAGGAATCTCATGGCTGCCTCCAGCACAGCTGGATGTGCTGAGGGGCACCCCGACTCCACCCCAACAGCTTGGACTGGAAAGAAATAGTCCTCCCACAAGTGCTACCTCCACTATTTCCCTTATTGCTGACCTAAGAATGTGTTTCAGGTCCTTAAATGTGGCAGGAAATACCCTGGATGAGTAAATTGTTGCCCAGCTCCCATGAGCATGCTGCTCCTTCTACAGCACTCACAAACACCTGGTGTAGTTCAGCATTTCATTCCTGATGTTTTCCCACACCAAGCCTAGACACCCTTATTTTTAAAAAAATGTTATTCTATGGCATGGTGTGTTTGTTCCTATATATTTTTCTCAGAGGATCACTGCATCAATCC
This sequence comes from Passer domesticus, assembly GCF_036417665.1. NCBI lineage: Eukaryota > Metazoa > Chordata > Aves > Passeriformes > Passeridae > Passer > Passer domesticus. Next base: position 62,277,607 of record NC_087475.1, on the reverse strand, counting down.
CATGAAAGAGTCTGTGCAATCCAGCTGTGACAGGTGCCTTCAGCTGCTGCTGAAACTACATAAGGCATTCAAAAAAGAGTAAAACTTCCAAGTTCCAGGGCAAATCCAGTTTATTGGGATTTATTAAAGCCATGAAAGAGGAGCAGGCTGGCTGGAGCTGATCCCCCACCTGTCTCCTGTCCTGTGGCAGGATGCACTGAGCTCTGCCCTTCCCACAGGAGCACAAGGGGAGCTGCCTCCTGCAGTGGGAACCCTGTGGCTGGTGATTTCAGAGGAAGATCTGGTTTCTGCTGTGCCAGATGCCAGGTCCTGACAAGCCAGGCAACATCCTCAGCAAACACCTTCTGGTGAGGATCTGGGGGACGTGGAGAAATCAGGCCTGAGCTATGACAACAGTTCTGTTCTCACGTCAGGGGTTCCAGTACATCAGCATGTAGGAGTGCTCATTCTCTTTAAACAGAGCAGGTTTTTATCCAAAAAAAAAAAAAAAAAAAAAAAAAAAAGGGAAAAGGGAAGAAGAAAAGAAAGGCAAATGAGCCACTGTTTTGCTTCTATGATTGCTTAAACCACCCAATCTGAAGCCAAGGTGAATTTCCGAACACTCTTTACAAGTAATTTCCCTTCCCCTTCTCACATCCTCAAGTGAAGTCTGATTTTCATATACACTGTATTTGGGGGTTTTCTTGTTCTCTCTATATATTTATTTTTTTTTACTATGTAAGATATTTTAGATCAGACTTATAAAAAACACAAAGGAATATGACTGTGTTCATCCAAAAGTTATTATTCTTATGGGATAATTTGACTAATTAAAGTCTAATTGTATTTCAGAGAACTGTGTGCCATTGTGGTGCATTATTTTTGTACCTTATAGCTTGTATTATTAAGAAATTGCAGCTGATACAGAGTGATATGGGAGGATGCCAGCTGGATTCAGATAATTTAATCAGATTAATTTGGCTTTGAAATCTCTTCATTGGTTAGTTATAAAATTTCCTATTAATTTTAGGGCATTCCTGCTTACTTCTCAGGCCTCTAACAGCATTATCTTGAAACCCCAGGAATTACTTGAGAAAGAAGAGATATTTAATGTTCTCTTTCTTACTCTGTTTTCCTCTAGTAATTTTTTTCAGACATTTCAGCTTGTGTAACTTTGGGATGGGTGTTGAATAGTTTCTGAAAGTATGTGAATGAATTTTATTTTGAAGGCTGTTGTTCACATATACAAAACCTCCTGCCTTTACAGATTTGAAAGTCTTCATTTTCATACACTGTCCTTTCTACAGTTTTGAAACTTGGAAGTTTCTTGTTTGAATAAAAGACGTGCAGCTGCAAAAGCCTGTAAAACATCATTTACAAATTCAGTTTTCCCCCTGCATTGATACCCTGGGGTGGATCATAACAGCTACTGGGTGGGCAACTTGAGTGGAAGGAGAAGGTGACTTCTAATGCTGGATACCAGAAGCAGAAGGAGGAATAAATAACTGAAGTCCAATTGACTTCACAGTGCATGGAAAAAGTGCCCACCAGAAGGACAACAGACAACAGAGCACTGCCAGCAGGTAATTGTGATTCCAGCAGGAGATGCCTTCAAGGCAAGATGAGATAGACTCTGCTGAGGTACAGTGTTGGCAGCGTGGTGGCACTGGAGGAAGGTGAGGTCTGAGGGCCCCAGCCTGGTGTCTGGTGATCTGCTTCCCTTCCCAGCACTTCTCCACTGCCTTCAGCCTCCCCTGCTCCCAGGGCACACACAGGCAGAGGCTGGCAGGGCACCCACTGTGTTTCACAGGAAGGAGCTGGGGCCAGGATAACCACCTAATAAACCCCAAATCAGCCCTGGTGTGGACGTGGGACAGATGGATGCACCAAATAAGGACAGCCAGGGTCTGACTTCCAAGGGTTTGAGCTTATCTGGGCCTGCTTGCTCACTTCTCATCGAGTGGGGATGTATCTGTGCCTGTGCTGGTGCCGGCCCTGGCTGGTTTTTTCAGCTTTCATTACAGAAAAAAGGGAACTTCTGCTCTGTTTAAAGAGCAGGGGTGGGAAGAAAACCCCACTGACAGCATATGCCTTATGACAGCACTAGCACATTCATTGTGAAAGTGATGGGCAGCTAATGATGTCAGCGGAGGAAAAAACCCAAAGCATGTTTGTTTTCTTCTTTCTCTCAAAAGCTCTGGCCTGAGAAGGGGCTGCGGAAACAATCACTGCCTGGGAAGTCAGGGCAGCATTAAAAAAAAAAAAAAAAAAAAGAGGTGGGGGAGAAAGGAGGATATAAAAGTAGTGCCAGCTGGATGTGAAATCAATCTGGCATTTCAAAATAATGAAAATATTTCTTTCCCATTCATTTGGTCTGGCATGTAACATCAGTGCTGTTGCCACATCGTTATTCAGTCAGCATGCTGGAAAGGAGACACCAGCAGAGACCCAACTGCTGCTCAGCCCCCCCAGAACAGGACAGTGCTGCAGATACAGCACCACAGGGAAGGATGCTCCAAGCAGGAACACTCCCCAGATCCAGGGCAGCAGATGGAAAGGGGTCCTCAGAAAAGGAAAAAAAACCTTTGCAATTTGCAGGAGCAGCCACTAAAAAAAGGGAGGGGCAGCTGCAGCTGAGATAGAAGGATGGCAGTGGCACAAGCTTTTCTGTGTAAAACCTTGCATTATTTGAGTCAGGCCTAGTTAATTCAGTAGGCATTTAGGTCTGAACTTCCTATACAGAGAAGATGAGAAAAATCTCCCCAAAAAGTACAACACAGCCTAGTGTCAGGCTCTGTTGGCTTCTCTGAGCATCCCAATTTGCAACAGGAGAATTCAACTTCTTCAGTCTTCTCTAGCTGACCCTTATTCCAAACCCCCAGCTCTCTTGGAGTTATGCTGCCACTGGTAAGTTCTGCCAAAACAACAAGGAAAAGCAACTTTCACTTCACTGTGCTATGGACACACAGACACCTGCTCCCTTTTCTTCAGGGAAGTCTGGGAGCTGTGGGAATGAAGAGCCATTCCAGTGAAGGATGCACCTCGTTGAGCAAGTAAACCTGGAAGTGTGGAGCAGGGAAGTACATTCCACGCTTTGCTTTAATGCCTGCTCTGGGGCTGCTCTGTGGTTAAGATGAGCCAGAGATGCTGGAGAACCAGAAAAGCCAGAAGTTTGGGGAGCACAGGGGTGCAGGCTGGTCCTGTGCTAGGACAGGTGTCACAGAGCTGTTCAGGAGGAGGTGGCACCTTCCCATCTGGGGAGAGGCCTCTCAGACCCTCCCTCCACCCTTGGGCTGGGGTTGACATTGTCACTGCTTTTGTAAAACAAGACATGCCAAAAGCTGTGTGTCACACATTCCAGTTTTCAGCTGGAATGGACTTTGCAAGGGGAGGCTTCAGACCCACCTGGACAAGAAACAGAGGGACACTGGTGAAGAGGAAGGACCAAAAATTGGGAAAAGCAAAGAAGTCTCCATGAGCTGATTTAAAAAGGAAGTTGCTGTAAATCAAGCTGAGTTAGACCCTGCAAGCACAGCAAGAAGCTAAGTTCTTTCTGTGGTATAAACAGAAAGCAGACAAGAGGTGAGCAATGTGGCAGTGATGACAGAGGCAGGAGGTGTTCAGATAGTGCAACAAGCTAAAAACTCACCATCATTCATTTTTCTATAAGCAGATGTTAAACACTTAGGGTAAAACCAGGGAAGTTCTTAGGAATTAGGGCCTGAAAATTCAAGGGGTGACACCACAGGTAAAAACAAAGCCAGTCAGTGCACCTTATCACAGAGATAAGGTCATCTCCCTGCCAGAACCCCCAAAGCCTCATTCACTAGTTTACATCAAATCTTTGATCAAACCTTAACTACTTTTTCTTTAAGCCTGCTCAGTCAGAGGTGCTAACCCAGATTTAGAAAATGGGAAGTTATTCCTAGCCAGTTGGCCACTGTGGCCTGGATGTTAGGAAGGGCCCAGAACAAAATTTGAAGGGCAAATAAAAATTAAGAGGGTGTGCAGGGTGAAAAAACCCTCCACCCACAAAATTCAGATTAGGTTTAGCAGAGGTAGCTCAAGCCAGACTAGTCCAAATGATAAACAATAGATGAGCAGATAATTGGTAGATAATTCATTTTCTACACAGGAGAGATTAAATAGATCCAATACAGCTGAATGTCAAGAGGTGACTTTGATTTGTAGATACCTGGAAAATTATCAGGGAAGCTAAAGAAGACAGGCATTAGTGTAAGAATGATGAGATAGGTAAAGGCATTGCTCACAGTGAGAAACAGCTTTTGTGTTTTAGGGAGCATCAAGCTGGAGGAACCTGCCAGTGGCATTCCTTACACGTTGGTCCTGGATTTGCTGTTCTGCAATACCTACAGGACTGCTTTTGGCACAAACAAGTGGGAGCACCCTGGTGAACCCTTCTTTATTGCACTGCCATGACAGAGCACATCTTTCTGTGAAGATCTGTCTGAGTTTGCAGAGCAGGTTGCGATGTGCAGGATGAGACAGGGCAGCACAGAACTGCAAAGTGATGCACAAAGGACACTTTGTGCTATGCTCTGGGAAATTTGTCCATCGAAAAGCATCTGGCCTGGACAGACCTGAGCTCTGGACTTGACTATGGAAGAAAAATGCAAGGTGGCTGTGAAAATGCAAAGCTGGGCTAATAGGTTCAAAAGCTAGCATGGAGGAAGGACAAATGAGCCCTAATAAAGATGCTGGCAAGCCTTGACGTCACAACTCACTTTCCTGAGAGAGATATTTTACTGAATGAAGTGTAGATAGGATATAAAACTGGGCTAGTGGGAGAAAAATTACCGAATTGATGAAAGGTAAATAAAATATTTGGCCTGTTTTCCTTAGCAAAACTGGGGCTGTGAATAGTTATGGTTGCTGTCTATTGAAATAATGCAGGTAACCCCAAAGGAGGCATACAAATTATTTAAGCTGGGTAGATGGTCTACACAAAAGCAAATGTGTCTGAAGTGTCTTCTGTTAGCTAAGGCTGGAAATGAGAGGATGTCTGCAGCCTGAGAGCAGCGAGGCTCTGGGACAGCCTCAGCCTTCAGACAGAAGCAAATGCCCAGTTGTCATGAAGATGGATTTTGAGGAGGGCGAGAAAGAACTGTAAGCAAGGAGGCAAGACTTGAAGTTATACATTTAATTCCCACCCTATCTTCTTCTGTTTGAGTAGCCAGCAATCCCTTGATGAGCCTCACAGCGGACTCTGTTTGCTCTGTGCTATATCAATGTTTGTCTCATTCACAGCAGAAAATGCAAAACTGGGAGATGGGAATTTCACTCGGAGTCAGAACGCTGCGGTGCCCTCACTCACAAGCTTTGAAGGGCAGAACTGCCTCTGGGTTCCAGCAGACTATTCTTCAGTCATCTTCCATTCATCTTTTGCAATGAGAGCTAAGTAACTCCTGGCCTGTTCCATAATAGCCTCTCTACGAGGTAAAGACATTTCCTTTCTTCACTTGAAACATCATGAACTTTCAAACTTGGCAAGGCTCTTTTGCGTTCGATCTAATAATAAACCCAAACCATCCACTGCACGAAAGTAATGAGTCTGAACTTGCCTGAACTTGCCTCAGGGAGCTGAGATCCAAAGCTCTGTCATTCCCTCAAAAGCCTTTCTCCTTTTTGCAAGGACAGGATGTTGTTGTGGCAAGGCATCCTTGCTGTTTGCTCAGCCTCTCTGCCTCGTGATGAAATCCCTCTATAGCGACTCTGGAGGTCCTACTTCAGCTCTGATTTTTGGGCATACAAAGTGCTGCCCAGCTAATCTCCGCTCTTTTCTATGAGTGATTTATGGAGGCTTGAAGGACATTGAGACTCAGCACATTCTGTTTTCCAAATGTTGGTGCAATGAGAGGGGCGCTTTTCCTGCCAGTGGGAACCTGAAAGACCTGATGGACTTTTCTGGCAGGACTCAGTGTCAGTGAAAGGGGGGCCAAGGCGCCTGCGGAGCAAGCGGAAGTACAAATGTGTGTTAGCTTTGACTTCCACTGGGAATGACAGAAAAAATATTTTGACTTGATTTTACAGTTCAGTTTCTTGTTAGCACAAAGTGAATGCTCAGCCAGTAATCAGAAATGCCCTTGCTTAATTTGCATCGGTTCCTGTCCAGTTATTAGGCACAATTGACGTGAGAAGAACAAACAAACAACAAACAAACATTGAAGAGCAAGTGAAATACTTCTTTTCTCATCAACTCTTTTGTTGTGCTACCAGTTCTTTTTTAAAAAGAGAATTATTCTTGTATCGTCATGAGGAGTTTGCTCTGGGAAGGGAGGAGGTCAGTCTGCAATGTTTGTTCTGAGTATCTAAATTTAAATGACTAACTTAAGCACATAATCTCCCTGGGCTGCCTCTAAAAACCAGTGGAGAGGGAAGGGCTTCTCTAATGAGCAGTTCAAAGGCTCTTGCTTTTAGCAAGCAATATTTTATTACCATGCCATACAGTGTTATCGGTGCTTAGGGTTTTAGTTTGCCTTCTTGCACGCTTCTGTTCTCCAGTAGCATGTGAAAAGCAAAACCAAGAAGTTCTCTGTACATGTGGATTTGTTACCATATCTTCCTATATTTCATTATGTAAATCACAAAATTACTAGAGCACAAGGGAATAAATTAGGTGATTTCCTCCCCCCTTGTATAAAACAAACATTCCACTCTGATGTGGAGATTGAAGCTCAGCAATTTTTGCCTGTGTGGGAATGGAGATCACTGGTAGAATCTCTTATACTTGATTCTGGAAAGTGAATTTGGGCTCATACAGGCCTGATCCAAATCTCATTGAAATCAGGAAGCCCACGGTTTGGCAACTGTTACACTAAATTATTCCCAAATCCATTTAGTCTATCATCCTATTTAGTGCAGAGAAGATCACCAGCAGATGCTTTTGGTGAATGGTGGAATGGGTTTGCAACTGGCAGGCTGAGGCATTTGGTCACATCCTAATCCTCCACAGACAGCAGCCAGCTGAATCAGCTCTGACACATTGATGTTAGTTTCCCTTCTGCACGTTTTCTTAACATTAACCATTAAAAATAAAAAATTTCTTACTGCCCATATAATAGGGAGAAGCTGTAGCTACAATAGCTTCCTCTTAGAAATGCAGCTTTCTCATACGAAATCAAAGAGAAAAGGTTCAGATGAAATGTCTGAGAGTACTCAGAGAGCAGTTACCAGGTGAACACTGTCAAATGGGAAAGATTTATTGAGCTGGCTCCCATGGGATATCCCTAGGCCTGGGTTCAGGCCTATTCAGTATTTTCACTAATAATTTGGATGAAAGGGTAGAGAGCCCTTTTGTTAGAGTTTCAGCTAAGAGTGAGAGACACCAGGGAGGAGGGGATTAGTGCTCGGGAGATCTCAGTAATTAGAGGAATGGCCTGGAAAGAAACAGGATGCAATTTAGTGAAGACAAGCACAAATCTGCACCTATGTTGAAATAATCAGCTCCACGGGCACACGGTGGGAGCGAGAAGCCAGGTAAAGCTGTGCTGCAAAGGAGGCTCTGATGGAGCGAGGACTCAGCTGTGGAAGGAAGGAACACGGGGCTGGGTTGGACAGATGGGGATGTGGCATGTTAGATGTGGAGGATAAGCCCTTCAGCTGGATCACTGGGACTGGCTTCTGCCATTCCACCTTGGGAAAGGCGTGACTGCAAGTCCCAAGGAGAGCAAGGCTCCAGAGAGGAGAGTGAAAGGCTTCGTATTTAGCCTAGGGTAAGCCAAGCTGAAAAGAGACACAATACCAGTTTTCAAGAGCAGTCAGTCTGCCAAAAGGAGGAAGGTGGTGAGCTGTTCTGTGTCCAGAAATTATCCTCTGTGGTTTAGCCACGGTTTTCTGCGGTTAGAAAAAAAGAGAGAGGGAGAGAGAAATTGAGATGGTAGATAAGTTGACTTTACTGCTTTACTTATGAAGTGCCTTGGGGCATAAAGCACATGATCAAACATAGTTGAGTTACTGTAGCTTAATGAGTTATTGCCTGCTGGCTGAACCATACTAATTAACCATGTGTGTGCTTAGCCTGCCTCAATTGCCAGATGAAATGGCCTCACTTAAATACTTGGGTTTTATTTTACAGGAGGCAGCCCAAATGCTTATGTAGGGTCAATGATTACAGCTCAGCTGAGGGAGGGGTGACTTCTAGGGGATGGAAACTTGTTCTTTAGTGCTCAGCAATAACACTGGCACTGTTATATCAGGGAATAATAAAATGGGCCTGACAAGGGAGGAGGAGCAGAAAACAGACCTAAATGCATGTGTTACTTCACAGGTTTATGTCAGTAGAAAGGGGCTCTATACAAGTGTATTGAAAATGTAATAACACTGAATTTCATAAAAGATCTCAGTGAGTTTTTGTTTGGGAAGGCTTGTAATATGGTGATTAAAAAAATACAGCATTAAGAATTCTATAGAGCACTGCACACATTTCTCTTATAACTGCTCATACACTTGCTTTAAGAGTATCTCTTTTTTTTTAGTGTTGCTAAAAAAAAAAGAACTTGCTCTTTTTTTTAGTGTATTCCAGTAAATTCTTTTTGGCTCACACCCACACAGTCCTCTCCAGTTGTTGCTCTTTGCTATCAGTGATGGCTGTTGTAGTTTCTGCATTCAATGAGTTTTTCCTTTTCCTCTCACTCTGATAAGTAGTAGCTGCTGGAGTGGAGCCTTCCTGGTTCCTGCTTCCTTTGCCTTCCTTGCCACCTTCCTCTCTCCCTTCCTCCTTTTTCTTTGTGGCTGTTTTTCCACTGCTGTCACAGTTTGAATTATGTGGCTGAGGATGAACATTTGGATGTTGCAATCACTGGAAGTTTTTTGTCCACAGCAGTGCTTCTGTCTGTGTTGTCCCATTGAAGTAACTTATCCCTTTGCTTCCAGCATGCCGTCGAGGCAGGCAGCAGGCTTGGCAAGCTTGCTTTGCAGACAATACATATTCGACAAGTGCTATGTGAAATGGAAGCAGAGACTTCTACTTTGATAGTTTGTTGCTATTTTATGTCATCACACAAATTAGCCCGGAAGGGGACCTGAGGAAGTTATCTGGTTCCTTTCTGTGCTGATCAAATACATCCCTGCCCTTTTTGGCTGATTTTTTTGCTTAACTTGTTTTTGAAGGCTTGCATTGCTGCAAGCTCCCACTCCCCTGACAGCCTTTCTCTGTGGTTTCCTGCATTTGACCACTCCATCTGATCCAAAATACATAGCTGAGGACAAGTTAACACACAAGTTGAGCCTAAACCAGCCAAACTACATTCATTTGCTGCTGTGATACTTTCAATTTTCTGTAGGAAAGAGAAATACTAGAAATCTTTATAGAGATTATTTGATAACATAACTGTTCTGTAATCTAATTTAATCTAAAGATGATTGTCTTCCCTTCAGGAGACAGATTTTTGAATTGAGAGATAAGTTACAACCGGGAGCTATTACAACAGTAATGCATGCCCTGCGTTTCTGTAATGCCTGCAACAAAGAAACAACTTTTCACAGCTGTGTTTTATATGTGTGTAAGGAGGGATATTATGTAGGATTTCTTCCTTTCCCAGAGACACACTCTAGGCTGAGGATGTGTGATTTGGTTGGAGCTGAAACTGAGTCCAGGTCTGGGGAGCCTGTCTACTGTAGCACAGAAAAAATTAGCATCTGCATGAAGTTCTTACCCAGATGTAGAAAGTCTCTGACCAATTTCAGAGAGGTTTGTCTTATCTCTAGTTTTGCTGCAAAGAAATTTTATCTTAAAACATTACTTTCACAGGGTCCCTGCAGTACTGCTAAACCCCCTTGGTATTACCAAGGAAATATCAGACCATAAGTATTCCGTGGAGATCTGAAGTGAAATCGTCATGCAAGAAGAACGTGAGAACTGCTGAGCAGACTGTGCTTCCTGTTATCTGAGAACAACTCTGCATCCACAAGAAGCTGAAAATTGTGATGCTTCTATGATCCTGTCACGTCCTTCAGCAGATGCGTTTTGCACAGACCCTTGTACAAAGAGACAGATTAAAGTACAAGTGAAACATTTTCTGCCCTGCATGTAGAAGAAAATATATGCTGCTTAAAATGAGGGGTGACACTGAAAAAACGATGCTTGAACTAGGAGGTCATTTTAAAACAGATGAAAGAAAGTCTATTTCTTACACAATGAGCTATGGACTTCAGGGATTTATTAATGCAGAGGATGGTGGGTACTGGTACTACCAGCTAGTTCAAGAAGCTGTTGGACAAATTCATGGACAACAGGTCCATAAGGGGAAAAAGGAGAGTTGTACTCAGAGGCAGGATGTGGGGCAAGGTGGGCCATCGATCTTGCCCCAGCAGCACGAGTTTGACACTCATGTGCCTCTCCTCCCCTTCTGTCTGCCCTGCCTGTGACTCCAGACCCAAAACCACTGTCACAAGGGTAAAAAAGCTCTTTGCTGGGCTTGCAATACTGTACAAAACTGGAGTTTATGGGGAAATAAATGACTGGGGTCCTTGATAAAAAGGAAACTTGATCTGTATCCAGGTTAGACCTCTACCACTCTCATCTAACAATAGCTCAAGAGGAAGGCTGGTGATACCAAAGCAGCCCAGGAACACTTAATTATTCCTCAAAACCTGCTGAGGTTTGAGTCTGGATCCCTTCTTTCCTCTGCTCCAGGAGAGCAGAGAAGGGATGGACCATAGAACACACATATTGCCTATTTTTGTTTTCACTACATTTGGTGACGGTTGGAAATGTGATGTATTTTCCACAGCATCAAATAATTCTCAGTAGTGTCACAAATAGCAATGTTTCAGCTCTCTGAGGGATTTTGGACAAGAGTGAAAGACCCTTGAAATTGATATCAATAATTCTTCTGCTCAAGCTGGAGGCAAAACTCCAACAGCTGTCGGGGGTGTGTGTGGTTTTTTATACCCCGTCTAGCCTCAAGGAGGCAAGGCCATCATAATTAGCTGCTAATTGAGAAGTGCGCATCTGAAAAGCACAATTTCAGAGAACAAAGAGCCGGAGAGACCCATTTCCAGGGCTAATTAGAATTAATTCATTGCTATAAGTAGAAGGTCTCCCACAGTCCTGGGACTCTCTCTTGCCCTCTCCTGAAACACCAGTCTAAACATACACACAGCAATCATGGAAAGCTCAGCATGACTTGTGCAGCTCTTGTGCAACACAGAAATAGCACTGCTTGTTAAAATTAGTCTAATTTTCTTTTTTTTTTCTTTTTTTTTTTTTTTAATAGCCCTGGGCTATGTCTCCCCTCTGCTTTGGTACCTGCCCTTCCTTCCTTTTCTGAATCTGCGTATCAATGAAAAAAGTGACAATGTCAGCACTTTTTGCACTACTGCATGAACATGAGTGGGGCTTTTAGAGAAAAAAAGGCCTACAAAGCCAGGTCTCACCGTCCGTGGCATCCTCCTGAAGATGCCTCCAACAGGACTATCTTCATGCACCTCCCTGAGCTGCTGGAGTCCATGTGTTTTCCCTCCAACAAGTCCACAGCAGCTGTTTTTGCACTTAATCTGGGGCTCCACCAATAGCCCTTCAGGTGGTGAGGACATGGGCTGCAGTTTCTAGTCTTCATGTGGTCTCTAAAAAGCCTTCAAGAGCTGATTTTTGTCTTTAAGTCCTGAAATGTTTTTTAAAAAAAACACCTGCACAGTAAATATCTCCGTAGCAGGTCAACCTACAATATTTCTATCTCACTTGAGATCATCATATCTCTCTTACATGTATTTAGTGTCAGCATCTCATTGCTGGGTGACTCAGTAGTCACTTCAAGGACACTCCAGTGAGAAAATGCCAGTTTCGGCCATCCAATGTAAGGTCCTTTTAAAATAAGTTTGATTTTTTTGGGAAGATGTTGAACACTTATCTTTGGAAGACAGAAATTACTTCAAATTGCTTCAAGTTATGGACCCAAAAAAAGAGCAAGATAATAACTGATTTGGAGAAATGTAAGGTAACACATTGTCATTAGAGATTATCTTGTTATAGAGGAGGTGGCCCACTGAATTTTGCTGTGCTGGCCTCCCTGTGTAAGGATATCCAACAAACCTTAGAAGCCTCACAGTTTAATCACGGGTGTTGGAAGCTGATGCTCCTAAAGCAGACAAATGGCTTAATTTGCAGGAAAGAGGAGTCTGTACTGCTTAGTAGGTGTGAGGTGCCTCATTTATGATCCAAATATAGATGCATTTCTATATCTTTACTTAGCCACTAGTGAAAATCTGGAGTGTGATACCTCAGCAAGCCTGTGCTGGGGCAAATGTGAACAGCACACTGCTGAGATTGAGAGACTCTGGTTCTTTGAATACCTTTAAATTTCCTATTGAAGGAAACTGATCTTTAAAAAAAAAAAAAACTTCCAAAGGATTTTCTTCCCACCAGTGCTCATCTAAACCACTACAGTGCAAGAACAACCTTTCAATTCCTTTTTCTGTGTGGTTTTGGGATGTTCTTCTTTCTGTGTGGTGAGTCTTGCATGTTATTACACATTTCCCACATGGTCATTTTGGTGAGGGACAGTATCTACTGCTGCCATTAATGAGACCAAAAGCCTCACCTTGGCTTCGTATCCACTGCTGAGAGGAGATGCAGTTGCCACAGTTTGCCTTCATTAAGGCTTCAGCTGGAGCCGAACCCAAACCATAATCCCTGTGTTCCCCTTCTCGTATCACCGAGGTCCTGAGGCCCCTTCTGCATAGGAACATCCCTGTGGGGTCTTCCAGAGGAGGGCAACAAGGCTGCTGAGGGGCTTGGAACAAAGCCCTATGAGGAAGGTTTGAAGGAGCTGGGGTTGTTTAGCCTGGAGAAGAGGAGGCTTAGAGGTGACCTCTTTGCTCTCTACAGCTTCCTGAAGGGAGGCTGTAGTCAGGTGGGATCGGTCTCTTCCACCAGACACCACTGACAGAACCAGAGGACACAGGCTCAAGCTACGCCAGGGAAGGTATAGGTTGGGTATTAGGAAAAAAAAATCACCAAAAGAATAATAAAGTACTGGAATGCTCTTCCCAGAGAGGTGGTGGAATCACCATCTCTGGATGAGTTTAAAAAAAGGCTGGACATGGCACTTGGTGCTATAGTCTGGATTCTGAGTTGAGGTGTTAGGATGTAGGTTGGACTCGATGATCTTAGAGGTCTCTTCCAACCTCATTATTCTGTGATTCTGTCTTCAGTAACTTTACACTGCTCCAGTGCTGCAGGCAGGCAAGATGCCTTGACAAGCTCACTTTTGCCCAAAACCAGAATTTCCTTCCCTCACTCATCTGATTCTGGCTGCAATGCCTGCAATCATGCTTTCAGCTGCTGCTTGCAACACTAAGAAGCAGTCACAGTGGAACTAGTGGTTTTCAATTAGATCCCAGTGGCTCATATTTGCTGAATTTGTTTGTATCTGCAGTGGCTCACATTTCTTATGTTAGGTCAGCAGAGCTGGCTAAGGTTGTATAGAAGTCTAATTGTAAAGACTTCAAAGCTATTTTTATTTGACGTCTCACTGATCCAGCCTGTAGCAGAGCAATCAGATGATTACAGAGCCAACTGCTTTTTGGTCAGTATTCCCTTCCTGTCCTTAGGTCTCTTTCTCTTGAATGCATGAAGCATGGAATCAGGTGTAAAACTCCTTTAATGGGTCATGAAAGTTTCTTTAACACATTTTCCCCCTGTTCCCCCTAATTTTGAGTTGAAATGGGCTGATTTGGTTTAGAAATGGAACCAGAGATACTGAAACACCTTTACAATAGTGCTGGGACTGCTCTGTACCTAAATGATACCATATGTTGGCCTGCTTCTAGTGTGTAACCACATTGGCTCAGTGGGAATCTGTCTGGAAAAACAGTCAGGGTGTAAATGAATATCTGAAAAGAGCCTCTCTGAGCAAACTCTTAAAATGCTTCTGAGGGGCAATGCTAAGACCATCTTTGATGACTTTTTTTCCAAACCATCCAATCTGCAGAATTGGTTATGAAGAGTAAAAGAAGAAGAATTGGACTCAGAAGATGTCTTTGCCTAAGAAAATAATTCTTAGGTCTCTGTGCAATGACGATCATCCATCCTGGGGACAGTGTCTACACAGAATTCCAGATAGCACTTTAGTGTGACATTGCATGGAAGGGGACTACGACCTGCAACTGGAGAGAAACTGAAATTTGGCAAATGGCTCCAAGCCTTGTATCTAAACCCCGCCTGTGATATGTAGAAGTGCCCATAGATTTCAGTGCTTGCATGACTGTGCTTTCCTGTCAGACAGTCAGAGTCCTTACACCCAGTCTGGAAACTGGGTGGCAATGACAAAACTCCCATTGCCCGTTTTGGACAGAAAAATAAATCTCATTAAGTCCTTACAGTCACACACATGGGGAGCATGGCTGGTACTTCGCTCATATTTTATCTCATAACTACTACAATTTTAAAATGTCTACATTTAAACAGAACTTTTCTTGTACTGTTCTCTAAACGTTTATTCTTGAAGTCTGTTATTTACTCTCCTTATGAGGCTCAAAATTTCCCAGAATCTGAAAGTTATTTGATTCAATCCCACAGCTGCCATCTCAACAAACATGTAAATAAAACAAAGATCCTGTGAATGGGGATCTCAAGCAGTTGTGGAGAGGATTAGGGATTAGTGAAAGATGATTCTGCCATTGTTCTCCTAATTGATAAAAGACAGACCACTGCTATTTTGAATAATGTCATTACCACACAAGCCTCAAGCAACTTAACAGATCCTGTATAATAGAGAGGAGCCACTTCTGAATATTGAAAAGGTTCCTATGAAGTTATTCCATTTCAAGTGCTTAAAAATAAGGACCAGAGTGAGTGAAGCAGTATCTCTCCTTCCTCTTTTTAACTGAAAAAAATTGCTTTCAGATGAATCCACTTTCTTTTTCTTCTGAAAATTTCCTTTCCCCAGCTGCATCTCTTATGAGCTCCTTCCCAGCTCTGTCACAGACCCATGGTGTGCTTTGATGATACATCTTGCCTACCTGCTCAGTCACTACTACCCTCCCAAGCCCAAAAGAGCAGGAGAGAATTCAAAAGCAGCCCTGCATTCCCTCCCACAGCAGCTTTCCATCCAATGCTTGCTCATGACCTGAACCTGGCATCCAGGCTGATTCATGTTTGTAACAGCAAAAGCAGCCAAGCATACAGGTTGAGGTCACAAAAAACTCAAGATGGCTTTACAAGGTGTATTCAGAAATGTTCACATATTTCACTCTGAACATCAGCTCCTCTGTTGAGTATCACTGCATATTCAGAAGGCATTCAAAAGAAAACACATGAAAAGGAGTGGCACACTTGTGCAAGGTGTGAGTGTCCTCCTAATGCAGAGGTTGTACCTTAGAGGGTGAAAAGAAGGTGCCTGGTAACTCAGAACAGTCCTCTGTAAATCCAAAGGGGCTTTAAACTTGGGATTTAAAAGCAGCTCATCTCTGTGGGACACCTGAACAAATCTTAACACAAGCCTTACTAGCTAGAATTTTCAGGAGTTCCTAAGCTCCCAGCTGCAGAGCCCCAAAGCTGTTGCAGGATTGTGTCAGGGTCATGTGTGAGTGGGGCTGTCCCACATGAGCTCTGACCAAATGCTGCTGTGGAAGCCTCGAGGATGAACGTGCAGGGTCAGCACCAGTCCATCCCTCTGAGGCTGAGGGGGTGGATCCTGATTTAGAGCTGTAGCAGCCCCTTCCTTGGTGGTGGGCACTGAGCTCAGGTGGAAGATGAGGAAGAAACATTTACACAGTTAAGCTGGAGCAATGATGGGTGAGGGGCAGCAAAGGGCTTGTGGGGATGTGCTGCCCTGTATACAATACCCTGGCAAGTTAAACATGCCACTGAGAGAGCTCCCATGAAGATGCCCCATCTCCTTCCCAGTTTCATCACATGGCTATGGCCTCCCAGTGCAGCTTTAGACATCAAACAGGCCTTTAAAACCATTGTGTGGACCCCATACCATGTCACACACAGTGTGAGTCGCCCTCTGGGTGAAAGACTCCAGGGAATTTTTAGGTCCATTCATGTCAGATGAAAAATGGTCATCTTCAGACATAATTTATTTTCTTTTTCTCCCTCCCAAAAACCAAGTGTCTAAGCAAGCCAGCCAGAGGCAAAGGCTGTGATTTTCCTTGTGTTCTTCTAGCTAGGACCTCCTGTCCTTTCCCTCATGTCATTCAGGAAAAAAAAATAAAGTACTGCTTCTGCTTGTTTGGCAGCTGCTCACAAGCTTACATGAGAAGTAAAGAGTGATGTGCTGGGGAAATCTGATTCCCAGAATGACAAGGACCTGCGAGCAAAAACAGAACTGCTGAATATGTGCAGAAGAGCTAAACAGTCACCAATGGTCCCTTAAAATGCCAAGGAAAGCACTTGTCATCCTTTAAGTATACAGCATGGGTAGTTGGGTGAAATTAATAAAGGAAAGCTATGGACCTAGAAATCAGGGAGCTTTTATTAGAATATACTTCCTAGTAGCACCCTGGGAGAAGAGCAAAAGCTGTGTGGTTTCAAAAATTTAAAACTGGGTAAGACAAAAACCATGAAGAGGAAGCAGAGTTAATAAATAAAGCAGAGTCAATAATCCTGCTTGGGGATGGGGTGAACTGTTGGCCTCATGTCATGTGTGTTTTCCATTCCCCACTTCTGGGATACTAAAAAAAAAGTCTGACCCAATCCAGGGATTACACAAAGAATGCACTCCAACAAAAGGAAATGCATGGCTTTTCTACTCACCCTCCAGAGGCATTTGGGACCAGAAGAGGGGTTGGTCTGAATAGTCAGGATTACATTCCTGGCTGTGTCTACCAAATGCTATGTGGATTGAGAGAAAAAAAAAATAAATGTATGTGCTCTGTCACTGTGTCTCTGTTCTCTGTGTTCTCTTGTAAGGCAGATGTCAAAAGGAGACAGCGGTGGCCACTGAAGCCATTCCTGCTTAACAGTGTGTCTGAGATGTTGTTTCTTCCTTTGTCTGCCTGAGAATGGGCTAGTTCTAAACACAGTTCAACAACTAGGATATTAATAGTCCCATTACTCCAAGCCATCCAGTTTGCTTTAAAATTCATGGTGCAGTTAGCTGAGGTTTGTTCATAACAGTAAAAGTACAGAGATGCAGGAAGACTGAGTCAGAACAGAGCTTTGAAATGCATCAAGCAACCATTTAATTAAAGAAGGGAGCTCTAATATTGTGTTCCAAATGATTACTTATTTATATACTCCTCAAATAGTGCTATTTTTAAACGAGATTTTGAAGGGAAGACAATTTATATTTTTATATGCAGACAGTCTTAAAATTAAATGAGCTGCCAGTACAGCACTGCCCTGAAGGAGTAGGAGAAGAAAAATCTCTGTGTCAGTCCTTCTGGTTCTTCTGCTGCCTCTCAGCACCACGACTGCTAGAGATCAAAACAGGCATCTCAAGATACACAGGCTTGTCAGCTCCTCCCAAAAGTCCTCCTGGGGCGGGTCATTGCCTGGCATTGTTGAGACATGGGTTTGGAGGTCCCTGGAGGCAGCAGTAAGCTCAGGGAGATGGCCAGGTAGAAACTAGGGAGGACTGGGGACTGTGCCTCCTGATGAGAAAGAAGGGTTCTGAAGAAGGGTTCTAAACTTTTAAATTTAAACTTTTAAATTTAAACTTCCTGGAGTGACACAGGGTTTTCATTTTACAAAACTGAAACTAAATTGGCAAACCCTGGGTTCAGGCAATGACCTTCATCCTTCACTCATCTGATATTTGCTGATTGCACCAGTGTGGAGTGTGAAGTTCAGCAGGGCACCATTTTATGATCATTCTTCACTGGCCTGAACAAACATGCAAGTTGCAAGGAAAGAAAATGTTGGCTCCAACAGATGTTTGAAAACTGAAGTTTTTCTTCGCACTGGAACTGAGAAAGGCCTGTGTGGGAAGCAATGAATGTTTGCTGAGTTCCTAAATAAATCTGAGCCCAGCTTGAGAGACTGAAAGCCCAGTGGCTTCTTTGAGTTCTCTAACAAAGGGCTGCACCCAAGTGCACTGAAGTCAGAGAGGGATTCTCACTGACATCAAAGGACATTGAATGGGACCCCATGAAGGGCTGTCTCTGCCAGAGACCAGCAGGAATAATTGTGTGTGATGTACGTGACCAACTGGCCCTGACCAACCGCCTGGATTCCAGGCATTAAACACTGCAAACAGTGAACTCACAAACAATTCATGAAAATGTGCCAAAAAATTCAAAGAAAAATATGTACGGAAACTGCAATGTGTTTGTGGGTATTTTGTGAGCAGAAAAATAAGATATTTGTGGAATAAATTAGTCCCTGAGAAATGTTCTCGCAGCTCAGAATAGCGTGCAGTCAAGTCAGCTAGTCGAAGTCAAGCTTCTTGTCTCTTGCCAAAGGAAGTGGGCAAGTACAAAGACATGGATGAAATGAGTTTGGGTTTGCTTTTAAAATGTGAGGTGCCAATTAAATCTCATTGTAATAGTTCTTATCATTTGCAAAATAATTTTTTGTTGCTATCCAAATGCTTTAGCTTATTCTCTCATGAATGCTGACAAGCTTTGGTCTGGTGTTTATCCATATCAGACACTGCAAAGCTCATCCAGTCCCTTATCTCCTTCTGATTAGATTACTGTAATGTCCTGCCTTGAGGTTCCTCTGGCAGGGGATGCCACCACTCCTGTGAGAGCAATACATACAGGAGGAAATCCAGTGCTTTTTATTCCAACTGCATCGTGCCTTTCACTGGCTGTAAATGAAAAGGATTAACTAGAAATGGGAATATCTGCAGCTGGAGTCCAGATCAGTTAGGAAATGGGGTAACACCAAGAGCAAGCATGTCTCTGATGTGGTGAGCAACAGCTGTGCAGAGGCAGCACGATAATGGAAGAAGGCTCAAGCTAAAACCTTTGGCTCACCTTTGGTTCTCTCTAGACAAATGTGTTTAGGTTGCTGGAAGACTGGTCTGTGCTGCCCTTTTGGGCTGTCTCAGGGAATCAAAAAGACCCATTTATCACTTCTCTGAGAGGACTTGCTCTTGGTGACAAGGAGTGGAGGTGGGATTGTCCATGCCCCACAATGCAGGATGGTGATTTCTGATTGAAGTGGTTGAAGAGTCTCTAAGGAGCTCTGCAGGTCCTTAAAATTATCTGCACGCAGGCAGTCCACACCTCCACTAAGCCTTGAAGGGTCAGAGACAAAGGAGCAGAGGGGTTTTGGCTGCACAGCTCTGGAGAGAGCCCCTGAGGTTTTTCAGATAAGGGATCAGACACTTAGACACAAGAAGCATTGAGAAAGACAGGGCTGGAGGATAAACTTCTCAGTAGACTGTGCATGTTGGCAACTGCTGCAGGTGCTTGGTTGCAGGCTTGGATATGAGGGTTACTGCTGTGTTCATTTAAAACTGAATTTTAATTTGGCTTCTGAGGTGGGAGAAAAACAAGAGGCACACTGTTCCCAGCACTTTTCAACTGCAGACTGAGCTCTGAAAGCTGCAGGTCTCCTTTCTGGCGTGTGGTTATAAATACAGATGGTCATAAATGCCCTCAGATGCCAACCAACACTCAGTCCCAACAAGCAAGTGCCTCTTTCTATCTGGGTATCACAGAGTGCTCTACAAACCTTCCCAGATACACTCTCAGAAAGGCCATTTTGTGTCAGGCCACTGAAGCATGCTGGGTGACTTCTTCAAGGTCACACAGGAACCAGTGCGGCATAGACGGCAGGTTGTTTAAACCCCAAAGATAACTCATCTCCTTGCTTCCCCAGGGAGTGCCTGTCACTGAGCATCAGCCTTTGGTCCTCTTTGTCTTTCAGCTGCTCAAGTGACTGCTGTTGCTCTCTGCACGATCAAAATCCTGTTTGATATGGCTCTCTTGCTGCTGGTGTTATTTATAGATGTTCTTACCTTCGACCAGACTGGGCATCTCTTTTATGTTTAAGCATGTTCAGCTCCTGATGTTGCTTCAAGGGCTGTGAGTGGCTTTTGTGCAGCAGGTGCTGCTCAAAATTAATTGTTTGTCTTGATATTATATTATCACTCATCTATGGATTTTCAAGTGTGTTAGTTGTTCCATTAGGGCTGTCATATCCTAAACCCTTTTGGTGAACAACATATTTTACTTTTACTTCTCTCATAGCCAGTGTTTCTTCACTCTTTGCTTCCCACAATACAAAATGTTTTCTGAGCACCTTACAGAGCAATACCTCACCCTTTTATTCTGTCACAGACAATAGGTTACTGAGTGGGGCTCTAAGGCTCATTAGAGCTCATAACATCACTTGTTTAAGTGTTTGGGGTTTTTTTTTTAACTTACCATGTCAAATGTGCCTAGTGTGTGGAGCTGGCTTGCTATAGTGGAGGGTGTCTGCAAGCTTTGCCATGCTTCTGCTGATGGCAGGCAAAACACTGCCTGGAGCAGCCTCTGGAAGGACATAACTGGCCAGCCTGCAGTGCTGGTGGTTTTCACATCTCCATAGAGCCTGGGGATGGCCTCTGCACAGCGAGGTGAGCACCTCTTTCCCACCTCTCTGGAGATGCTGCAGAGAAATGGGGAGGCAGCCCAGCCTGGCTGTGACCCCACTGAGGGCCTTTCTGCACAAGGCAGAACTGCTGCAGGGAACATTTGGCCCGAGATCTTGGTTTGGCAGCATTACAAGAGCAGATTTACTGGTGGGGATTAAGTGAGCCTTTGTCATTCCTCTCCATTAACACCATCCAGCACACGGGTGGTGTCACAGGATGACATGTGGAGCTCTGCAGCTGCCCCTCTGCAGCTGCATCCAGCTTTGACATCCTGCTCATGTAGTTCTCCAGAAGCCACCCTGGCCACTCAGTTGTGAATTCAAGTTATTTTATCCAGTCTGACTGAGAATGGTGTAGATACAGACAGAAAAACTGCATATTGTCTCAAAAGAGCTCTAAACATGACAAAGGTTTGGTAAGTCTGCCCTGCAAGGACTGTCCTGTGAATCATGGTCTCCCACTTTTCAGCTAATACTTTGTATGATGTCATCTCAACTTTCCTCCCTTGGGTCCCTGAATTTCCAGTGCAGGGGGAAGTGCTTTTGGTCCTGCACTGGTGACAAGGCCTGCCTTGTACACTTGCTTCCTGCTTCTGGGGACTATCCAAGTTATTTTGCAAAGGGCACATCAGAGTAGGTTTGGTGGTCTCCAAAGCAGATTTGGAATAGTCTTGGCTTTGCTCTGCTCTGGGGTTCACTACGGGCAAGCTAAAGGCAGAGGGGAAATGTGGAATTTTTAGACATAATTACACAATATAAAATCAGATCCAATAAGGTAAAGAATAATGTACATAAAAATGGCAGAAACGAATATCTCTGTCCCTTTTCTTCTTGCACTGTTGAGGATCTGTTTGTCTTCTCGTGTCTTGAGCTTAACCATGCACCTAGAATTATCTTGGGTGAAGTCTCCCTTGGCTTCTGTGTTTGTCTTGCAGTGCCCCAGGATGCTGGCTCCCCATCAGTCCCTTTGGCTCTGGTTATGGAGGAATATGAAGCAAAAATCATTTTCCCTTGTTCCCTCCTGGTACAAAGGAAATGCTGCTTACCACTTCTAGTTGGAATCCTTTAAGTTGACTTCTGATGATGAGCAGACCTTTTTCTGATGATGATTAATACTCCCTTAGCTTTCAGCATTTGGTTCTCAAAGTCTAAGGAAGAGTCCATTTCCCAGAGCACTACACCCCATGCACCTGGACAGGATAGTGGGAGTTAGCAGTGAGGGTGAGCAGGATTTCCTTGGGCTTTTATTTAATTTCCCTTTCCCAGAGATTTGGTTGGTTCTTGTTTATTTGTTTGTTTACTGGTTACTCTCTCTGCTCTACTTCTCACTTTCAAAAGCTTTGCTACACTCCTCCTCATTGTCATTACTCTGGGAGTCACTGCTGCTTTGTCAGCTTCTGCCTGAGGCTGAGGTGGCTTCCAGGGGTTTCCCTGAAGCTTGCTTTTGCCTTCAGCAAGGATAAAGCTGGGCAGAAAGCTCTGTGTTCAACAGCTTCAAGAAGCAGACATTCAATTCCCTCATTGCAAATGAAGTTTTCATGTTTTTCCTTTGCTGAGAGAGAGTATTCTCTCTCCTCTGCCAAACAGAGGACACTGCCCACTGCCACGGGTAGATTATCTAGTTCAGCAGTGTGTTTACCATTTCCTTCCTGCCTTTCCTTTGCTTTACCTGAGGGAAAAGGGCTCATTAGCTCTATAAGAGCTCAAACAAGACATGTCTCACAGACAGACAGGCAGCAGGTTAGAGCTATTTGGTGAGCAGAGCTCTGGCCCTTTGCTTAAAGACTGCAGCAGCTCATGCAGGTGAGCTGCCTCAGCTGTGCTGTCACCTTGGCTCATGATGGACTTGTGAGAGAAGAGAAATAATTCAGTCCCAGTGACAAAGAACATCAAATATTTCACGTCAAAAGCACCCAGTGTGGTTGTTCTGGAGGGCAGTCAGCTCTCCCCTGACACCAGCCCTTCTTCTCAAGCTGTCCCCTGCACAGGTGAGCTGGTAACCAAGAGGGCTGTGACCCTGCTCAGCACTTTCATACAGCTGCAACTGGGATGACCAGGTAGGAATTCTGGTTTCTAGCTCTGTGAACAGAGAATCTGCTAATCTGCTCTACAGGAGGCATGGGAGCTGGCTGGCATTTTGGGGGGAGTTTTTAATTTTTTGGGGTGTTTTTTTAATCATTTTTGTTTGTTTGTTTGTTTTGGTTTTTTATTCCTTTTTTATTCTTCTTCAAATAAATCTTCAGCAGAAGATAATGCTTTGAGTTCTGGGAAGGATTTTTGTGGGGTTTTTTATTAAATCCAGAGGCTACTGGAATTTTTTCCTTTTTTCTTTTTTTTTGTTTTGTTTTGTTTTTGTCATTACAGGCCACAAAGTCGCATTTTCTCCACATTACTGAAGCAAGTAGTAAATCCAAAGGCAGCCACTGATGTGCAAACACTACAGCTAATGGCAGACAGGCAAACAAGCTGTTGTAGTAGAAGGTAAAAACAGGGAAAAGAAAGGAAGAGAAAAACCTAAATGACTGAGATGATGGTGACACACACGAAACCCCCTCAAATTACAAAAACCTGAGAAGGAGAGCTTCCCCCTTTTTACTGGGTTTTGGTGCTAAGGATCTCCTCATTGTCTGCTGAGGTAACCACACATATAAAATATATTCATTGTATATAGGTTATGTAAGTATATGAAGTATAAACCATTGGATTTCATCTAATAACATTCATATTTCTTGGTTTTATAGTGACTTAGTAGAGGAAAGCTGGAGTTAAAAAGACTGAGGCTTATACTCACTCAGGTCATATCAGAAACCAGAGATTAGAGATTTCTCACGTCCTGGGCTAGTTTAATTATCTCTCCTCTCAATTGCAGAGCTCCAAGTTTCATAAATATGGATGGAGAATTTCCACTTGTGTTTTTATATAAGAAAACACTTGTGCAAATTGTAAGTGCTCGGAGAGACCTTGAACCCTAACTCCTATGTTGGTATCATTGGAAGAGAGAGAGAGGTGCCCAAATAGCAGGTGGGATATTAAGAAGTCAAAGGTGTAGTTTTGGGCTCTGCCATAATCTTGTCCTGAGCATCTGGACAAACCTTATCACCTTTTGGTTTAGTGCTTTTCATCTGCTAAAACACATGAGGCAACTTGCCTTGTTCTTCTGGAGTGTTGAGAAAATTGATCAGTTCCTATTTTAAGTGTGCTTGGAACAGATGATGCTGGGTTTTGCTAAAAGTCTACCAGAGATGAAAAACTGAGATAGGAATCACATAAACTGTAGCCACCCATTTGTATTTTTATTGATTTCATTTTTCATTTCTAGAGCAATTTATTCTAAAAGGTCTCGGAACAGAAACAAACCTTTACATGGTGCTGTCCCAGGAGATCATGGACCAGGGCTATATATAGATTGCACAATATTACCTCTCCCTGTACCCTTGCTTGGCTCATGTCTTTAGACCTCCAGTGCTACAACTAAATTGCTGCTGTTGCCTTTGCTTAGAGCCAATTGTCTGCCATCATCCTGTCAGGCACTTACACTTATTTCTCCTAATATAATTTATATTAAGCCAATTTATATTACACAGTGAGTGCTTGATGGAGAAGGTACCCACAGGAGGCTTATGTGCTGCTTTCCCTCAATGATATTTAGCTGATCTACTGACAGGTATTATCTTTTCCCATAGGCTTTTCCTCATTTACATCCTTAGAGAATCCAAGCTGCAAGAACACATTTACTCCAAGGAAAAACCCTGTTTTTCAGGAATTACCTTGCTGTCCTCTCTGTGGGATACAGGATAAATGCCTCTCACCAGGCCCTCCAGGAGCCCCAGGTGGTGCACTTTGATTTTCTCATTTGGTCTCAAATCAGTCCTTGCCCAGATACGTTTGCGTTTCTATTTACTTTAGATCTGGTTTGTTTGCTTCTCCTCCTGTATGGAAGTTTTCTCCAGGAAACATGCAAATTGCCTAGCTTCTGGAGGTGCCTTCCTTCCACCACCTTCCAGCAATGGATCCAACTTCAATTAGCATCTTTTCCTGTGTGAGTTAGTTGCTGCTTGCATCCCTGGAATTACACTGGTGGAAAATTAATCTGATGACAGCTCCACCAAATCCTGTTAAGTTACTTTTGCTATAATTCAGCCTCCTCAGCTATTTTTTGTGTCTTTTCATCTTATAGATCTGTATAGTGCTCTGCTTGTTGGGTGCTCTGGGAGTACCAGGAAATGAGCTAGCAGACATCCCAAAAATAGATATAAGCAGCTTCAGCTCATCTGAAGGGGTTGGGGAGGAATATCTAACATGTCCATTTCTTTAACTTGAGAGAGAAGCAGGGACAGGTGTTGATATCTGGTGTCTAACAAGGAGGGGCAGAGGAGGCATTAAACCCCTCTTTCTCTTTTTGTCACCTGTTAAATATATGCCAGGCTTTGATATAAACTCCCATTCACAGAAATATTTCGTCAGCTAAACCTACAAAATCCGTATAGAGCAAAGGTGATGAATAATTGCTCCTTCTTTGCTGTTGTTTATGGAATGAACACTCTCTTCCTCTGTCCTGTCCCTGTGCAGAGGGGTCAGTCAAGGTGCCACTGAAAGGCACTGCCCATCAAGCCATCTGTGAGGAGTCTGATGGCCAAAGACACCGGGATGCCATGTCCTCACTTGCTGCAGGCAGCAGCCTGCATCAGGCAGCCCAGGCAGAAGGTTCACCCATTTCTCTCTCTTTTGACCTATTTTATGAGTAACCTTTTGTGCTTCCCTTTGTTGTTCTCTACGGGGTCAGCAGCAGGACAGCCTCAGAGCACTGAGCTCTCAGATCCCACGGGCAGGCACAAGCCCACCAGTGCTGGATTCCCTGCTGGACCCCACAGCACTTCACTGCTTCCACAGGCATCAGACTAAATCCTCCTGTTTGCAAATCTGCTTTCCAGCAGACAGCTTGCACAGTGAGGGGTAGAGAATGCCCTATGAAGTCTAGGGCAGCACTTAAGCCAGAGATGTGACCTTTTTACTTTTTTTTTTTCTCCCAGTGGCTTTGATTTTTTGCTCTGTAGGGTTTTCAAGGCTTTGGCTCCCAACCTTACTAAAGCAATTATGCGACTTTGTAAAAACAATTCATTTTTCAGCACTTCTCCAGCGCTGCCAACTTTTCAGTGGCTTTATAGAAAATATTGCGTTATTTGGTGCTTTGCCTGATCTTACATGTGCTTAATCAAAGAAGCTAATCCCTCGCGGCAGAATAAATCCCCAGCACCATCCCTGGGTCTGAAACTCCGAGCTGGCCACAGCAGGCACAGGCGTGGCGCCCACCTGCACCTCTCGCCAGCTCCATCCCTGCAAGGTGCAGCCCCCACAACATGGATCATCCCAGCCAGGGACGCAGCCTGAGCCACTGCATTACACAACAATTTTCATTGTAGCTGTCTGCAGGACTCCTGCGAACCAGCACAATGAGACATTTAGCAGCACAATGCGACATTTAGGGGAGCGGCCGCGGCGTGTGAGCCGTGCCCGCTCCATCACGTTAGCTCCAGCTGGCGTGGCACGTGTTCCCCTGTCACAAAACACGCTCCCCTGGCTGCTCACACCGCTTGGCAGCTAAACAAAATTAAAAGGGGGAAAAAAAATCAGCAAAGGTAAAATTAAGCCTTTCAAAAGGAAGCAAATAATTTGAATGAAAGTATTTCAAGGAAATTATTTTATCACTCGGAAATTTTATCCGTCCTCTAAAAAAAGAAAAAAATAAACAACAACCCCAGTAACTACTTTTTCAGGCTACGTTTTGCAGGCAGTTTTTATCTGCAGAAAGGATTAGCTTGTCCGTGGATGGAACGTGCTGCACACACCCTGTTCCCATGCAGATTCATGCGGCAGGGAGCTGTATTTCCAGCTCGGCTCTAGGACGTTTATTCTGCTGCTAAATCAGACGACTGCAAAGACCATTAGAGCAGTTTATCGCTGGAATCTGCAGGAACGTACTGTACCCAAAAGGAAAGTGTTCATTGACAGGGGAAGTGCAAGATCTGTGATCCTTGTAATTATGCAGATGATCCTCTCCAGAGGTCTGTGGTATGTGAGCAGGTCCACAATGAAGGCTTTCGGCTGCAACCCTTTAACAGTCCACTGAAATCCAGCTGTTCCTGCCCTCCAGTCCACTTGGCTGCCGCTCTGACTGGCACATCAGCATGAATGGTTTTGCCTCTCACCGGGGACACGCAAAACACTGTCATCCAAGGGGCTCCTTGAAATTAAAGTGCTGCTTTTCCAGGCAGTTTGTGTTGCTGCTCTGCTGGGTCCTAGCAGAAGTTTGCACCTTGCAGCTGACTGGTGGTAGAAACTTTGGACATACAGAGAGGGATGATTTTGGGAGTGAAATGCCAGCACAGGCTGGCAGTGTGCAGGTCAGCCACTTCCTCCAAAAATCTCCAGGCAAAGTCTGGTTTAAGAAAGGATCCCTTAAATTTAATGCCTAGATAAAAAGAAAACCTCCTCATCCCATGGCAATGTTTCTGCTCCATGTGCAACCTGGTGTAAGAGCTGCACATTTCCCAGTGTGAAGTCAAACTCAGGTGCTAAAACCTCGGTAGGCTTCTTGCAAGAAAATCACCTGGTGGAATTTACAATTATAATTTCTTGAAAGGCATTGCAGAAAGCAAAAATATTTCGCCCTCAAGGGTTTGAAAAGTGTAGTACCTATGAGCAAAACAGATTGTGCAAACTTGTGTATGAAAAAAATTGTGCAAAATTGTGTATGAAAAATGGTGTAAGCCTTGCTGCCAGTTGGTTCCCAGCCTTGCCAGGTGAAAGCCATCCTCCTCCCAGAAACACTCTATTCCCATAAAACCATGGCTTCACCAGAGAAGGCAAAGTATCTTAAGGTTGGAAGGCTGTAAACTTCTGGTGACCTCAGGGAGGCTTTTCAGTTGGGAATATGATCCCTGTTGATCTTGAGGACGCTGTAGCTGTTTCTAACCTCTGATGGTGTATCAGGGAGTTTAAAGAAACATCCAGCTGGGTTATGCCTCTCTGCATTCAGAAAATGATCCTGCCATCCCCCACTCCTCCCAGGACAGGACCTGGTTGTGCTGTATCCATTTGAAGCAAGACCCAGCTCCTTCACTGTAAAACTTTACCCTCCAGTGGCCAGAACAGGTTGGGAGTAAGGAAATGCTGTTCCAGCTTTCCTGATAAGGACCCAGAGGAAGCAGAGAAAAAGTGTTTTTGCACAAGGCCATAAAGGACAACTGTTTCTAATATGGGAAACAAGCCTGAATCTCTTGACTCTTAGTGCTCTCTCTCCTTTTTGGCAGCAAACTTACACACTTTTTCTGTCTCTTGGACTGCCAATCTCCAGGGCAGAGACAGCCAAGCTGATGCAGAAGGAAGCTTTGGTGGCTGCATCTTGGAAGAGCTCATCAGATTTTTTATATGAGTTAATGCAGCTGGCTGCAGTGCAGAAACTGCAATGACTTTGGTCCTGAGGTTTTGGTGTGAAATGGCCTGAACTAGCTTTTGGTAAAAAACTGTGAACCCAAAACCTTCATTATTTGCAGTACATGTTGTCTGAGCCTGATGTGAGTTCACCTGTGCAGCTCACTCCAGGAAAAAGATTACAGTGAGTGAAAATGAGAATTTCAATAGTCAGATTCAGACAAGGAATGGCACATCAAATACTACTTGCCTACTGTCAGGTAGCATTAAAGGGAGCCAGAAAACAGAGAGAAAAATCTTTCTGCATATCTGAATCCCAGAGGAAGGACTAGATATGCCCTATTCCCACAGAATATTATAAAATTGCAACAGGCAGCTTTGAGGTGAGAATGAAGGCTGTTCTGCAAAAGCACGGCTGGAAGACAAATTGCTGAAGGGTTAGGTGAATATTCAGAGCAGAAACCAGGATTTATTGGCAGGACACAGCCTCCGCATATTTTATCTTCCAACAGTCCATTGACACAGGGAAAGGCTTAGCTGAGCTAAATTGGTGTTGGAAGCCTATGAGATGAAGAGCTGTCCATCCAGGAGCATCCCAGAGAGAGGTAATCCTGTAGAAATGCGTTTAGTGGGTATGACTGATAGGTTTTCTCATATGGGAGCGAGTAGCAGGGGTTGCTTCCACAGGCACACCATAAAAGAGCAAGTTCCAGCAGCATGAGGAAACCTGGGTGAGTTGGCAGCACCCATGCTCACCCATGCTCACCCAACCCATCTGCAAAGGTGTGGGGCTGGGGAGAGAGCCCGGGGAACGGCATGCTGGAGACAGTGGGGCCACCTCAGCTGAGGGAGAGGAATGTTTTCAGTGGTTATTGCCGTGCTTTGGGGAAGGAGGAACAGGTCATTGTGAAGATCATCAGAAAAGCAGCTTTACATCTCTCGCCTGGTTGCCACCTTTAGTGGGAAAACAGTGCTGGCTGCTAATAAACGTTTCATGTTTGTGAATTGGTTTTCTGGCTGTTCCAAGCTTCCTTCCAAGTCCAGTGACAGCTGGCCATCCACCCTTCCAGCTCTCTCAGCTGGGGGCCAGGACACGCCTTGAATTTCTCTCCCACCTGTGCAGCACCCGTATTCTCCCTACTTTGCAGCTGTGGCTCAGAGCAGCCACACGTGTCCCCGACCTGTGGCACATCGCAGGGGAAGGCCTGCTCCTGCCAGGGACATGGGGAGCTGCCACCGGAGCTCCAGCTTGCACCCCTTGGGATCCTGGCTTAGTAAGAGTCAGCCCTGGGACTGGTCTGCTCAGGGGACACCTTTCTGATGGGTCTGCAGCCTCTCATCAACATGGGGACTCCACTTTCCTTGTGGAGCAAGTGCACACAGTGCTTGAAGCATCAAAATGTATATATTTGTCTCTGTACATATATACGCATGAACAGATTAGAAGTCAAACAAAGCATTATAAATGTGCAGCCAAGAAATAACAATCTGGCTTCTTTGGTTAAACAGTTTGATTTACTGGGCTAAACAATAGGTTTTTTTCTCTGTGCTACGTAATTGTTATTGGGAGGACACATCTGGTCGCTGAGTAGAAATGCACTTCTGCGATGTCAAAGCATTTGAAAATGTGAGGGAGCAACAACTGTCAAACAGGATCTACATATAAAAAAGTCAGCCAGAAAGCTCAAATAAATTTTGAACGATATATACTTTAAAAGGCTGAGGGACAGCATGGCTCTTTAATATTATTGTGGCCAACTTATGACATTTATAGCTCTTCTCCTGTTTGGCCACTAGGAACTTGTCTGCTCCTGTTAAGAAATGATGCCTCAGAGATAGCAGCCCCTTGAGATGGAGATCTCAGGTCGTGTTGGAGATCACATGGAAAAGTAATAAATTAATCTAAATGAATGGATAACTGCACAGAGCAGAATGTCAGTCTCCAACCAGGCAAACCTGGAGGGAGGAGCACCTCCTGCTCTTCAGCCAGGGACTCAGAAATGTTGTCTCATGGCTGTCAGGACTTATCACTGTCTCAAACCAGGGAAAAAACCCAAACAAACTCACAAGGAGTTAAGGAGATTAGAGGGACTGAGCAGCAAGATCTCAATTGGGTCTCCTACAGCTTTTTAATGAGGTATAAAAAGGGTCTTCAAAAGTAGACTTATTTTTGATTCTCTGCTTGCTTTGCTACACTAGAAGTTTAAATTTCCTTTGCTTTCCCAGGAAGATTCAGCTGAAGAAGGACTTCCAGCAGCACAGGAGCACTGCAACTATCATGAACCTCCTTTCTTCAGCCACCCAGCGCCAGTCCTCAGCTTTCTGCCTTCCTGGTCATCCTCACCCACAGACAATGCCAAAGAGCCATGTTTTCAAAAGTGACCAGCAGTTTCCATCACTTGGCCAGTGACATCCTGAAAGGAGCTGAGGTTTCTGAAAGCAACAAGCAAGCTGTGGAAGAAGCCAAGTAATCTGAAGGTTCTTCAATGTGGCAGCCAGAAATGAAGGCTTTCCACCAAAAAACCTAAATAAAGTTCAGACTGGGTGCAAAATTCACCTTTTCCTTTGGAAGAAATTACTCATTACACACTTTTCATGGGAGAAATATGGGATCTACTTGAGCTGTAGGGCCATTGTATGTGCAGAGATTGATTAATGGTCATTGGGAGAAGAAGTTTGTGCCATCTTTGAAAATGCACGCTCACATACCTCACACATGCACAGATACCTCACACAGCAGCTGGCCACGTCACAGAGATAGAAAACATCTGTTAAAACTGATTCTCTTACATGAACTGGGGTTTTCAAGCTGCCACACTTGTGCCTGTGTGCTACCATGCAGTATTGTCACACCCAAGCATGCAAGAAAGCATGAGTCATGTCCCATAGAAATTAGGAAATGAACTTTAAAAAGCACCCATTTTCTCAAGGAGAGAAACCCCAAACCTGTTAACAACTTAGTTTTCATGCTGTATATATGGGAGTCACAGCACTAGAAGGAAAAATACAGTTTTTAAAGTAATTTTTTTAATTTAATTTTTTCCTAAACAATCCAAATGTAATATTTTTGTACAATACTGTGATTCCAGACAATGGTGCCATATGGGATCCATCAAGCGATACTTATGCTTAATTAGTGAGTCATAGAGACTGGAAACTGGATATAAGATTATCTTACAGAAATGCAAACAAATCACAAAGACCCTCAACTTTTCTTCACAGCAATAAAGAGCTTAATAAAGAAAAGATGTTAATACTAAAAATGCTGTATTTTGTCTTGCTTTGCTTCTTACACCAGACCCTGTAGCCTTCTAGTTTCTCCTAATTAAATGAAAAAGCATGAGGGGCACCTTTTTGTCCTCCTTTCTGAAGTCCCCTTTTTCTATATAAAAAACATTAAAACTTGACACTTCCAGTGTTGGGCTGTCAACACTGTCCATGGAAGGGTGTCCAGCAAGGCTCCATGGGGCAGGGCCCCAGAGCAGGGAGTCTGGGATTTTCGGTGTTACAAAGGTGCCAAACACAGGAGATGAAGCTTTTATCTCCAGATTAGCAAATGGGCCTCTCTGTGCTTTTTCTTGTGAAGGTGCATCAGTTCAAGGAAACTGATACATGCCTTCTTGTCATCTGGTTCTGGCAGATGGTTGGTATTAAGGGAAAAACGTGATTGTTTTAGTTTCCACTCTGTTAGAACTTATCACTCATTACCTTTGGAATTATGAATGTATATGTTCAGCTATGCCAAAAATTTGGATGGAAAAATACATTGAGATACTCTAAAATATACAAAATAAAGGCAAAGTAAACATTGAACCCTTTCAGAAGCTAACAGAGCTGGTTGCTCCCTAGTGCTGCATTCAGCATGGCCAAACTGCTCCCCAAAACCCTGAAAAGACAGAACATGGGGAAACCACGGTGTGGAAATGTAGAGACTGATTCTACAAATCTCACACCCCAGACTGCTTAACTTGGAGCATGAGAGAAGCCTACAGGAGCCAAGGGCATCCCACAGGAGTTCATGCAAAGCCCAGGGTGTGGCTCTATGGCTCTTTGGTCCCTGCTCCATCTACAGTGCAGGAGTGGGACAAGGCACTGAGCCACTGAGCCAGACCAGCAGAAAGCCACTACCCATCACTTGCAGGGATGTTCCTTGGTGGCAGAAGGGCTGAAGGTGCACTCCCTGGGCCCAGGCACACACTGGTGCTGGCCCATGGGGGAGATGGGAGCCAGGGGATGGAGAGGGAAGCCGGACAGAGGCAGCCCTGGCTCAGACTGATGGGAGTTTCATGCAATGGAAAGAAAAGTGCATGAGGGTGGAGCTGTATCCCCACCTACCTAATGGATTGCCCTGGGCACTGCACTAAAGACATTAAGCAATGATGAATATACATATTTTAAGATTAAATCTACTTCCTAATGGAACTTTTCACTGGCAACCTTTTCTTATTGTGCCTTTGAACTCCATGTATCTGAACAACTGCTGCTGGGTGGAAACAGCTTCCCAAGTCTAAATAACAACATCAAAAGATTGAAGGAAATTCACAACATCCAGAAAATATGTTTTGGGTTTGTTTTGTATGGGTAAAACCAATGTAACCATAAAGCTGCCTCAGATTTAACTCTTGATCTGAGAAATTGGTTTAAAATGGATAAATTTTCACAGAATCACTGAAGGGTGTCGTTGGAAAGGACCAGTGGAGGTCATCTGATCCAAATTCCCGGATCAGCAGGGTCTCCTAGAGCACATTGTTCAGGATTGTATCCAGGTGGCCTTTGAGTATTTCCAGCAAAGAAGATTCCACCATTTCTCTGGGCAACCTGCTCCAGTGCTCACACACCCTCACAGTAAAGAAGTTCTTGCTCCTGTTCAGGTTGAAATTCCTGTGTTCCAGTTATCGCACATTGCCTCTCATCCTATTGCTCAGCACCACTGGCTCCATCCTCTTGGCAATCTCCATTCAGACACATTGATGAGGTGCCTCTCAGACATCTCTTCTCAAGGCTGCACAGGCCCAGCTCCCTCAGCCTTTCCTCACAGGAGAGATGCTCCAGTCCCTTCATCCTCCCTGTAGCTCTCCACTGGGCCTGCTCCAGGAGCCCCGTGTCTCTCTGGTGCTGAGGAGCCCAGAACTGGACACAGCACCCCAGATGTGGCCTCAGCGGGGCTGAGCAGAAGGGCAGGATCACCTCCCTCAGCCTGCTGGCAATGCTCTTCCCAGTGAACCCCAGGATGCCATTCACCTTCCTGGCTACAGTGGCACAATGCTG
Organism: Passer domesticus; assembly: GCF_036417665.1. NCBI lineage: Eukaryota > Metazoa > Chordata > Aves > Passeriformes > Passeridae > Passer > Passer domesticus. Next base: position 62,244,432 of record NC_087475.1, on the reverse strand, counting down.
GCTCATGGACAGCTTCACAGAACATCCTTAGTTGGTCCATCCCCATCCATCCATCCATCCATCCATCCATCCATCCATCCATCCATCCATCCATCCATCCATCCATCCATCGTCCAGGATGAGCTGTTACATCACCTTTCCAGGAACTGATGTGAGCAGTAGTTCCCTAGGTTCAACTTCTTGTCCTTTTTGAATACTGGAGTGATGTTTGCTTTCTTCCAGTGCCCAGGCACCTCTCTTGATTGCCGTGATGTTCCAAAGGCGACTGAGAGTGCCCCAGCAATGACATCTGCCAGCTCCCTCAGCAGTCATGGATGTACCCTATCAGGACCCATGGACTTGGGAATATTGAATTTGACTAAATGGTCTCTAACCCAATCCTTCTCAACCAAGGGGAAATCCTTCCTTTGTCCGGACCTTCTCCCTGGTCTCCTGGGTCAGAGATTCCTGGGAGCTGGCCTTGGCAGTGAAGATTGAAGCAAGAAGGCATGAAATATTTTAGCCTTTTCCACAACCTACGTTGCAATGGTTCCTTTTATATTCAGTAGTGGGCCTACATTTCCCCTGCTAATAATTTTTGTTGGTGGTGCATTTGAAGAAGCCCTTCTTGTTATCTTTGACAGCCTTAGCCAGATTTAATTCCAAATGGGCCTTAGCCTCTTTCATTGAATTTCTCCATACTCTGATACTATTCCTTTAATCTTCCCAGGTAGCCTGTCCCTGCTTTCACCTCATGTATCTCCTGCTTATGTCCTATTTTCTCTCTGGGAATCCTGTTACAAGTGGGGGACTTCATGGAGGTGAAAATAGCCACAGTACAAGACTATCTCCTTTTCCTTGATGTCACAAAATGCTTTTGATTTCTATTCTCAGTCTGGCTGAAGACTTTAGAATTGGGCTTTAGCTGCAGGGTCCCACTCCAGTACTTTTTTTCCAACCTGCTTTCAGATGTAGAATAAAATGCTGTTGAAGTCTTCTGACAAGAGGCAGCAGCTTCATGACATGGTGCTATACAGATACTTCCCCACCACAAAATCTGACAGCATATTGAGGTCCCCATCTGAAGACACAATTCTGGTGCCATCCAGCAGTGTGGTGGTGCAGGGTCACCAAAGCAAGGCTGTCCATACAGGCTGCAGCCCTCTGGTCCTCTCTGAGGCGTGGTGCCACCCCCATCCTCCTCTCTAGGAGATGGTAGGGCCAAGCTGGTGGTGGGGTGACCAGAAGTTTGGGTGTCAGCCTGGCTCTGGTTTCCAGAAGATGGCACTGACTGGTGAAGGGAGGGTAAAGGGTGGCAAGGACAACCATGCCATGGTCCCAGTGATGCAGGGTGGCTGCTCCAGCCTCTTGCCCATATGACATAAAGAATGTAAAGGGGGAATTACACGCAGGGATAAAATGAATGGTCTAAAGTGGTAAAAAAGTGGAAGGTCCAAAGTGGGAAAAAACCCACTTCAGAACTCCACGTGACGCTGTGCACATCGAAGCTGGTTGGTCCATCCCTGTATGCAGGGGAGGATGTATTTCCAGAACCACATCGAGGATTTCATAATGAAGATGAGGAAAACCACCAAATGGAACAATTCCTGTGCCAGCTCTGTCATCTGTCTGGACTCTGTCTTTTCCTCTGGAACAGGGCTAGCTGAAGGGCATGATCCGACAGCTTTTCCCAGCCCATTTCAGAGAGCATCAGCTGCATCCTGCTGGACTTGTTGACCAGGGATGAATTCTATGGGTCCTTTGCAGTGCCTGCTTGGACATAAATTCCACTGAAGACAGCAATAGCTTTGCTGCAGAAAGCTGGAAACAAGGACAACAGAACAGGATTTTTTTCAGAGGCAGTAAAATTTTCTTTAAAAATGTCAATAAATGAGAGAACTGTGGGGTTTTAAAAGCAGGAAGATGAGAGGCTGAGTCAGACAGGATTGCTGACCACAGCTCTGCCTGCGAACTGGGAAATGAAAAGAAAATAATTTCTGCACTATAGAAATATCTAATTATTGTCTGCCATCTCAAATGCCTCCAAAGAGAAACTCCTGCAGAGACCTTTAAAGCTCGTTTAGTACAGAAAGCAGGAAAATATTCTGTCAGACTGAACCAAGATGTGGAGTGTGATCATATAAATCCCATGTCTTGGAGCACAGCCCAGATGCTTCTGACTTTGTTGTTTTTCACCACAGTTTAGCAATTCAGCAGAATCATGTTTGCAGCCCTAGATCTACTGGTTTTGGTAGTGGTGGTCCTTGAACTAATTGCTTATGTAAATAAACATTTAAAAACATAGAGGAGGAGGACTAAGACAGTTGTGGGGAAAAAAAAAGGAATTACTACCAACTTCCAGCAATATATCTGGGGGTTAGAAATAATCATTCTTTATTGAATTCATAGAGGCTTTATTTTTAGAGAGGATAAAACCTGCTAAGCCTTCAGTTCCTGACACATCTCTTTGGAGCGAGAAGAGAGCGACAGCAATTAACAGGGAGGTCTCCGGCAGTGCCGATGGACAGGGGCTTTTCTGTGTGTTTTCATCTTTGAGCCCCCTAAAGGAGAGCAATCGGTGAGGAAGGCAGTGCACAGCCCAACAAAGGTAATTATTGCTAATGAAAACAGAACAGCACAACCACTACTCCAGCGAAACCATCCCAGCCAGCGTGGGAGGCTCTGGGCTCGTTATCGACCTTCCAGAAACCCTTGGTGATGTTCTTCAGGAGTGGGCTGATGTGATTCCCACTGCCACCAGCACCTGTCCTGCTGGCAGCAGTGCCAGGGAGCATTGCAACAGGGCCAGAGGTGCAGATCAACCATGTCAAAAACACCTTTGGTGGGCCAGACCTTCATTTTCCCTCCCTGGAATATGTTTTAAATGAAGCAAGTCTGGTGAAAAGAAGAGCCGAGCAAGCATTGAGAACTGTTTATTGAATAAAACAAGGTTTAAAAGCCGCATTATCGTCCCGGGACACAATGGCCGTTACTGTTTTTGTTGGTAAGAACCCGTGTGATTTAAAGCTGCTGACAGCACCAGACGCTCACAATGAAATCATCTCTCCCTCCCCTCCCCGCAGTTCAGGCAGACACTCATTTGTATGTATGGGTTCAGCCTGTCTGCTGCGGCTGGCCCAAGCGACAGATACTAATGGCATATGTTAATTGCAACCCAACAACTTCCTTTCATTTGGGTGTTTATTAACATTCTCACTTCTGCCCGTGGAGGCAGCTGGCAGAGATGCTGAGGCGGCCGGGATCACACGCGATCTCCGATCTGGGACCGCTGTGTGCACTGGATTACGCCTGGCATCCCAACGCACATTTTTCTCCCCCTCTGCTTATAAGGCTGCAGAGGGGATGGAAAGAAGAAGGGAGCTCCGAAGCAAACTCCCAGCCACTGCTGCTGGATGGATCCAGGTGTGGCTGTGCTTGGAACCCGGCACTTCGCTGGTAACGCCTTTGCGTAACAGCCCCAAAGAGCTGGAAAACAGCTCGATAATTCGGAATTTAGGGGCATCATAAAGTATCTGGTGTAAGCAGCAAATGCAACCAAACAGGTTTTGCTGAGAATAAGGGAATTGCCATCTCACCTGGAGCCAGGATCCATCTACTCTCCTGTCCAATTGCTGACTGTAATTGGAGACAAATACTTCAAAGGCAAATGCAAGAAACATTTAAAGGGACAATTCAGGTGATGCTCCTTTACCTTCATCTTCACAACTGGTTTGTGACATTGGAAAAATGAGATAAAAGTTTACTTTGTAAGAAAGAAAGGATATCAAATTTTCATTTCTGAATCCCTCATCCTTATTAAGAGCCATCAGTGATTTCTTATGGTATGGTAATGCAAGATGATCAGGTAATTCTGTAATACATTTTTAAAAATCCCTCCAATCTCTTTTCAATTGCTGTGCTTCAATTTCATTCATAATCAACTTTATTAATAATCACTGTGCTGGCCAGGAGCCATGGCCAGTGGAGCAGGACTGGATGCAGCTAGGTTTTGCAGTTGTATAGAGCAAACCCACCACCTCACAGTATAAAACAAGCAGAGTCAGACAGAGCACCACAAAGAAGAGCAGAGTGGGCAGGCTATTCTCTGCCACCTTTGAAGAAAATTGTGTTAATCAAAAGACATTTTCAGGAGCAGTTTCTAGGAGGCAGCTGTGTGGCTGATGGGAAGCTTTGAGGCAGCATGAAAGAAAAATAGGAGAGTTCCTTTGCTTTTGTTTTCAGACTGGGTTTGATGCACGTCAAACCCTGTGTGAGATAAGTCTGAGTATTCCTGGCATTCCTCTCAGCAGGCATCAGGCTGCCTTTGGCATCTGGGGACTTCATATAGCATTGTGCTGCCCTGGTGACTGTGAGTTGTTAAGTCCCCACATAATTCCCTACAGCCTTCACTCATCTGGAAGTAAAGCATAATTAGCAATTTTTTTTATCTCACTATTTAACCCTTCTATGGAGTTTGTGTTTTGTACTGTTCATTTACAAATATCCGAGCCAAAATGATAAATCTGCTTTTATTTGTTGAGATGTGGAAAGAATTATAGTAGATCAGTAAGACACAACTCTCCTTTGCAGTTGTCTGCTTTCTCTTCTTTTTGTATCCTATTTATCTCCCTGAGGTTAATTATTGAAGTTAGTGGTTTGGCCCATTGCACTACACAACACAAATAGAAATAAGATTTAAAAATTTATAATTTAAAAAAAAAAAGTCCCTGATACCATGTAGGTCATAATGTAAAAGGCCACTCGAGGAAATTTGATTTTTCTGTGCAGTTCATTCTCAAATTCCTGCATTTGTTCCTGGAGGCTTTTCTTGAGCAATTCAGAGTGAATGTGGAGGATTTGCAGGGTGAAGCCAGGCAAGGGAGCACTTCTCTGTGGCCTACAGCACTTTTTCCCCTACAGGAAGCAGAGAATGGTTCCTCTCCTTCCCCACTTTGTGGGACACTAAGACCTTAATACCTCTGCCTCCAAGGAGCTGCTTGTGTGGTTTTTCTTCTTCATGCTGACCCAGGGCAGGGCTCTGAGGCCTCTGAAGTCTCAATAGGACTGAAGAAGTCATATCTGGGATGGGTAAGCCAGAACAGTAGAATGAACTACTGTTTTTTTCACTGTTTACATCCAGCAAAATCCCCACACAATCACTCGTCACAGAGTACCAAGCACAGCCCCAAAAATCATGCCAGAGGAGCAAGGGTTCTTGGTTTAGCAGCCTCTATTGAAAACTACTTTGTTTCTTGTTTAAAGACAAGACATTTAATTATCTGGTTGTACATTGTTCTCACTCCCCATGCTGCTGGGCTGATGGGACATTTCAGTTATTTATTGACATGTAGCAAAGCCAAAACCTTTGGATACTACACTGAGGAGTTTGCATTGTCCCAGTCCTCTGTAGAAACTGTCCACTAGACAGAGGGAATTTAATTTCTTTCTTACAGTGAAAAACAGTCCTGCAAGACCCAGAACTGCAACAACCATGTAATCAGAAGGTGTCCATGGGGCTAGGTTTTAACAACAGCTCACAAATGAGTGCTAAATTGTCCATCATTATCCCAGGGCAAGGGCAGTCATGCCACCTGCACACACCCATGGGCAATGTCACCATGAAAGGATTGTTTCAATTAGCTGTGTCTGATTTTTGTATTAACAGAAATGATAAAATTAGAGCAGGAATGTCCTTGGATGGCTTCTGCTGTGTTCTGTTCTCACAGGATCAACTGCCCTGCGTGAGAACCTCTGGTTGGTAAATCCCAGCTATCACACAGGAGTTGTAGCTCGAGCCTCTCGTTCCCATGTACACAGCCACAAAGCACACTGAACACCCCCCTGCCTCAAGAATTCTGCCCTTTGTGTGCATCCATGATGCAGGGTTTTTCCAGCCATGAGTTTTCCACTGTTTCTGGTATGTCCCTTATGCAGTTCAATACATATAAGTTCATCAGGAGAAACAGATTAAACTGGTAGGCTGATACAAGCAGTAGAAGCAGAATTGATAAGAATTTGTCGTACACCATGGTGGAGGGGATGCATTGGGTGAAGCAAATGGGGCCTATCTTTGCAGCAAAGCCTGGTGACACCTGTCAGTCCTCTTCTCACCTCTGTGTTGGCCCAAATCCTCACTGGTTCCAGGTGGAACCAAGCACTCTGATCACCAGGAGTCCTCTGGGCAGCTGCTTCTCCTCTAGAAGCATTCTCCATCACAACCCCAAGCTCCCTAGGGATGACTTATGAGGGAGGACCCCCGATATAATTTTCTAGCCTGAAAGCCCAAACACTTTGGAGGATCAGGCCTCTTCTTTCCTCCTTCCTGCACCACATATCAGAGAACCAAGGACTGGAACCAATACAATACTGAGTTTCCAGCAAAAAATATCTCCACTAAGTCCTAGAGGAATCTGGGATACTTTTTTCTGGACTGCTAAAACCCTTCAAAGCACAGTGATTGAACCAGTCTGGAAAAGAAAACTGCAGACCTGGAGTCTTGAATCAGAAGCAGGAAGCACTGGCTGAACTGATAACTGGGAGATTGCTTTAAAACAACCTGGTGAATACGGCACCCAGCAAGGCTAAGGCAAGGGTAGGCTGTGCCTCTGCCATCATTGATTAGCTCCCCTGCAGTAAATAGAACTGATTCAAAACCAGACTTAGATTCTTAGTAACATTTTAAAAATGCTCCTCAGATAACTGGATAGGCATGTGGGTAAAATTCAGTCATGGATAAAAATTGCCAGTGAGAGTGTAAAGCAGGAGTTCACTCGCCATGTGGCAAAAGCAGCACATAGCGGCTGGTGCTCTGATGGGCAAAGCTGGAGGAGGGGAAGAGAAAAGGAAATATGCTGAAGACATCAATTTGTCCAGGTTAATTGAAACTAGAAAAACCTGTGAGGCACTTCAGAGCTGAGGTCAAAGTAGTCTGAAGAAGCCTAGAAAGAGCAATAAAAAGATTTGAGGAGCGGAAGAGACTGAAAGATGAAAAGGCTCAGGTGAGAGTGATGGTAAATATGAAGGAACCTGACAGAATGACTTGAGATAATATAGAAAATGTCAGCTGAAGTAACACAAAGAATTTCAGCTGAACACAGTATTTCCTTTTATTTAACACAAGAGAAAAATGACATCAGATGAAAATGAAAGATGATGTGTATAAATATCCAAAAAAGAAACACTGCTTTTCAGAACAGCTTGCACCTCCACTGCCATAACTAAGCAGGTGGGCTTTTTTCATTCTGCCTAAATACAGGGCAATGTCCATAGGTGTGTGACTTCATTTTTCTCTCACAACACTAACATAAAATGTAACAGAAAATGCTTCGTGCATGGAAATGGTTTTCATAAGGTGTTAGAAGAGATAATCCATCTGAATTCCAGGAACAGCTTACATTTACATGAGTAATAGGCCCAGCAGGTATGTCAAGAGAAAAAATGCTCTAAAAGCCACCCTACTTTGAGGTGTGATACGACCAATAATTGCCTAAGATTAGCAGGAAAAAAATCCCCTGAATTGTGTACTCCAAATGTACCTGATTCTAGGATCCTTTAACTTTCTTTTAGCACCAAACATTTCTGCAAGCAAATACATTAACTGAGTTAATTAGGAGGCTGGGACCTATGTCCTTAGCAACCTCTGCAGTCAGGCGGAATGCAATGCACATGCTACAGGAAGAGAAATAAAATCGTATTTTATAAAGCTTCTCTTAAGTGAAAATACATGCAAACCTGATGGATGAGACCCCAGTGAAAGCCTTCCCCCCATGTACCCCCCTGGAACCCCAAATATTCCCACAGGCCAACAGACCAAAACCCAGCAGAGCTCTGTTTTCCTCAGGACAAATGAGAAGCCCAGTGGCCAGAGTGGCAGAGTTGGGTCCCCAACCCAACCCAACCCAGCCCAACCCAACCCAACCCAACTCCATCACTTTCAGCATCTGAGCTGCAAAGGGAGGACACTGTAGCACCTTTGAAAAGCAGCCAGCAGCCACAGGGCAGAGCACAGACTCCCAGCTGAATTAGTCCTTGCTACCCTGCAAGACTAACTCTGAAGCTGCCAGGGAAGGTTACACATGACTGGGAAAATTGCCAAGCAGTTGTATCCCAAAGTAAGAGAAAGTGTCACAATTTAGACATCTCTTCTTACAATGCTGTTCCACCTCGTTCAAATTTCCTTTTTTTTGCCCTTTAATAAGTGCATTGTTTGTTACCCACCTGACTCCCATTTGGGAATGTTTTAAGAGTGGCTGCCCCTCAGACAGCATAATTTCCCAGGGTGCTGGTTCTGAGCTCAAGCTGGAGTGTTTGTAGTGATGCCCTTACACTTGCATGCAGCCCTGGCTACTGCCCACCAAGTCCTGCAGAAGGGTTACATACACACAGCTCTCCTCCACTGCTTTGGAAAAGCTGAACAAGCTTTGTCTCCATGAGAGGATACAGTACCTCATTATGATCTGGAAGGGTCGTTCTCAGAGATTCAGCACTGGGATGACAAATCCGTAAACTCCTTTGAGATCTGTTTCTTTGTAAATACACAGACATGACTCATTACACTAATGTAGTTATGTGTGAAAATTCAAGGGGAAAATATAACCCCAAACCACCTTCATAAGAAAATAAGCTGCAAAGCCAAACATTACTGCATGCTTTTTTTTTTTTTTTTTTTTTTTTTTTTTTTTTTTTTTTTTTTTTGCCTGGCTATCAGCAGTTTACAAGTTCCCTGTTGTTGGCCCTTGGGAAACAGCACATCCTGAGACTATGAACTATGAGCACCAGGCAGTTCAAAGCAATGCCAACGCTCTTCAGTGTGATTAAAAAAGCAAGTTCGTTGATATTTGCTGGAATTATCCATTGGCCTAGACAGTCCTGAAAGAATTCCTTTCTGTATGCCATGCTGTCTGACCCTTGCAGGCCTAAGTGTTTATCCCCTGCGATGCCTGTGGCTCTTGTGCTTGCTGAAGGCTCCCAGGTCTGGTCCTGCTCCCCAGCAAGCCCTTGGAGGTCTGATGTTGCAAGCCCTCTGCTAATGGGCTGTGCACTGGTGCTAATGAGGTTCAGAGCACTGACCACAGAGAGGATGGGCCACTTGTTATTTTTCTAATTAATTCAAGAACTAATCACACAGCAGCATGCTCTGAAGACAGCCCATCTAACAACCGCGTTAAGAAGTCTACACAGATCTGCCCCCTCTGCATTCGCCCCTGAGTATTTTCTGCTGCTTTTTGCAACTCATTTGAACAAAAGATGGCGAAAAAAATCTTGTTCTACCAGCTGCTTGTGTTCTCCCCCATGGCAGCTCATCTTGTTCATTAGCTCCTTCTGCTGTTTTAAATCATTTGGCATTCCTTTTGGGCCCACCCATCCCGCATACCCTGAGCTTAAATTCTTGACCCCTACTGGGAGATGACATTAGCTCTCCGCTTCACTGCCTCTCCCATCTTACTCAAAGCTTATCTAAACCCACAGTTGCTCATATCTCTGATTTCTCTTTTTCTTTTGGTTATAACACTCTAATTAGAGCCTTGAAGCATACAGAGATGTGATTTGCATGAAAGGCACTATTCAAAATGAAACTGGTTCCCAACCCGTGCAGCTTAGCAGCAACATTTGAAGGCGATAAGTTATTTAGAGCCCTCACTTCTTGCCATTATTTTTTAAACACTCAAAGCCCCATTCATCTGCTCTTTTCTAAAGGATTGGAGCTAGTTTCGCTAGTTTTTCTGGATGGGTAGTACCCTCATAGCTCTGCACTGTGTTAAATAAACCCTAAAGAGTTTCCACATTCCTCTTCAGTGTGTATATATTTACTTGAATGTGTATCACCTGTTCCCCAGCCCACACAGTGGATGTCTATCCTGTATGTTAAAACACAGAAAATAAGGCCATTGTAATAAACATCTGCACTCACCACTTGCTCCTCCAAAGCTGCTTATTAAAACAATAAAGACAGAAAAAAATCATATCAGAGAGGTAGGTAACTTTAAAGTGAAGTACTAACAGTAAAAATAAAGACATCTTATTATAGTTTCTGGTTATTATTAAATATTAACTAAAATTAAATCTGGAAAGTTTGTAAACACCCTATTTACATACCCAAGTGGTTGTCCTACGTTCGAAGACTCCCCTCCCAGAAGAAAAGAAGCTCCCAGTGCCATTTGGCATGAAGGGGACATAAGTTACAGAAGACCTGACACGAGGAATTTGTGCTGTGGCTATTCATGGTGCCAATGCTTTCCACGTAACTCTTCATTTGTGGCCTGCTTGGGGAACGGGATGTGTCCCAGGCACTGGAGAAAAGCCAGAAAAGGGCCATTTATTGGTAGTATATTCAAGGCAACATTTGCAAAACAAATTCAGCACAAACAAAATCTGGCCCAAGCAATGTTGACAAATCCTTGCTTGTGCTGCCCATGGAGAGCAAGTCATGTCCTTGCTGGGGCAGTCTGGCTGGGCTCTGTGAATGTCCTGCTGCCTGTAAGGATGCTTTACCCATCCTAAAACTGTGAGAACTCCCAGCACGCTGAATGCATGGCTAATCCCATGGGAAGCTTTCTGCACTGTGCTGTTTCAGCAGCCAGCCAGGCAACAGCAAATTGGTTGTGCAGACCCAAGCGTTTCCCCGTCCCCCTGCCTTTGAACAGGCGAGGATGAAGAACAAACTTCTAATGAATGGACTTCAGTGCACTGAATGTGCCCCTGGCTGGAGCGCTACAGCTCCGCTGGCCTCGGGCAGAAATGCTGCAGGGGAAGGGTGCGAGGAGCAAAGCACTCAGAGCTGAATTTGGCCCTGTAATTTCAGTCTGGGGCTGTACCAGGTTAAGCTATGCAGTGCTACCTGCAAAGTTGAATGTTGTTACTCCAAGGATCAGGGAGAGAGGCCAGGCCAAGGCTGAATGCAGTGACAAGTGTTAAAAATCAGTAAGGAGTCTAGATGGAGAGCTGAGATTGCTGCATCTGCCTGTAGGGCAGGAGTGCTGAGCAGAGAAGATTCTGCTGCCTTAGGAGGATGGACCCCCACTCATCACTAAATCCCACCCCCCTCCAGCAGCATCAGTAGCAGTGTCTTTGGTTTTCAGGGCTCTGACACAGCCAAAATGAAGAGCAGGGTCCCAGACCTTGAGCTAGTCCCTTTCCTCCACCCTGCTTCCAGACAGCCTTCCCCTGCAGATACCCATCCACTTCATCTGTGTCTTCAGCTGGCCTTTCTCTGTGGGCTGCATTTATTGTTTTATATAAAAGATAATTCTGAGAAGAGCAAGCCAGAGAATGTGTCAGAGAGGGGGAAGAAGTGACTTTGTAACTCCAAATAAGTGCATGCAAACAGGGATGACTGCCAGTGATTACTCCCAGAGTTGTGCCTCCTGAACCCACCACATTCCCGTCCCGTGATGTTTGTTCTTCTCTCCAGCCTGACTGCAATCATTATCCAAAAGATATTGTGGAATTTCACTGTCAGCTAGTAAAACTAGGCCCTAGAAATGAGCTTCCTCTATAATTACTTCAGAATCCTCAGAGGACCAGATGTTGAGGCATGTGGGACTCATCGCAGCACAACAGGATGGTTGTGGTTGGGCAGGATCTCTGGGGATCATCCAGTTCAAGCCCCCTGCTGAAACAGGGCTGGGTGCCCAGGTCCATGTCCAGACTGCAGTCCCAAACTCCAGCAGCAGGAAAAGCTCCTGAGGCGAGCTGGCTTCTCAGAAGGAAGAGAAATTCTCAGCAGATGCTCCGCCCCGATGGCAAAAGATGCCTTCATGGCTTCTGTAGGATAAAGCAGAAAGCAGGGTGGGGGGAGACTGGGGTTTAAGTGGAAATGGGTTTTGGCCACAAAGAAATAGGTGGATACCAGAGAAGGGGGGCTCTCCTGAGCTGGAACAATAATAGTTCAAACTCCCATCAGTGCAGTTCTTGCCTGTGGAGCTGAATTAAGTGCTTTAAAAGAAAATAAACCAGTGTTGGGAAGACAGTACAGATGTTATTGTTAGAGGGAGACCCAGCACCCAGGGACCTGGAGGGTAGGAGAGCCAGGTTTAGGTTTCTTCATTGCATCAGGCTTCCTATGCCATTCTGGACAAATCCTGCCTAACAGTGCCTCAATTTCCCACAGGAAGAGGGAGATAAGAGCATTTCTCAGGTTCTTTTTCTTCTTTTTCATTGTACATGCTAGGATGAGATAAACCTTAAGTAGTGAGGTGCTGGTGCTGGGCAAAAGTGGTGGATATTTAGGTAGACAGGCAAAACTCTAAGCAGGTGGTGCAGGTTACCCTTTCTGAAGATGTCTCCAGTAGCCTCAGAAAAGAGGTGACTTGAAGACCTCCCTGAAGTGTTTCACCAAATAAATCCTGATTATTTGGGCTTTGTGAAGACAAAGTGATTGTTACTCCAACTTCTTAAGGCACATAAGCATTTAAGCTGCCTTAAATCTTTAAGGTAGCACAATGTAAGCATTAGAGCCAACTTAAATCCTTATTAAGTCTTCTAGGTGCTTAAAGCATTTAAGCCATTTCAAAGTCTTTTTAGAATGACTGCTGATTCCATGGGAAGGATGCAATGTTGAAGGACACTTTGTATGCGATGTCGCCTTAAAGTGCATGCTGTCAGACAAGCTGGTGTCTCATATGCAGCCTTATCAGGAGAGATTTGGAAAATGTCTAGACTTTAATTTCCCTGCCATTTCAGCTTTGGTCCCAGGTTCACAACAATGATTATAAATGTGACAGGGTTTTGAGAACATAATGATTGATCCATCAGCTCATCCTGGTGGTTCATGTTATCCCATATCAGGGCTCTATCACACAGGTCTGTGGTCCGTGCTTCAAAGGACAGTAGAGGAGATGCTGAAAATGAGCAAGTTCCTTGCACATACAGGGACGATCACAGCTCACAACTAAACAAAACTTTTTGCTCTGACTTTTCAGCAGTGACCTTTGGATTGCAATCAACCTTGGAATGCCCAATCTGAAAAGGCAACATTTTTGGCATGCCGTGAAAGCGAGGCTTTATAATAGAAACTACTTTTGCAACTTTTATTGTATGACTTGCACTCAAGAGGATGCCATGACAAACTGCTGAGCACAGTCTTTCTACAAGAAGAGATGCAATCCAGCTAACCCTGTCCTGTGTGCACAGGCAAAAAAAAACACTTAACCCCTTGAATAAGAGGCGGCATATGTGGCAAAAGTTCTAAAGGACTGGGTTATCAGTGGACAGAGGGTTTTTCCAATAACTCCAGTGATAATTTTGACTTGTTCTGGCTCTTAACTTGTCTTGCTGGATCATATCCCTTATACAATTATGACACTCAATGGCTGATAAAGCTCTTCTTTTAGCTTGATTTTTGACTGGCAATGGCTGGGAAGCAGTCTGCCTCCTTCAGCCCCTTAGCTGGTGCTGATATTGCAGGCACCCACTGAAGCAGCCCTCCAAAGTCAACAGAAGACCCACAGCAAGCACAAACCAGAGAGACATCTCACCTGAGTGTTGGACACTGTGCTGGGACATGGGCTCTCCTGCTGGAACCCTTCAAGGACTGACAAGATGCTCAAGGGACTATGGTATGATTTGTTTCTCCTCATCTTCTAATAAAATCTCTTTCTGGGTGGGTCATCCAGTCAGACCTACTCACATTTAGCCAATGGGCAGGGACAGGCACCTTCAGGAAGCCATTCTCACAACCTGTTTAACACAACTCTCTAAAAGGACAGCCATACCTAAAAATAAGCTCATTGCTCTCCTGTATGTGTCCAGGCAATGTCAGACATAGGCCACAGTGCACGTTTGAGCAAAGGACATCTTACACCTAGGAACAAGCCAAATGCTTAAATTGGCCAGACTGGATCTTACCAAGTGTGCTCTGGTGTGTGTACAAAAGTGAATGAATTTCTCACCCAGGTCAGTTTTTAAGACCCCCTTTACTTTAAAATGCCATTGCTGTTGAATCATGGGGCCAGTCTAGATTCTCCTTTTGCTTAATTGCAAACTGTTAGCCAGTATGCCATAAAAGGTTTGTGCAAGCATACCCAAGTGGGTTTGAATGCTTTCCACTTCCCTGCTTTTGCACGTGAGAACTGGCTCACTCCCATTTGCAGACTCTCAGCAGATCTGGGGGTTATGACTGAATGCCTCCAAGCTGGGGGATGCAAACAGACATCAGTGTTTGGAGTCAGTGACCGCACTCATGCCCGCGATAATCACGAGCATGTACAAGCCACAGGGAATTGTTAACATTGAGACTGATTTGGCCATAACAAAAGTCTCAACTGGGTTTTGTTATAAAGTGCCTCATTAGTCTGATATTCTTTGTGACATCCCATTGGCAGTAGATATGAATAGAGAGTTTTTTCCTGTCTCACACATGAGCAATAGGCACAAATTCCCAGTCAGCCAAAACCAGGCCTGCTCTCCACACCAGAGATGTGTAATCTGTGGAACAGAACAGGGAGGTTGTGAAGTCTCCCTCACTGAAGATATTCAAGAACTGTCTGGACACAGTCCTGTGCCACATGCTCTAGGATGACCCTGCTTGAGCAGGGGACTTGGAGCAGGTGACCCCCTGTGGTCCCTTCCAACCCTACCCACTCTGTGATTCTGCGACTGTGTCTCTCAAGGACTGAGTCTGCAAGATGCTGAACACCCCCTGCTGATGAGAGGAGCCAGGTAGTTATTGCCTCAGTCTCCAGGATAATGTATCCCAAAAAGGGAATGGAAAGTTCAAGAGCTTATTTAAGAGCTCTGTGCCCAAACTTAGCTCGCGCAAAAGGAATCTGCAGGCTGAGCGAGTGCAGCCTGCTGCACAGCTCTCTCTCCTCCTCACCCCGGGATGAGTTGAGGAGTATCACAACCCGAGCAGCGACTGCACCTGATGAAACCGAAAGGAGATTGCCACGCACAGAGTAGCATTTGCTGGAATGTGCAAACATGCAATATGCTGGGCTATGCAGACCAGCCATGGGCAGCAGGAGCAAAAGAGGGCTGGCTGTGCTCCTGCTCATGCAGCACAAGGTGAGGCACATCTCCTCTGCTGCCATGAGGTGCAGCTGGCTCAAGGTCACCTTGCTGGCCACCAGGACAGCCAGATCCTTCTTTGCAGAGCTGCTTTCCACCTGACTGCTCCCATACTCGACTGGTGCACAGGGTTATTCCCCTAGGGGCAGGGCATTCTATTTCCCCTGCTTGACTTCATAATGTTCCTGTTGGACCACTTCTCCAGCCTCCTTAACATCCTTGTGCACGACTCAGTAGCACTGCTGACCTCACTGATGAGGCAAGCTGTCCTGTTAGGTTGTGTTCCTGAATCAAAACCTGACAAACTCCTCCAGCTGGACTCTGAACCACTGCCCACCACTCTGGCAATACAGCCAACTTTCCATTCGCCTTATTTATATCCAAATCACAATAATTAGGGCATGCCCTATCAAGCATTAACTTTACAGATTAAGCCACCGTGGTTAGGGATTGAAAACGTATCTGCTTTTCCTTTCAAATATCCCTGTTTGAAGGAGAGTCATCCCTCTTCTGCACTGCTACCTAGACATGCGAAATGATTCAAACTGCTGATCCCGTGAGAAACAGCAAATGTCATCACAAACATCACAGGAACAATCTATTTGGCTCTGTAACAATACTTCTCTAGTGAGAAGGAATACATTTTATTTAATGAATTACAGATCAAAGGCCCTGAACCAAGCCTTGGTATCACCTCCCTTACTACTTGGACAGAGGAAAGAAAATATTCCTGATACACTGAGATATCTCTGTTTATCTGAATGATCTGAAAGAGAGATTTGTAGTTGTTCCAATTAGATTCATAAAGAATATACTGCATGCTTGGCTATCTCTGAGATGAAAACCATGTGCAGTGCGCTGTTAAATTGCTGATCACCTGCAGAGACAACGACCTCGATTCCATAGCACCCTCTTAATAGCTAAGGCGAGAGATCCTCTGCAATTGCAGTCAAGAGTTCATTCTGTTTGCTAAAGCCATTACAGTCATTATTCTAATTACCTATCGAGGCCTATTCTTGTGTGTGGTGCTGCACAAAGACAAAGGGAATATTGTTTCTGTCGCTCAAAGTTTGCACTCTTTATCAAAGAAGAAGAGCATTCAGGCACCTAACAAATTGAGTGAGTTAGGAAGGGGAAGGAACTACCCTATGAATTAGCTACGAAATGTTTGTGAGGAAAATCTCTGGGTGAAAAACAAATGTATTCCTGTCAATCTCCAGCCCCGATATTCTTGCAAAGTGGAGTGCGGGAAGGCTGAGTGTCTAATAGCCTGCTTCACAGGCAGTAATTCCTCTGGAATATGGTGACTGATTTGCTTGACATTTCCTCTGGCGTCAGTGGTATTAGAGCCATCAGGCAATTTCTGAGAAGCTAATTTGTTCCTTTCTACTATATGTTGATAAGGAACAAAGAGATGTTAAGTGGTGAAATCTTTCAAAAATCCAGTATGATTTGGATGCAAATCTCAGGAATCCTTTAGTGTAATGTAAGAATTTATACAATTCCCTTTTCTATTTCATTAACAAAGTTTCCTGCTGGAAGTATCCAAAATAAATCTGAGGTCTGGCATAACATATAGACATGACTATAGAGAAAAATAATTTTGTTAATTTAATCAGTAATATGTCCTTATATGGAAACCTTGTCAGAATGTAATTATGTATACCAGCAAATGTATTGCTACATGCTTCTTAGTAAGACTATTGCGGAGCAAAACTGTGAACTTAAAAGGAACAGAGAGGCTTCAGATGCCCAAACCATTCTACAGTCTTTGTTAAGATGCAATTCCCAGTGCTAGTGTGGTTGGGTTAGGAGGGCACTGTAACTGTCTTATTTACCAAAAGCAGCTATTTGGGATTTTTTTTTTTACTCTTTTTTTGGGTAGTGGCTGAGATTATGATGGTCCCTGCTGCTAAATCAGGTTTGCTAGACAAGAGTCCCTTGGCTTGGGTTCAAATGAGTTGTACTGTGTTAGCTGGCTTGGCCCAAGGGACTGGCCTGTTTACCTTCATCTATATTCCTGACCTTTCTGTTCCTGTTTTTGTCACCTACATAGCACTTCAGAGACAGTTCTGCTCCCATGATTACCACAGCCACTTAGTGATGCTCGGCTTGGCTTTTTTGCAGTGCTTCTGCTGCATGGATCGTGACTATTGCAGCAAGAGCCATCTGAGAGCCCATGGCAGGACAGCCCTTGTCCTGACCTGCTGCAGTCAGCACAAAAGCTGAGATGGAGGATCACCATGAGGAAATAGCTGGGTTTAATTGTTACATCCCTTCCTTTTTTCTTCTTCCCCCACCTATTGCTACTCCCCACACATCTAGGTCTTGGGAACAGAGATAATATTTCCTTTGTTTTATCCAAGGTGCAGGTTAGACACACAGAAGCATGAGCTCTTTCCCATGCAGGAGCCAGTTAGGCTAATTAGCAGATGTGAACACGAGCTGAATGACTTTCAAGGTCACCTCATATCTGAGAATTGCTTTTGTGCTACATAAAGCTCAAACCTCCCAGCAGACTCTCTCGCTCTACCCCTATATTCTGCAATTTGTTTTATTTGGTGAACCAAACTCCTTTGTTACCCTGGATCGTGGACAGTTGAATTCACTCATTCTTCAAGCTCAATGGAACAAAATATTTGGGCCCAGAGTCTGGAGGTATCACCAAAACACACGTAACAGGGTGACAAGCACACTGCCTGCTCTGCTGTTTGTTGCAGGTTGAAGATCAGTGCTCCCTGTGGGTGTGACCAGCTCCTTCTGGAAGCTCAGACAAGATTTTAGGTCTATCAGCTTTTAAAAGCTAGTTGTTATTTACCAGTACAAGCATTTAACAGCACGCATCTTCCTAAAACATGATTCCCCCCTCCCACCCCCATCTTGATTAGTTTAAGAAGAGGAAATAACCTTATTTATAAGAATAAATTAGTGACTTAAATTAGAGAAAAGACTGAGCCCCAGGTGTAGTCTTATCTCAGAGCTGGACTTAGCATACACTAACGGTGGTGCAAGCTACTGCACTCAAAGGAGAGTGCTGCCTCAAAGAGGCACAACCTGGAGGATGTTTAAAGACAAGCACTGAGTGCTAACAAATTTAGCAGTTTGCTGATGATGGTTCTGCTAATATGTTTATGCAAAACTTGTCCTTTGATTCTCCCAAGGCATGGGTAAATGCATGCAAGCAGTGCTAATGATGAGCTACAGAAAGTGTCAATGACTGAGCTCTTATTTTACTGACAGCACTGCATGCATAGGCAGGCACCAAACCCAACTATCTTTTTAGGGAAGGCCAAAGGGCTGGGATCCATACTTGTGTTTAGGTTCTTACATTCCTCTTAGAGGCTGGAAGCAGACCTTCCCCACCTAACAACAGGCATACTGTAAAGTTCATGTGCTTGGATCTTAGTCACCCAAGTCAGAGAGAAAAAAATCAATGTTTTCAGGGGTGATTCAGACTTGAGCCACCTCTCAGAGCCACACATATCCATACAGAAGCTTACTTCAAATGGGCTCCCAGCTGCGCTGCCACAGGTGCCCGAGAGCAGCAAGTGCAGCTTTGGTGCTTTGCAAGACTGCAAAGGAAGATAACAGGTATGGTCCTGGAGAGGAACTCTGTGTGAGAGATTGAAGAGCACTTCTGTTAGCAGCAGAAACATGAAGAAAAGATGGTGCTTTACCCTCCAGGAGTGGGGAAGAGAGACATTAGTGTAACTGTTCTATGATTTCCAACCCAAACCAGGGAGCTGGATGGTTGTTGAACCTTAATTTCTGCCTTTCAGACTATTCCATGCCAGGGTTTGAGTGTCTTCCCAAGGATGCTGGGAATTTTTATGCTGTGAAGAAGTTTATGCCCATTTCTCAAAAGAGCACTCACTCCCATGCACCGTGTGTTCAGTTTTCATTTCTTCAAACCACCTAGCTTGGAGAGGAAGAAGAAAGGACAAAAAGAGTTACCTGTAGGTAATGCAAAGAAATACCTGCAAGGCTTAACCCTTGAGAGAGTGTGTTTGTCCTATATCCACAATTTAATAAATTTATTTCTGGAATGGTGCTGTCCTGTTTTAGAGCAAAGCAAAGCAAACATTTATTTGCAGCTGCCTGCAATGAGGTTACAAGTAAACTAATGATATAATATTTTCTCTTGGAATTTATTCTATGAAGATGACTCATGCTGGACAGCTAAATGCCATCAGTGTTGTGTCAGCTTTTACTGACTAAAGTGTTTTTCCATATGTGATAGTGGACTGTTCTTATTAATGGTTGAGCTGTAAAATCTTGCTTTCCCTCTTATTTATGGTACTGGAAAAAATCCAGTGTAGCACAGTACATATGTAAGTCATTACCCTCCCTCTAAGCTCCCCCCCAAGTATGGAATGTTACTGTATTTTAATATATTACAGAAATAAACAAATGTTTTACATGTGGGGGATGAGTATAAATCAGAGATGACTCAAAGGGCAAAGGGGTTTAACAGAGTTTGCTGTGCCTGGAAATCTCTGGAGCCCAAGCAGTATTGTGAGGGGGTGTGGCTGTGCTGCTGCACTCTGCTTCCCCTCACTGGTTTGGCCACTTCCAGTTCTACACAGTGCCAGGCTTAGAGTTCAAGCAATTTTTCAGGGCTGCTCTTTAAAGGGATCAGGGTCTCTGATGTTTTTTTGTATCATGTGGTCTGTGTTCCTTACTGCTGAACCCCAAAGCCTGATGTTGGGGAGCTTTTCCTTCCAGACAGCACCTCCTCAGAGAACTCCCATCCTTGAAGCCTCCTGAGGGCCACATGCAGACCCTGAGTACTCCTGTCTCAGCGGCTTCAGTCAGCCACTCTTGTGGTGTCCATGTTTCTTCTCACTGAGACCAGTAAAGGACAGTGGAGGTTAAATACAGAGACACTCCTGAGAACAGGGACCTCCTGAGTGCCTATGGATTTTAGGTTTCTTCCCTTCTGGCACCCCATATCTCACATCTCCCTTTCCATTAGTGGCCCGGCTTGCAGAGGAGCATTATGGAGATTTTCTTTCCTGAGGAGCTGTGACTAGAATGCCCTCCCCCTGGGGAGTGAGCTGTCCCTTGACTGTTGGCTCCCACCACTGACAGTGTCACCACCAAAAAGGGCTGGAGTGCTTTGGAGAGCTCTTTTAGCCCCACCAGGTGCAGGATCAAGGGCTGTGCATCAGCAGGTACCATTTGTACTGGTGGGAAGAGGGGGCTGCTGAAAGCTGATGGACACACAGAGCTTCCATCCTTCTGCCTGAACCCTTTCACCTCACCTCTCTCTACCTGTGGACAATGCCAAAGCTGTTCCCTGGGCTTATCAGCATGGCTGGAGGCACTGCATCCATGCCTCACCATGCTGTGTAGGTAAGGCTAACTGGGGCCATCAGAGATAGCTGCTAGTGGCCACTCCAGCGTTGGGTATCACATCTCTTATCCAGGAGGTGCCCAAGTGCCCCTTTCAATCAGGCCTTGATTTTGCCATGCCAAACTCCTCAGCTCAAGCATTTATGCTTGGATCAATTCTCTGTCACATAGGGAGTGAGGGAAAAAATCTTCCTCCTAAAAGAGCCTTTTCTTCCCTCTGGATCAATGCATACAACTTCATCTGACATCAGTGGGAGCTCTGTCAGAGATCAAGAGCCATAAATGGCCTAATGGAACGAATAATAATGCTATCATGTGTACATACCACTTCTCATCCATCTTGTGGGTTTAAAGATCTTCCTCTTGGTGAGCTCACTGGTCATAATGCTCACCCTCAGCTAATTCATACATTTTAATTATCTTTTCAAAGACACTATCAAAAATCAGGAGGAAAAAGGAAATGCATAGAATATACAGATGGCAAGCTGAAATGAGATGCTCTAAAAGTTGAGTTTTCTCTTCTTAGAAATATAATATGCAATATATTTTTTTAAAAAACAGTAACTTTTATTAGAAGCTCCATAATATAAAAACTATGATCCTGAGATTTAATTTCATCCAGCTGTAAAGTAATACTTTATTGACCTCAAGCTGGCTTATACAGGTTTTTTTTTCTACCTCTTAATTATAACAGGCACATCTTTATAAGCCACTGGATTATTTACTAATGCAACTCTTTCATTTTATTTCAAGTGGGAAGAAAATCTATTTGTTGTGGGATTTTATTTTTCATAGTGTTTTTTTTTCCTGTGGATGTTGCATCTTTGTGGGTACCTTTCATCTAATACAACATTAGCCTTCATGATGGGGCTGACTGCTTCCTTGATATTCACTTGAAGCTGGATAATAAAGTAGGGAAGAATAAGAGAAAGACAATAGAAATAGAAAAGTCTGAATATATGTGGCAATTAATTTTCTAGCAGCAGCATCATTATGTTTCCCCAAAACTGCTTCTCTGTTTGAGATTTCACTCTCATTTTGATGTATTGTGGCTCCATGGACACTTAAAATAATTATTGTTATTTTTTTCCTTTTGCTTTAATAGCAAAAGTATTCTGGGACTCCCACAGATTCAGTGGCCTCATTCACTTATAGTTCAAACAGAAGGGATGCAAGAAAAGCTAAATAATTTTCTATGTTTATTTTGGCATCCAGCAAAATAGAAAATATCATCGTTACTGTAATTGGTCATTAAGAAGAAATTATGAGTTTCTTGATGGCATAATTTATAAATTCTTTAAAAAGAGGTTAAAAGTGTGTGATAGTATAAAAAAATGGTAATGGACTGATTTTCAAGGAATATTCTGCCTATGTCAGGTATCACCATATACTCACATTGTGGAAGACCCCCTACACAATGAATAGATTACAGCAAGTCACAAAAATGAGGAATCATAATAAAAGTAATTTCAAAACATACTAAGGAGCTAAAATTAAACATGTGCTTCCCCTCCCTCAGCTGATTCACCTCAGTCTTCAGTGGGAAAACCGAAGCACTTCTGTACATGACACAGTAAAACACAAAAACTGAGACTATTGATAGAAAATTATTTTAGGGTAATTGCTGCTTGCATTCAGTCTGCTCCTTGGAGATGAATGAATTGTTATTAACCATATGCTCAAATCTGTGATGAGTAAATCCACCTTGTTTGCCTGGATGGAATGATGAGTCTCAGAGAATGTGAGGGGTTACGAGGAGGAAAGAGACATTTTAACATGAAACCTACATCAATGTGCTGTGGTGCTTAAATAGAAGGGAAAATGTCTTCTGTGGCAGGGAGGGTTTCATGCAGAAATTCTGAAATTTTAAGAGTAGGCAATTGGTGTTTAATTCATGTTATGAAACAGCACACTGTTCCATCAGAACAGCTGGGAAGAACTTAGCTTGTCCAGCAAAGTCTCAGGACAAAGGAAAACATGTGAAAATGTTCAATATTTTCCCCACTAACATTTGGATGTTGGACAACACAGGGAAAAACAGAGCTTGTGAGCAGCAGCCTGCTGTGGCAGGGGAATGTGTGACTCCATCAGATTCTTCATTAGGTGCCAGAAAAGATGCATGTCAGGTAGCAGGCACCACTCCTTGGTAGTTTGGAACAATTCAGAAAATGGGAAAAATTATCAAGACTGTAGGCCATTTTAACTCCTTTGAGCTCCCATTAATGAGCAAAACCAGCTCATTTCCAATTTCCAGAGCACTCCTTCTATTGCAGAGGTCAGGGCTGAATCGCACAGAGGTTAAGTGCCTTTCCCAGGACTGGGGTGCGACAGCAATAAGGGCTGTGGGGGCTGATGACAAAGATAGGTCACGCAGCAAAACAATTGCAAGTCAGGAAAGGAATCTGGGCCACAGGGATGCTCAGACCCCGCACAGCCAGATGAATGCTAACCATGGTGGGAATAAGAAAGAAGACATTGTTCCTTCAAACATCTTGGGACTGAATGTTTATCAACACAGAATGCTCTTCAGATTTTTTCAAAACATGGTTCAGCCCAAGGCTTTCCTGGATATCAGTGAAGGAGTTAATAAAAGGCAGTGAAGACTAATGAGCCTTTAGTAGACTTGAACTCTTTATTTCAGAGTTACAGGATAGATGTCTGCAAATCAAAATAATTTGAAAAAAAAATAATAGATTCCATCTTTATCTGAAAAATAAAATCATATAAGAAAAAATTGAAAAATCGCAGAAAACATCCACCAAAAAGACATCATTATCCACACTTCTCCAGGAAAGTATGAAAAATGATAAGATCAAAGGTGGGTGCACCAACTGCCTTGAACCATGTTTATACATAACATCTTCCATGTGTTCTGCTTTTGAAAGTAGATTAGCATTGGAAATTATTCAAAAACTTCTTCAAAATGAGCAACGCAGCTTTAGGAATACCAACATGAGGATGAGAAAATGCACAGAAAGAGGTTCAGATCTGGATTCGGGGCTGTAAGGGAAGCTGTTGTAAAGCCCTTGCAAGTTAAAGATGTTGGGGAAGACATCCAGACATCTGGACACAGAGAGTTGCTTGTGTCACATGAGAACCTCAGCTGTGAATAGAGGGAACCAAGAATGGCAGACCAAGGAGAAGAAGAATTATGCTGAGCTTCTGGCAAAGAGAAATGAAAATAATCTAAAATCTCTTATTCATTTTATATTATGTTTTGGGTGTGCGAAACAGACAGAATATACATTTTACTTACCTTTTAGTACGCCTTTTCCTTTTTTGTTCCTCTCATGTCACAGAAACGCTCTTATTTAATGGGCTAAAATAAGCCTGGGAAATGAGGGTGCTTACCTTCTGTGTGGAGCCCAGATGTGGTGATGGAAGCAAAGGGAACCTGCCAACAGCTCCTTGAGGCAGAGTTTTCTAATTTCTGCAGGTGTCACAGTGGTTCATCGGTGGCCTGATTTCACTAGAAGATTCCAGTGTGCTAGATTATGGAAAGGGAGTATGTAAGAGCCTCTCTGCTGACCTCATGCACACAGTTGGGTTTCTTTGTTGTGTAGGAAAGAGAAGAAGGTGACAGAAGAAGATGTCAGCTTGCATGAGGCCAACATTTCCCCAGCTGATTTTGACCAGCAAAGTTGTCTTTGTTTCATTTGAGAAGGCTGAAGGGAATGTGTCCCTGCACAGAGCAGATCCTAAGGAATGGTAAATATGTTGGCATTCAAAATACACTTGAAATACAACATGCCAGACCTACTCTTCAAAGAAGTTACAGGTCCTGCCTCAGCCCACCCCCTGAGTACATGCTTCGCTTTGAGTCCCACTGAAATCAATTGCCCCTTTGAAGTGTACTTTCCAACACTTTCAAGAAGCACAAGGGAGATAGCAAAAGGTTAACCTAAAGTAATGGCACTATGAGCTATATAAATCTTACTCTTGGATCTATAGCCTTTCCATCTGCAGCTGTGTAGATGGACAAATTTCTTTTGATGCCTGGAACTGTGTTGCAGCACACCAGCATTTAGAAATTGCACCTCCTGATTTATTGCTTGAGTGAATTTCTCTTGTTGCACAGAAGGCACAAGAGAGCCTCTGTGGATCTGGCTGCTCTGAGGAGCCTGGTTGAACTTCTGGTTCTGTCAGTTGTCTGGTTGAACTTCTGCTGCTGTCAGTGCTGGGAGGGTTGCCAGTGACGGGCAGTGGGAAGACAGCCGGGTGAAGACAGGATTACTTGGACTGCTGGAGACTAGGAGTATAATGCTGAAAAGCTCCAGGGGGGAAGCAAACTGCAGCCTGGCTCCAGCATGGGGATGCCTCACCCTGCTGTGCCTCCAGCTGTATGGTCTGGCACATTGTGTGCCAGAGGAGTGCCGGAGTGCACCTTGAGAGACTGGGCAGCCGGCTCCAGCATGTTCCACTGGCACTGCCCTGTCTGCCCACGGGGTCATGTAACTGTGGGGCAAAATTGTCTCTGTCATTTCCTTTCATGTGTCCCTGCACACCTCATTCTTCACTTTCTGCCACTCCCAGATCACCTCCAAAGCTCTGACTTTCTAGGTTTCTCATCCCCTTGACCATCTGCCTTTTATCCGGTTTTCCCCTAGATACATTATGTTTCATTTTTTCACTGAATGTCGCTGTTATTTTTCAGCTGGTATCCGTCTATTGCCACTTGTGTTTGCAACAGTAATGTCTGGGAATCTTAATAAACCAGAGTATCAAACACAACAACATTGGTTTGTAGGAACCTCTGAGCTAAGGGAAAGGGAAGGCAAACACTCTGCCCACAGACACAAAGGTGGTTTCAGACCCTGGTGGCACAGAGAGCATTTGAGTTTACACCTGATCTGCAAAGATAAAGTTTTTCATCTGTTTGAAAAGAAAATAGCAATGACAGTACCGCCCCCAGCCCTCATGGTTTGTAAAAATGTGCATCATAAAGATGAAAAGCAATATGAACAGAAGAAGAAAAGGCTTCCCTATGAAAATGCAATTGGCATTTCAGAGGCTGCTTTTGCTTTTAATCTGTGGGTTTTAGAAATGAGTGCACTTTAGTTGCTGTAACAAGAGATGACTTGTGCTGAGTAGGCAAGTTTGGTGGTGTGTGGAGGAGTGAGGAACAAGTCCTGCCCAACGGAGGTGTACGTTCAACCTGACATTGCTCCAGGCACCCACAGCTGACCTTTAAACCAAACGTGAGCCCTGGGCTCTCCCTGAGAACTTCTCTAACATGTGCTGGGATTTAGTGGGGATGTTTGGAGATTGGCTGGGGCATATTTATAGACTGCAGGTTCAAACTGCTCCACAGTTACCTTGTCTGTCCACACCTTAAGATGTTGCCCATTAAAACAGCCTGGGTCTGGCATTCCCTCTGCATGGGAATCCTCTTTTCTCCTTGGAGATAACCATTTTCCCCAGCTCCATTTCAGGGTGCATTTTCATGTCCTTGCCATTCCCCTAACCATTATAAACAGTCGGTAAAGGGTGGATTTTATAACAGCACTGGTGTATCTCCTTTAAAAATACTTCTTCCCTTCTCTCTTCATCTTTCCCATCTCTTTCTTTGCTGGCTTCAGAGTGAATGAAGGGCAAACCCAATTTCACAATCTTGGTATTATGTATGGTAGGCTGGAGAGCAACAGCTTTCTGAAGCAAGTCTAAATATGGAAGTTCTCATGGGAAAGGAAGGGAGAATGCATCTGTAGCAAAAAGAAAAGCTAGGATGAATGAGAAATGAAACACCAGAGATGATTTCCTTATGGCAGGTGAGTACTTGCTTAGTTTAGGACAAAAGTAGTCATTGTAAAATCCATTAGCTAGTATATTCTAACTGCTACCTCTTAACATTATTATTAAAGTATATATTTAATTTTATTTCATATCTATAAAAATATTTATATTTATATTAAATTTATATTATCAGATATTTGAAGGTAGAGCTCAGACTGAAATGAAGGCTAATGAGGAGATAACTTTGCCCTAGCTGGCTAATCTGTGCTAAAATAGTTTCCCTTGTCTAGATTAAGGTCACGGGTCCATGACTGCAAGCAGTTGTAGTAGCTGATTGAGTTTCCCTCATCAGCTGACCTGCAGTGCTGGTTGCATACTCTGAACACACACATCTACTCTGAACTCACCACAACACTGAATTCACATAATTTCCCAAAGGGGACCCTTGTGCAAAATCTGAGCCACAGTTTATGCTAAGATGTGCAAAACGAGTAGTTGCTGTGGCCTTGGTAGGCATTTTCAGCAGAAGATCTGCCTCAGTTTTGTGCCACAAGTACGTCTCTTGATGCCATGACGTCTGGGTTTTGGATCACTCATCAGTGCTTTGATCCTTTAAGAGTCACAGAATCTACGTGAGGCACTGCTGATAGGCAGTCTGAATAAAGCCCCTTTCTCTATCTAATCTGACTGGGCTGATGTAATGCACGATACGAGCCAGCATCTTCACAAGATAGGAATCTAGGAGCGGCTTATGTGGCTAAGCCTTATACCAGACACTGCCTGGTAATGCCGACTGCATGGGGGAATTAACTAGAGGAACAGTCAAGGCTCTTTGCTGAAGGGATTGCATCAATTGTTATAAGATATATTTGCAATAAAGATCTGTGGTTCCTGCTAGTAGGTCGGTATCAGTTGTGGCTAAGAACACTATCTTGCCATCTGTTCTTGGCGAGAATTGTACAATCCTTTCTTTCAAGTCGCAGATATTATTACACTTAGTCAGCCTTTGTCAGCTCAGGACTTGACCATTTTAATGCTCCCTGCAGGATGCTGCTCGCTGTGACCATCTGGAAAAAGAAGCTAGATCAGTATACAGCTGCTTATTCAGTAGCATTCCATACCACAAATGTCTCACACATCTGCCTTGTCGTCTGCTCCAGCTATTCATTTGAGGGTGTGGTGGGAGGTGCTGCTTTGAATCTATACAATGCTGTGCGTGCAGGCAGAACCATACTAAAGGAACACTAGCCTGCAAAGTGAGGCAAAATTTCTAGTTTGGAAGCTTTGCAAGAAGCCTTTGGACTTCATTAAATATAGGGTGAAGGAGTATTTACACCTCTTGTCTTACACTCTTGGACACAACCTGTGCCCACCAACTAAATTTCCAACTTCTTCCTCTAAATTGCCTTCAACTCAGATTGCTGTGACGTCCTCCAGTCACTGAGATGAGTGGCACAGAAAGGATGGTGCCCAGCAGGTGAACAGCTGTTCTGTGTTTTGTTTCTCATTATCCACTGCATGGCCCACTGCCCACTGCCCACACATTATCCAGGCCTTTCTCAGAGGCAGGTCTGTTCCCTTCCTCGTGGTCCCTTCTGTGTCACTCATCACTGCAATGCATTTATTAATCAATTTATTCTCACAGACTCGTTTGTGGGGGAGATGGTGGTTTGTTTTCATCTTGCCTGTGATTGTTACATTCTCCTGGGGTCTCACCTGCTTTGTTCCACCTCTCATACCAAACGTTCTTGCTGTTGGTGGCTGGTGTGACTCTCACAAATTGAGGGCATGGTGCCTGTGGATTTTTGACATTTCCTTTCCTGGTGCCCAGGCTGCCTGAAGAAGGAGGTGCCCACCTCAGTGGCAGAGAAGACAAGCAGCAGCACAAATATGGGAAGTCATGGTGAAAGCATCTGAGAACTAGGAGCCTTGCAAGATGGGTGAGGAAAAGAGGAACAAAGACGATGACTGAAGTCAGGCCACTGGCTCTGTTCCTTGTGGTGCTGCAGAGACTGAACCAAGGACTGGGAGAGAAGGCTGGGTGAAGGATAAACAGCTCAAAAGCTGGCAAATAGTTAGGTTTGGAATGATTAGGAGACCAGGAGAAGGAGGCATGGATGAGAAAAGGAAGAGCAGAGGCTGGGAGAGGCTGGAACATGTTTTCCACCATGGTCTTGGACAAAAGCTGCCCTGACACTCCTCCATTGGCAAGAAACAGCCTTGAAACTCACCCACAAACTGTGCTATCACCCTCATCTTCTCACTGGTCCAAAGATTGGATGGCAACCTATCGCTACTATCAATTACTCCCTCAGATCAAGTGTCTGAGTCACTTCAAGTCCCAGAGGACCAATCTACCACAGACCACATCTAACCTGCTGGCTTTTCAAGGCTGATCTTACCTGTGGAGGCAAGGTAGAAGTTAAAATTCAATCCACAGTTGAAAATATTTGGAGCTGCTGCCATACTGGGAGTTGTATTTTCCCGGGTAGTGTTCATGTAGGCTTGACCAGCAACACAATGAATGCACAGCTCCTCTGTATGTAGCTACAACTGCACGAGGACATCACACTCACACAGTCTATTTGCACAGCCTGTTAGCTGCATAACTGCTCTTTTGTACACCAAATCTCTGATTCAGCAAGTTCTTTAATCACGTGTCCCACTTTAAGCACGTCTCTGAAAATTGGGTCTTATGCCATGTACCTCTGAAAAATCAATTTTTGCCGCAGTTTGTGGCTTTTTCTGCCATTTGAGCTCTCTAGCTGGATTTGTCTGAAATTCCGTGCCTGAAGCAGAACATCAAGGAAACATACAAGTGCTTATAAATGATAACATTTGTCAAACATTTGTCCTCCTATGGCTTAAAGTGACATGTCACTGATTTCCATTTTTTTCTGCATTATTATCCCACAAAAAAGGACTACCCCTTTAAAGAACAAAAATCTGCTCCTAAAACTACCCACAGGATAGTCTGAGGGTTTTTTTCTCTTTATTGATTAATAAGAATAAAACAGGACATCAGAAAAAGCCACGTTTTACAGGATCTATTTACTCTGCTTACTCCTATTTACTCTATTTACTTCCCTTAAGCTCCATAAATTGTATGGGCATACCATTCAGCTTCACAAGTTTGTTTGCAAATCACAAACACCCTAAATTGGCATGATCCCACAAAGCCTACCATGCACTATATCCAAACACATTTGTCCAAATACCAATTTTATATCTGGTTCATATCTACTTTATATCTAGTTCTAGTATATACCAAAACTGCTACATGTGCACAGATCAAGATTAGTGATTCAATGATGCCTGCTGAAAAATGGGAAAAAATTACCTGTATTATTAAAACCTAGAAGTTTTCCTATGCATTTAGGGACAATATTTTTTGGCTGGAGTTATCTAAACTGCACCTTGCCCTCCTACTCGTAGTAATGTGCATGACAGGCTTCACTGCTGGCTTCCACAGGGATGATTGATTGCATTTGGATATCAGAGAGCGCGTTCCTGGGTCTCAGGAAGTGTGTGAAGTCAGGCAGCACGTGGCTCCCCTGGTGACTTGCAGAGGTTGTATATACCAGTTGTGATGGAAAGAAACCATGACCTCTCTTTTTGTCTTCAGAAATTTTACAGATCTGTCCACAGAAAGCCAATTTGGGAATCAAATAACCTTTGTGTTTTCTAGGCTGCAGTCTGAATAGGCAGAGAAGGAGGAAACTACTGTCAATAAATGCAAAGCTAAAAATAGGAAGAGCAAAAGCCTCAGCAGGGCTCTGGAAAAATCCTTAAGGTGGAAGTAAGAGTTATTTATAAGGTTAGGAGCCGAGAGGGGAGAGAGAGGTCAGTAGAAGACATTACTTACATAGTTTGGGTTCCAGAAATTACTTTCTGGTGCACACAACATCACTATGAGGTGTTTCTGCTCAGGTCCTGGGTCCTAACTACTTTTTGTGCCAACACATCATGCCATACCAGGAAGCAAGTTTCTAGACATTGCCAGGGTGTAAGAAGGACAGGACTCATGACCTGTAACTCCGATTTGGAGAGCAGAGAGTCTTTCTTGCAGACATATGTTTTTCAAAAGTACTTTTTGGAGCCTGAAAGCAGGTCAAGCTGCCTCCACAGGCATGGTCCTAACTGGTAGGTAGTTTGATGGAACTGTAGACAGATGCAAGCCTTGGGTGGAGTCATCTTCTCCAAACTGAACTGCAAAGCACTGAGTTTTCTAAGTTTGTTACCTAGGATGTGTCCAGACATCTCCACAATGGAAGGTGAGCTTTGAGGACTGGTACTGACTTAGGCCACGTACAATTAAGCAAAGAGATCAGTGCAACAGATTTGATGCTGGAAACTTGACATTTACATGATATAGACTGGTTTCATTCTAGTCTCATCCCATTAGCACACCAGATGTGTCCCCAGGAAACACCTTTTGAATTTTATTAGCAAGTGTACACCAGATCCAGCTGGTGTATCTGAGACTACTCTGTGATATGAACCCTAGCAGGGAAGGGGGAGTATCCAGGGGATGCATTTCAGAAATACTTCCCAGTGCAAACAAAAACTCTGTTGTAGACAGATTATGCATACTTAGATTAATAATTTTTATACAACTGAAATAGCTACTATGATACCTATCCCTCAGTCCGAGTAGTCCACTGAAAATGTGAGATATGAGACAAAACCAAGATACTGACCTCATTTATACTTCTAAAATTTGAAAATTGTATATGTTTTCACCTCACATTTTCAAAGGAAATAGAGGGAATATTTCTTTTACAAGAGATCACACACTTTTTTCCCCCCTATCTTTACTCTTAAAGGTAATAAAATATTTGGCTATTAACCAGCAAATTACCAAATTCTGCAATATTTAATGAAAAGTCTTGGGCAAGCTAAATTACAGATGGATATTCCAGCCTAATGTAATAGAATATAAATGAACAGAAAGTGTGTATTTAAATATCTCCTCTTGGGCATATTTTAAATTGGCTATTTACATTAATTCTGAGTTAAATTGCTAGTGACTTTCATTAGGAATTTATTCTAGTTTTCCATTAGAAAGAAGGACAACAGTTGTGCAGGAGGTGTGTCCTGCCTGGCGGTTCAAGTGGACCTCCTTGGTTGCGAAAGGACACCTCTGAGAAGTTGCCTGTGCAGAAGAATATCAGAAGGAAATGCTGGGACAGGCAGCTCCTGCATGAAATAATTGACAGCATCCCACGGAGGAGCACTAACACTTCAGAGGCCTGATTTATTTCTTGCCCACACAAAACAATTCCGCCGGCGCAAGTGCGGGACCGGGAATTGCAGTGTGGAGGCAGGAAGGTGCACCCGGGGCTGTAATCACTTAAATGGGCTTTGCTGCATGAGGAAATGAGTGAGATAAGGAGCAATGAGGTGGAAATGTCTCTCGCTGAGGCTGAAGCTTGAAAAGCAGCGGCAGTCCTTCAGCAGCTAATTTAACAGTCATATTGCATATCAAAGGGACCCACTGACTTTTGGAGTGCACAGAATAAATAATTGATACCTCACCAGGGGGACTATCACGTCTCAGCCGTCAAGCTGATGGGAATTAGCCTCATTGGAGAGGATGTTTGCAAGGCCAGACCATAGGCAATACTGTTGATAAGCAATTTGGCTGTGACATAATGCAGAAGTCAATGACATGTCAGTATTTTGTTACACCATTTTACTCTCTGCTCTTCATTAAACCCTTCCAGTGTCTGAAAAGTAATTTCTTTCCAGTCACCACTGCAGTTGTTGGAGCCCTCTGACCCCAGCAGCCTGGTCACAAGGGTGTCATGACATTTCTGCTAGAACAAAACAGCTCTCTGAAAAGAGTGTAGGTAAGAGAGACACTGAACAGGCTATTTCCACTGCAAAGCTTCTTCGATGTTTCTGCATTTGGGAATGAAAATACTGAAATTATTTTTTGAAATAAAGGGTCGGGGTCAGGATCCTGCCAATGGCACCTCAAAAACAGGATGGTTCAATGTCACCCACTAGTTTGTACATAAGGATATGACTTTGCATGGGAAAGCTGGCTGTACAGCCATTGTCAGGAAAACCTGTAACCCAAGGTTTCATTTGTATTGGCTGGAGGACAAACACTTCACCAAGAGAAAATCCCATTGCAAACCATTTGGTCAGAGCCAGTGCCTTGTCACTCGACTTCGAATCTAGATGAGGGACGCAAAAATAATCTGGGAATACAACAAGAACTGCAGGGAAGAGCTGTGAACTGGGAAGGCAGTGAGTGAGACTACTCTATGACATGGCTGCATATCTTGGTCTGATTCTACACTCCCATGCTCTGGATCTGTCTGCATGCACCTAAAATTTAGAAGAGAGACTTTCCCAGACACCGGAGACAGCAGAAAAACAGACTCAGGTGGAAGTAAATCCACCCCACACCTTTATCAGCTATCTCTGCAACAGGAAAAGGAGACATAACAAAGCTTTTATTTCTCAGGGACAGGCTAGGACAGGCTATTAGACCTGAGAGCTCCCGAGTATCACAGTGATGACTGCTGAGACCTTTCAGGCACACAGAGCAAAGGTACCCTCTATCACCATGTCAGGAGACTGAAAGGTTGTAGCACCTCTTGCTCACATCTGAGCAGTGCAAGTCCTTGGAACACAATGTGCTGCTGCAGCCAAGTCCCAGCTCCGGCCCCAGCCTGCAGCTGTTCCTTGAAAACAACATCCCAGATCCCAGGTCATTGGTTCCACCTGGGACTGGGCAAGAGCGTGCCCCCAGCCTGGCCCTGCATGCCATGCATGCCTCAAGCCCCCTGCAATCAACAGGGGGGGCAGCTGCGGGGGAAACCGGGTCAAGCCTGTGCCATTAAGGGCTAATGAACAAGCTGGCAAGAGAGCTGGTTGTTTTTTTGGCTTCCTCCTGAGAGGGAGCCCAAGGTAACTAAATACGAAGACAAAGGTGAGCAGGTCATTCCTGCTTTGGGCGGCCCCGGGTCACAGCTCTTTCCACTGGCACTGGGTCACAGCCTTGTGCAGAGCAGGGAGCGGGGTGAAGCTGCTGCACTTGCCCAATGTCAATCAGGGATGGGGCAGGGAAAGGCCATGACCTCGTTCATGTTGAGAACATGAACAGCCAGGAGACAGGCTGTGCTGTGCTGCACATCACCTTCAGTAACTTTTGAGCTCTGCCTTAAGCTTTGGAGGCCTTAAGCCCCCTTAAGGAGGCTGCTCTTTTAGAAACATGGAGGTCTACCTAAAAAATGGTACTATGGCTGGAATCTGGGTGTATTCCACAAGACTTAAATCTATGGAAATCACCACTTTGCAATCTGTACTGCTTTCAGGATCCTGCAGCCAAGGTCAGAGGTGGTAGGACTGATGCAGATTACCTGACATTACATTGTATAAAAAAATTATTGGGAAATAGTCAACTTATTAATGGGCAAGACCATTTTACCAAAGTTTCTGGGAACCTAAATGCCATCAGTGAATACATCCTCCTCAGTCCTGTCTGTATTTACCTCTGTACAGGTGAAGAAGTAAATAAAAATGGGCACTGGTATGGCCCCGAGGGGCAGCAGCCCAGCGGGGAGGCCGGCCAGGATAGCTAACGGGGGTCCAGGATCGCCCAGCGGGGGGGGCTCAGGCAGCCCAGGCAAGCTATAGTGATTCGCAGCTCAGCTCTTTAGTGATTTCAGCTCTTTCAGCTTGCCTGGGGCCGTCACCCTGGGTATCGCCGCAGCAGACGCAGAGAGAGAGAGCAGCGCTGTGTGGGTTCCGCAGGGTTCTTTTATTGGGGTCTCCGCGAAGGGTCCAGTGACAGCTCTCCTCTGCCGAACCGGGCAGAGTTTAGGGGTTTTTATACCTTACAGGGGAATTGAAAACTGTCCAATAGTAAGGGTTAGGGGAAAAGTGACCTATGGATATACAGGGAGATAACAGGGTCCGAAAGGCGGAAGAGAGGGGCTTCTAAATCCTTAGTCATGCTGACTTTGGTATTTCCTAGCTCAGGCCTCTGATCTCCAAGGCCTTGCAGGCCTTGTGCCTGCTACACACTGGGAAATAAAGTGACTTACTCAAGATCATACAAAAGATCCACAGCCTTGTTTTTGGCATTCAGACCAGGCACATGTGTGGGGAGAAGTCTCACCCCACGTTCCTCCTCTTTTCTGAGACTAATACCCCCAGAAGCTGAGCTATCTGGAGGTGCTTCTCTTCCCTTTTGTGACAAAAGGAGCCTCATCTGGGTGCATGGGAGGCACTGGATACAACTCAGCCCCTTCTGAGACACTGTCCAACGCCTTTAGAATGATATTAATCACCATTCCCAACTGTACTATTCAGGCTCAGATCAGGACTTAGCATGCTTGCATTTCATAATCTGTCTCTGAATTCTAAAATATTCCACCACAACCACTGTAGTAGACTCTTCAAATTAAAATGCTGTTTAACAGGAAAATGAAGTTCTAGAAATGTATTGCAAAATTAGAATTGCCCACAAAATAAAATAATTTTGATGTGACATATCTGGCTGTAAATTTGCCTTGCAACAGAAATATTCATAATTACAGTAATTTGCAGCTCAGCCTCTTACTGTAGTTACATGATCCCATAATTGCTGAGTTGTCTGCAAAGCGCTGGTTGTGCTAGCTAAACCAGTTTGCTGCTTTAAAGGAACAGACTCCGAGCCAGCTCCAGTGCGTCCTGAAGCCATGGAAAACTTCCTAGAGACTGCAGCGAGCAGTGGGCTGTGCCTTCAGTTGGAAGGGAGGATATCCAGTCTCCTGCAGAACTGTTTCAGTAACATTTGTTCAGGAATACTGGGATGGAGACAGATATTGGTAAAAATTGGGTAAAGCAACCTCTACTGTAAATCAGTGCATCTTATCTGAGCAGTGCTGGGCTTATGCCAACACAAATGGAAAATACCCTGGTCAACATTATGGATAAAACATTGGCTTGTAGTTAGGATAACAAGCTGTTGATTTCCTCAAATTCAGAAAGGAATGTTCACTTTCCAGGAGCCACAATCAGGAGAGGTGTAATTCAATAAATACTACTTCCAGATTACATAAGCATGCCTACCCAAAACCATTGAGTATTTGAGCTCAACTGCAATTAATGATCTTGAAAAAAATAGTCTGTTTCTGCTATTACATAATCCATAGAGGTATCTTCTCAATTACACCAGTAAGCAAAGAACTTGCACAGGAAAGGAGAGCCTGAGGTCTAGGTCCTTGATCCCAGGGCAGCATCTGCATTTAATTTTGGGTAAAGCAAAAAAAGAGTCCTAACATTCTCTGTTCCTAAATCCTGAGCCTTTAAAGTTTTTTCAACTAGTTATACCATCTTATTTCCTCAAACCTGTGTTCCAGGGAGGTTTATATTCAGCAAGAACAGAGTCTGGACTACCTGTGGAACAGTGTTTTCTCCTGGGATGTGGACACTGTGGACTTAGACTCCTCTAGATTGTGGTCCAAAGGGATTTTCCATCTCCTAAGAAAGCCTTCTTAGAACCAAGCTGTCAGAGGCAAGCTGTGCTGCATGGTCAGACAGTTTGTAATGCCATAATAAATAACAGATAGGTGCTGAGTTTG
Source organism: Passer domesticus (assembly GCF_036417665.1). Taxonomy (NCBI): domain Eukaryota; kingdom Metazoa; phylum Chordata; class Aves; order Passeriformes; family Passeridae; genus Passer; species Passer domesticus. The sequence continues at coordinate 62,208,775 of NC_087475.1, read as the reverse complement.
GTTTTGATTTTTTAAAATAATGATTTTTTTTATAATGAATACTACTATTAAAGCTATCTTTCTTCTGGTCTACAAAATTAATGTTACACTCAATCTTATATTTTATGACACTAGAAAAAGAGAATCTTGCAAGAGATAGGTTTTTATACCTCAGCCAATATTGTAGCCATGCCTGTTTAGTCAAATCCATTGAGCACGGTGTTTGAATGATAACTCCTCTATTATCCAATGTGTGCCAGCAATGATCACCCACTTATGAAGCACTTATTGCAGCCAACAGCACGAGGTTTCTTCAAAAAAATTCTGTGACCATGGTTGGCCAGGTACCAACCTAATTCAGCTAAGAGACATAACCACTAAGGTCTTTCTGCTGTGCCTGGGCAAGAAGCAATTAAAAAGCTACTTTACCCAAAAGCTCAGGAGAGTCCTGTGACACAGTGCCTCTTAGCAGCCTGAATCTTGCTGCTGATGGGATGGCTGCTTGGAAATGCCCTGTGCATCCAGGCTCGTACATCATAGCATTTCATTATGCTCACTGCAACTTAATACCTCCTACAGCAAGCAGGTTCCTGGCACATGAAACAGCCACCAGCTCACGTGGACACTCATTGCTGTGAGGAACCTTGCAGGGTGGGCTACAGTATTTTATATGACAGGTTTTGTGGCAGTTGGTTACAAATAGTGGTATTATTAAAGATATAAATTATGGCTATTCAGCTTGTGTAAATCCATTCAAAAGACTATTTCAGTATGTGACCTCTGGAAGGAGAGTTCAGATGCACATACTGCACCTTTTCCCTGGGCCAAGCAGGGAAGCTGCTAGTCAGGCTTTGCCCAACAAGTTTAAGGAGTTTGTTCCTCCTTCTGGCCTCGTTCCACCAGGCTTTTCTCATCACTTCTGTTTAACTGGTTTCTGTCACTGTCGTTTGAACAATGCTGTACATTGCTGAGCTGCCTGCGTAGGAAGGAGTCTGACTTCAGACCTAGGATTTGGGATTGTTCATCCCTACACTGCAATGCATCTTCTTCCTCTGAAATCTTTGTCTGGAGCTGTTTGTCCCTCTCCCCCTCATCCCTCGCAAGCCTTCACCTCCTCCTCATCAGCCCGGGAGGTCAAGTCAGGGATGCTGCAGGTGGGAAGCAGAAAGATGAGGTGAGATTGTGGTTGCTGCCATGCAATCAGCAATGGGAGCTGCAGGGACAGCTGCTGCTGCAGGGGGACCAGCTCCATCCTGGCCAGTCTCCTCTGCAACCCAGTGGCAGCTGCATCACTGCAGCACGTGTGGCCAGTCTACAGCAGGCACTGTGCCACTTTCCTTTTAACAAACAGACCAAGGAGAAGGGACATGCAATCCCTCTTCAACCTGCAAGCCCAAGAGCAAATGATTGTCCAGTGTTTCTTCTGGAAGTAATCGATTGCAGTACAGGGATATCAAGACCCAGAGTGTCTGGGCAAGCTGCCGCGTGCAAAATCACCCCTCCCTCCTCCCTGCATGCACATCATCCCAAAATAAATGTTGATGCCATCAGTAACCACCACAGTATGCCAGCTAATGGACCAGCAGCAAGAGATGTGCTGCTACTACCTCAATAGAGACCTGTTGGAGTAGAACTTGATCTAGCTCTGTTCCTATTCTCAATATTTTTTGTTTGTTACAGTAGGTCTTTGGGGTGGCAGAAATGCTAGAACTTCTTTCTGGATGGTTCTTCCATCCTCTACCCCACCTCTTTTTTATTTTTTAACACATATCTCTCTGCATTTTTTAATTGCAACTTCCTTTCTCCCACCTAAAGAGCTGACAGTACTGATTTCTGGTGTCTAATATAGTGATTCTTATAGAGGGACACAATGGTGCCTACAGATATGGAGCCATAGTCCACAGACAAGCTCTGCAACGGGTTCTATGCTGACCTTCAACACATGATACCAAGGATCCATCTTCTCAGCAGCTTTCTTGGCTGTGTTCCAAATTTTGGATCAATTTTATGCTATCATTTTATATAATCTATTTTTTCCCTCTCTTAAAAAAAAAATAAAATAAAAGCCATGACAGGAGGGTTGTTACACCAACAAACAGTAAAAACATTGACTTTATGGAGTCTTCTGCCCTGGGCTGTATGTTTTGTAAAGTATTTTTTCAATCAGTGCCAGGCTGGGATTATGAAGTGTGATAACCAGATGCAGATAATCTGCATGTACAAAACTGAATAGCTGGACAGTGCAAATGGCATTGATTTTTGTCATACTTAATGAAAGTTATTATTCTGACCTTAACACTTTCTTAACTTTCAAAGCAGTGTGTGGTGTTTTATCTCTATGGCTTCCTGGCCCCACACTGCTTCTGTCCAAGATAACAGAAATTTTATCAGGGATTTCAAAGGGGACAAGCTCATACCAATGATGTCAATACCACCTGCATCATAAGGCTATTATCCTTGAAACATTACCTGAACAGGAGTTCCCTGAACAGGAGGAACCACAGTCCATGTAATAGCACCAAATATTTGCCATATGACTTCATGTGGATCCACATGTCCATCACAGTTCTCACAGCTGATGTGGCAGCAAGTAGATGCTCAGCTGGGCTCATTTTCAGGTGTCTGTTTCCTCTAGATTGAAGCCAAAGTCCAGATCTGTTGGCAGTGACTGTGTAATATCAGTAGAGCTTATGCTTCTGTGGCCAAAGGTAAATTATGTCATTCTTTTTAATGAAATGTTCCTTAATTGCCTTTATTACTTTGAATAGTGTGTTTAATAAATAGAATATACATTTTATAAAGAGATTACAGAAAAGGAGAGTTGCTAATACCATTATATAATCTCGCAAATCCTAAACCTGAAACTGCCTTTTCTTGCTGTTCTACAGCACATCTTTTCTTTGTGTCCTCTATAGCTGACAGAAGAGTGTTTGTTTAAAAAAATATGTGACAGAAAACACCATGGGAAAAAATGTATTGTGAAATCTCAGCCAACCCGCGGGAAGGCTCAAGCCGGGACTGTCAACACACACAATCCCAATTCAATGTCTGCTCTTTGCAGCAGAAGAAGGCAGTGCAGAGCTAAGCAGAAATTAATTAGAAGACCAAAAAGAAAGAACAGAGCAAATTTTATTTCTTCCTAATCCCCACCCAAACATGATTGGCAAATACCTGTCTACTGTATAAAGATATAGTTTCACTTTGTAGTGCCTACCCAGTGAAAGCCATAAACTTGCTCACAGTGAAGTTATCATTTTTTTGAAAGCCCAAACAAAACTCCTACTGATTTCAGTGGAGCTAGGCTTTCGTTTGATAAGCTTATCTTCTGCAATTTCAGCACTCTAAGAAACCAATAGTAGTTTTTCAGTTTTTTTCAAATCCTGCATTTCTTGGTCTGTGTATTTCAAATAACTCATCATAAACACTGTGAACATATAGAGTGATGCTATATATTTCTCAGAGTTGTAGGATGTTCATTTTACTGTTTGCCCCTCACAGAGACACACTAGATAATACACACAAAAGGCTTCTGTGTTCCTCCCCCTGGTGTAAAACAAGACCAGCTCTTAAACTGACTTTTCTGATTGGAGGTGGATCTTGAGATTGATTAACTGCTTGGGGCTTGAAGGTACCCACAGGCTCTGCCTGAAAAGACCTATTTGTCTGGCTTGGTTCCATCAGAGAAAAAAAATTGTGCCACACCCCAACAGATTCACTCACATCTGTTTTAGATGCTTTGGACACTCTCCAAATAAAAGTGGTTTTGCTATTGCTAAGGAAAGGTTTTCACCTTTGATTATGAAGTGGAAATATTTCTATGGAAGTAAAACATTAAAAAACCAACCAACCAACCAAACAAAAAAACCCGCAACAAAAACCCACCCAGGAACTTCAAGTGGATTTGATAGCTGCTTATGCCCAAGCTGTCACTTAAACTTCCTTTGAAGCATAATGAGTCCAGGAGTCCAGGACTCCACAGGAGTCCAGGGTAGAACTGGTGATTTTTGAGCTGCTGTTCTGCCTAGTACCCTGATCTTCCCAGATTGCTAATGCACCCCACAGTATCCAGGTTTCACTGCATGCCCACAAACTGTAGAGTTCACAGGACTCTTTCTTCTACTAAGCTGCTAAGGAACCCTGAACTATTTTTGCAAGCATTTAAGCATACTTTAGAAATGGTCTGGATGTGGGATGCAGAGCCAGTGCCAGGCTTACCTTCCAGACTGCCCTTCCCAGGTGGCATGACCTGCACAGAGAACTTCTGATAGTGTCATAGCAATGTACACATTGCTTATCACACAGAGAATTCCATTCAGAGCGTTTTGACAGCCTCTGGGGTTGTGAATGACTAGCACTGGTTTTCCACAGAGACGTTATGGTCTTGGGGCAGGTGTGGGGCTTGGTGTGTCACCTCCACACCTACCTGACGTCAGTATTATAAAATCATCACATATGCTATTGCGTCAGTAATGGCTATAGGACCTCCCTCTGCAGCTGCTGCTGCTCTGAGTGGCAAACTGGCCTGCAGCAGGACTAGGAGAGACTGGCTCCCTGCAGCTCTGTGTCTGGGAAACTCAGGAGAGCTATGGCTATAGGGCTTTTATGCAATGTATTTTATGCAATAGAGCTTCTCTCTTTCTTACACACTTATCTCCATCCTTGTGTTATATCAGGAGTAAAAGTTACACTACAACCTTTCTCCTCTACTTAAGATTGTGCAAACTAAAGGTGTTTGGGACCTCAATCTTTTTTATCAAATACATTAAAATTCCCATATTGTCTGGGAATATATGTAATTGATGGAGTTCAGAGAAAAAAAATGGGAAAAATATGCACTCACAGATATTTTGAATCTTTTGGAAAGTAGGTTAGAAAATACTACATGAGATGTAGGGCTTTCACTTTCTACCATGCTGCTCAACAAGGTGAGTAATATGGTCACAGCACATTCATATTTATAGAAATGGTGCCAGGGCAGTGCTCCTGGACATCCTGCTGGCAGAGGCCCTTCTGCTCTGTAGAAAAAGCCTTTCATGAGTAGGATGCCGGTCACCATCACTGCCCTACAGTACTGTTCCTAGATACTGGGCACACCAGAAACCAGGCACAGGCTTAAATACTGTCCGTGGCATATTGTGACCAAAATCTGGGTTTAGTTATAGTCACCTTTTTAGTTCCCTGAAGGTATTCAAGTGCTTTTATGACAGATGGGGGTTTGCATAGGGCAGAATGGAGCACTTCTGGGATATGATTTCACAGAACCATAAAAGGGTTTGGGTTAAAGGAACCTTTCAGATCATCTTGTTCCAACTCTACTACCATGGGCAGGGACACCTTTCACAAGACCAAGCCCCTGGCCTTGAACACTTCCAGGGACGGAGCATCCACAGTTTCTCTGGGCAACCTGTGCCAGTGTATCACCACTCTCACAGTGAAGGAATTCTTCCTAACATCCAATCCAAATTTACACTCCTTCCATTTAAACTCCTTCTGGTTTTTTAGATCAGTTGAGGCAGAAGTTCTAAGATTTCTGGTATTCGCACAAAACTGAATATCCCTGGATTAGTTGTCCACACCCATTGCTTATACAGTCTTTTCCGCTAAGTTATCAGGTCAGCAGGTAGTCTGCATAGAGTCAGCTGCCTTAGAACAAGCAGAATCCCTTTTAAAATACAGAATAGGAGCTGGAGTTTTTAAAATTTATTTATTTCATAAATAGGCACTTTTTTTTTTTTTGTCCAGCAGCAATTTATGCTGCTGAATATGTGACTTTCTAACAAATCCCTTGCTTAAAGCATATAGAAAGAAATAATAATAGAGCGGAGAACTCTAAGTCCTGTAAGACTTGTGGAGATCTCTGCCAAAGTAGGTCAATGTGTTCGCACATCAGTTTTAGCAGAACTGCTGGAAGCTTCCTGAGAGAGGTAAAAATCTGAAACGGCTTTATTTGTTGCTGGCTTTGCAATCTGCTAAAACTTACTTTAAAAAGTGGTTAAAAATATAGTGAAACTATTTTTATGGGAACTGAGACAATAGCAGTCATGTTGAGAAAGGAAGCAACATGCTCCTATCATTATGCAAAGCTCTAAATTATTCCTTCAGAAGGCTCCAAATGTTACTGATTTAATCCCAGATGTTTCTCATATTTATTATAATTTTTAGCCTTAAGAATTAACAAATTATGAGAACTTTCATAAACCTATGGCAACAATCATGGTCTTAGGAAAAAAAATCATTTACCTGGGATTTCCTGAAATAGGAGGAGAACAAATAGAAAATTTCTGAGAAGTTTAGTGAAATATCTGCCAATTCAAATCCTGGCCTGTGTCTTGAAGCCATAGCACTTTTTGCATCCTAAATATGCATATGACTGAATGTACAGGTTTTGATAAAATACTATCATATTTACACTAATATACTATGCAAATTCTTTGGTACTCTTACACCTTTGTCTCAAACCAGAATATTTTCCACAAAGATTCCCAAATTTTCTTCTCCTTTCCCGGTCTCCGGTAGCTAAATTTACTTCCTCTTTTTCTCAACTTTGCTAAACAGTGACAACTGGTAGCCAATTATCATTTTTGAGCTGTGTTTTCAGCCAAAGAGCTGGATTTAGAGCTCTGAAATGTGAAAACACAACCAGGGCATTTGTATCACATGCAGTTGCCAGCCTTTCCTATAAATAGCTGGGTCAGGAGAGCACCTGTGTTTTTTCCCTCCCAGCATTTGATGGATAGCTTTGCTGGCATCTCTGCAATAGACACTACACCAAATTCAAAAGAGAGGCTTAGTCAGTTCTAAGTAATGGAAAGTGTCCAAATTCTCTTTGGCTTTGATTCTAACAGGGAAAGACATAATTTTCTTGTCTCTTTCCAGATTAAACTCCATTCCATTTTCTGCTGCCCTCAATGCACACTCCTGAAAATCCCACAGACACATTAAGATTCAGTCAATGAAATATTTCTAGAAGTTAGACTACTACAATGTTTAGGTTCTTCTGCAGTTGCAAGGCCTTGATTTTAGCCTGCCTTAACAGTGCATAAATTGCCTTTAATTTTGACAGCCCTGAACAATACCAGCTCGACAGCCTGTAATGCCTTGTACCTTGCTAGCTGTGCTACCCTGTCTTTAGGGCTGCCATTTTCATCGTCTGTTGATTGCTGATGTGAGAGAAAAAGTTAATAATCACCATCGAAATCATGAAGAACCTGGCTTTTCACAAGTTCTCCTGGAAGTCCATGAGGAAACTTTTTCAGCATATTGTTTGGAAATTCCTCAGAATGCGGGTGAAACAACAACGTGCAAATGTTTTCTCTTTTCCTTGTGCAGGATAAATAAACCACCCCCAGCTGGTAGAGTATCAGCAATTCCACATTCCAGCATTGGGGAAGCAGGATGAAGGGAGGGATAGTATATCAGGGGAAGCACAAGCAGCAGGTTCAGGCTGTGAAAGTAAACTATACCTATGGAAAAGAGGAGATGTAACCTGCTAACATCGACCTCTTAAACACTTCCCTTGAAGATGGCATGCTACAGAAAGTACAAGCTATTTTCTTGCCACTCACAACCTTTGGTTCAGCTGCTTGCAGACTCAGGAGGATTTGCTAACCAAATTTATAGCAGATCATGCTTTCAAAGTTTTCTTTGCAACTTCAAAGGGCAGGAGGGTACTTCAGACTGGAAATTAACAGCAACAGCACACAAATTCTAGAGTGTGCCAAGTGCTGGCACTGTCTGGGTAGTCCCTTCTGGCACACTGCAGTGTCCTTGACCCAACCTTGTACGAGCCACCTTGCATATGCTAACATGTCCACTAGCTAAGGGCAAGATAACCAGCCAAGAATACACCCCATTCCTCAAGTGGCTTCTACTACTTGTGTCAAACTTCAGGTTACTACATTGGTGGAGACTCCAAGATGGCTTAATGGGAGCTCATGCACATCTCTGCACACCCACAGCCCTACATTGCTTGCTAAGCAATGTAGTCAAATGTGTTCAAAAAGTGTGTGTCATTCTCAGCAGCCTTTTTCCACATAAAATTCAGTTCAACTGAATTAATTTCAGTGGCCTGAGCATATGTAGAGCTCCAAAAGGGCAGGTTCCTAGGTTACAGCTTACTTTACTTAAGCCCCATCGAAACTGCTGAGTTTCGTGACAGAGCACACTCCACCAGATTGACCAGTTTGTGTTTGGCCATGACAGTTCTAGCCTGATTTCCTTAGGCAAAGGTTTGTGATTGCAGCCTTCATGCATAAGTGTACATTTGCATGTCTATGGATTCTCATCACTGTCCATCACTCATTAGTAATGTTGAAGCTCTCAGTCACTTCCAGCCAAATCTGACAGCAGAGCAGAAATTTCTAACATGCTTATTTTCTATGGGTCTGTACAAATAGGCAGTTAGTTAATGGATAAAAGCTCTGGTAGTATATCAGCAGCCCAAAGGAAAAGGTGTAACTCCCACAGTGTATGTCTATATCCCTACATTAATTTTCCAGGACCATTTTCTGCCATTAAGGGCAGCAGGCTGTGAACATATACTACTATATGCCATATACTACTAAATGCTCTTGCCCTCTGAAACAGAGGGTGGCCAGTTACTTGATGGAAATGGCACTGGCCAAAGCTCACTCCCACACTGTGATCCGGATTCATTTGGAAGACTGTTACAGACACAGGTCAGCACCATGCCAAGCAGTGTGTGGATAATCTGACAGTACAGAACATTGAATTTGAGTGGCCAGAACTGTTCCCTGCGACTGTTTGATGTAATACAGAAACTCAAAAGGGAAGGGCTTAAGAATGTCCCATCCATAGGGAAAGCAGGATCAAGGTCACTACCATATTAGACAACAGAGAATCCAAGAATGAAGTACAAACCTTCAGGGAATAGGACTCATTAAATCTGTTTCTGACAGAATGACTTGTTTAGCTGATGGCACCTTATTTAGAATTCACTCCCACTAGCAACCCATTTCAGATATGATACAGAAACTCTCAGCCCTGGATGCCAGATCCATGAGTTGGTTTTTTTTTTTAGTATTTATTTAGCTGTTCAGATTTTGTTCTCTAGTTTGTTTGTAGTAGCTGCCACCATGATTGCTTTTTTAAGACATTGTAATTATATGCACCTTTATTGCTTAATATGTGAATCAGAGGATTTATCTTATTTGCTATCTGTAGAGGAAACTGAGAATTTAGATTGTCAGATTCAGTGACCTCCATGGCTAAAGCATGAAGATGTTAAAATCTTAGAGTATGAAGTCGGCTAACCAGCAGCTGCAAAGTCTCATCTTCCACAGCACAAAGAGAGACAGAGGACAAATACCAAGTATCTGCACACTGGGTATCTGAAGAGCAGCCTCCTGCAAGGATAAACAGCTGAAAATTGTAGCAATGCTGACAAGATTTAAGGCTTGGAGGAGCTGGAATCTTGAATGCCCATGAGGACTCTGAAAATTGCAAGCTGCAGGCTCTATCTCTTGGGTACCAGAGAACGAAATCTCATATTCCTGCAGCAATATTATTAACATCTGTTTGTATTTCACTGGCACCTAGTGACCCAAATCCAAGACTAAGCCAACCGACTGAAAAATGAATACACATGCACCATGGGTCCATGATATGCATACACATGAAGAGAAAAACTCCAGAGAAGGAAACTCTTTTTGCATGCATCTTCCTTTGTCATAAATGCACTTGTTCCATGAAAAACAGCAATAACAACACTTGCCTACAGACTTTTGCTGTGTACAGAGCAGGCCTCCATCCTTCCCACTTCATCAACATTTTTCTCCTCACCAGAACACTGCCCCTCCTCAAGCTCTTTTTGCCCCAGAGAGGGCTGTGGTGCCTGGCCAGACCTTGCCAGCTGAACCACAGAGCTGTGGCCACCCCAAATGGCTGTGGGATCACCTGTTGTTCCCTGGAGCCTGTGTTAGGACCTCATCCTTTCCTAGGCTGCAGAAGTAGAGGATCTTCAGAGCCAGCATACCTTTGGGATCTCTCTTCCTGCCTGAAATGAACAAACAGGTTCAGAGTTATTAAAGAGGGGCTGACAGACAAGCAGACAGACAGCCAGGCAGAACAGTTGTGTAAGCTTTGTTTCCTTAGGAAAGCAGGCTAAAAAAAGAAACAAAATGCAGTATTCACTCATCATTGTCTACAAAAACACTGAAATCAGCTATTTAACACTTTGCAATGAGTGTAATGGCTCAGCAGAGTTATTTATTCTGCTTGAAAAACCTGTTTCTAGGCCTCAGAGGATTAGTTGAGAAGCAGCATAACCTCTGTGTGACCCTGCCCGAGAAGAAGCTGGTCTAACTGGAAGCCTGAAAGCAGCATTTTGAAAGTGGTGGCAGCTATGTGTAGCTGTTCTAGGACTGAAACTAAGGGGAAGTTTTGCAGAGAACGAAAACACTCTAAGCATCAGAAAGGAGAAAGAATCACAGAAAGTAAGTGAAAAGTAGGATTGAAGACAAGTGAAGAAAAAACCCCAGGAACAGCACATTAACAAATGCATTTAAGTGGGATAAGGAACATGGTATATAATGAAAATGACAGATTAAAGATATGTTTGGATCGTTGTTAGAAGCTGTACAGTTAAGAAATTTGTACAACACAGATTTGGTGTTCCTAAACACTTTTTAAATCAACATGAAGCATCACTACCTCCAAACACAGAGGATGCCAGAGCAGGGAAAAGACGACAACATCAGTAATATGAAGCCAGGGCTGAACCCAAAAATCTGCTTTCATCTACCTGCCAGTGTTAGGTTTGGGAGGTCATGTTCACATGGACTGTAGAGAGATGTTCTGGGAAGAAGGAAGACAAGAAACATGGGAAGGAGCTCTCATCTGCACAGGCCAGGCTAAACCAAGCCCAGCTTGGCTAACAGCATCTGACAGCAGGAGGAGGTGGAATTGTCAATCAGCAGACAATGAGAGCACCACCAAGTTAGGAAACATTATTGAGATTATTATTTCCTAACATATATTAGCATATGTGTTAGGAAACATATATTAAGATTATACATATAAAACAATACAATGTATATTTTCAATCAGAAAACCACAGATAAAAATATTTACTTATGTATGCACATATTTATATACATGCATAGATTTATCTATATAAAGAATGTGATTTTATTCCCCAGCATAATGTTAAAGAACAAAATCACACTCCTTTCTGCTCTGGATAATCACTTGTCACTTTAATCCTGGTATCAGGTAAAAAGTCTTCAATTATTGATTGTTGTTCTTTGCCAGATAAGAGTATTGTATATATTAATGGTAGGAATAATCTTACAGATTATATGAACCCTCTCTTGGTAAGCATAGGATTACTCTGTACAGGCAGTTCTTTAGTAATTTATCTTGGCTAAATTTGAATGTCACTGTAATTGATTTTCTACCCTTTTCTCATGGGCTGTTTTTCACTGTTGGTGTCCAGGGTACCTTCCAAACTGTTCTGATGTTCAGTCTAAATATTCTTCTTCTGATGCCATGGGCTCACATACTTCCCACCTTACCCAAGGTTCCTTTTAATAGACACACACTAAACATCTAATTACCCTGGAGTCTCCTAGCAGTCAGTGGAGACAGCTCCAGAGGATGCAGAGCTTGTAGGTGAATGTTCCTGCTCCGTACGAGCAATGTTACAGCAACACTTCTAATTCAGGTACCTCACTGGGGGTGAGCTGAATTTGGATTTTGAAATACTACCCCTCCCCTTTAAATAGTCGCAGATGATTATCTTGTGATTTAATGCCTCAACCTGAGGACACTCAGAAACAAACACACATTATGACTGAAACTCCTGCTTTTTTCAACATCTTTTTTTTTGCTGCATTTTTCCTATTTCCTGTTCTCCAAGATATTTTTAGTACAATATTCTAAAATTATTACAATTCACAGGGCATATCAACAATACCATCTTCATAAATGCCACCAAACATTAAAAATTTTACTTTGCATCCATTTTATATTCCAAAATTGGGTTTAATTTTGTGCTTACTAAGCGTGTGAACTAAGCAAACACACTTCTGGAAATACTAAGCCTGCATGTTATTTCCTGGACCTGGGTGATTGACACGCCACCTCTCATCTTCATGTCAATGAATTTCATTTGTATCCCATTAACTTCCTGCTTTATGCACCAAGAAAAAAGTACCATCTCCTGCAGCCCACGCCAAGAGGGAGTTGTTAGAAGTCCTCTCACCAAGGATTCCCCTTTGACCATCCTCACCAGGCTGCTGAGGAGGCACCTGTCAACTGGAGAGCAAGTGTTCTGCATGTTTCTGAGCTCGATTTAGCATGCATGCTGACCAGGGTTCGTCTTTTGCTTCCCACAGATGGTTTCAAGGAGACAACTGGGAAACACAGGGCAGTGGGTGCTTGCTGCAGGAAGCAATTGCCTCACTTACAATGTCACCATATTTTGTATCACAGGACAGACACACTGACACACTGTCCTTTATTCAAGTAGGATGGGCTCCATCAGCACAGTGTGAGGCGTGTTTTGACACTATTTCTGCCTTTCCTCATGTGTTATCTAAGAATTCATTCAGCAGTGAGATGTGGCAAGTAACCCCAGCGGGTTTTAAACTCTCATCAGTGCTTCCATGCTGAAACTACTAATAAAGGTATTAAGACTGAGGAGGAATAAAGCACTTTCCAATCAATAGCAGCATGCGGTTTTGTTAGATGGCCTATTTAAAATAGGGAAGTTTCTGATTTCCTATGAACAACAGTTAAAATGCCTTAATAACAGGTAAAACTAGAAAACTGTAGCTTGATCCTAAAGCCATGAAATATTGCAGGGCTGGCTTTTAAGCTGACACAAAGCTCCATCAGACATAATGTCAGCATCTTTCAAAAAATATCAGCACTATGAGGAGTAAGTTCCTTCTTGATAAGGACTCAACAGTGTTACCAACTGAAGGTAAACAAAATCCTAAGTCTCCATAAGGCCACACCTTAGCACATACCTCATCTTTTTGTCTTCTAAGCCTACAAATATTTACAGATTTAATGTTAAGTTTTTAGGGGTTTGGTGACCAAACCTTAATCAAAGGGACTATTCACATGACTGAAGCTAAGCCTCTGACTTTGTGTTTGAATTGTCAGGACCTGACACATCTTTTGTTCTACTGAAAGTGACAAAGACAAATTTTTTTTCTTGTGCTTGAGTTGGAAATCCTAAACCTGTTTCCCACTGAATTTTGTCACAACAGCATTTTTAATATAACTTTCAAGGCTTGTCAGTGTATATGTGCAGAAGCAAAAGTGACACATACAGTATTTAAAATGCAGAGATAATCGGAGACAAGATGCCTGAAAACTCACAATATAGGGAAACAAACCAAAGACCTCACAGATGTAGAAGAATTAAATTTACTGTTATTGTGAATGAGTTTTTAAGTCCTTTAGCAGAGATATAGTGCAGTATATATAACTTCTATTATTGGAGTTGTCAGGAAACATACCAAGTGATTATTGATAAAAATTGTGTTTACTTCTGCTATGCTCATGACCAGTCTGTGCTAACTTTCAGTAAGCAGTTCAGTTACATTACAACTAATGCATATAAAAAACAAAGCTGAAGTTTGCTCAAGTACTGCCCCATAGAAAATTCTAGATTTCTGCAAACAAACACTTGCTTCCACAGAATATGTTTTAAATGGCCAGAAATACTGTTGACACAGCCAAAAGCGAAATGAAAACTAGATACACAAGCTTCAGACAATTAAATGTACCCTCAACAATCAGGAGATCCTATCTGCCTCCAGTTACTGTGTGATGACTAAAATTGCGTGGCTGTACTAAATACTAACTAACTACACATTCTACTTTTCCAAAGAATTCAGCATCGAAGAAACCCATCTCTTCAGGGGAAAAACAAAATTTAATTCTAGACTGCGATTTTAAAGATTTGTGCCTTATCGCAACAGACACATTCACTCCTGACCATTCAAGAAAACCACACATAAATCACAGAACTTTTAGACATCACAAAATTCCCAGTGTAGTGAGGGAACACAAATTACATTCCCAAACAAAGCATTTTCCTAAGTGCTTTTCTCTATCAGGGTTAGGATCAGTCAGAAGAAAACAATTCCACACAATCTTGACAAGTGAGAATTACAAACCAAGAGCTCACATTTTCAGCATTTTTAAACAGTCCTATGTAAATGTTTATGATTAATTCATAAAACCTAAAACTAATCTAAAAAATGGTTGACCCATTACTTTGCTCATTGATTTACCTGACAAAAAAAAAAAAAAAAAAAAAAAAGGAGGGGGGGAGGCTGTATTTAACTGTATGACCATTTTCCATAGATTTGATCATCTATTTTATTTAATCTTCAGCTTAATTATATATACCATTTGGCTGACTAATCAAAGATCAAACAGTTAGCAATCTAAGACCTGTACTCTACAAACACTTAATTAAATAAATGATCTCACACTATAGTGGTACTGCATTCATTACAGTTGCACATTGAGGTATCTGGGAAATATTTTCCATAACTTGGTACTTCTATAAGATGCAAATTCATCAGTTGACTACAAATTCAAGAGAAAATGGAGGAATAAAGGAGAGCAAGATTAATACAGTGATAAAATCATGGTGATCTTTTGGCTGTTAATTCATTAGTCATGGGCTGGTGGAGGATTTGCTTTTAACCCTTGCTCCCACAATACAGTAAATACAGTCCTGTATTAGTCTACACACCTATGAAGTTTTTTAAGTGATGATAAAGCTTCTAAACATCTTTCATTAAATCTGAATTTGAATACAAACCCCATTAAAATGCGACTGCCTACTTGGCCACATTCCCCAAGTGCAGGTATAATGAATATTTTAAAACAACTTTTCCAGATGATCTAGAAAGATATGATTTTGTGTATATTGGCATTGGAATACACCTTACTAGTCTAAAGAGAACTGATTTTTTTTCCAAGACTGCTAGATTGCAGTCTTGAATTGTTGATTTCTGCAAGAATTTATTTAATAAAATCTCGTGAGAACACTTCCCTTTCCCAAAAGTTCGACATTATTTAATAAGAATTAAAATAAGGGATGAAAAATGTCTCAGTAGGCGTTTTGGAATCAGTAAACTCAATCAACCAACTAACCAGCCAACTAAAAACAAAACAAGAAAGGAAGATCAAGACTTGACTTGAACTTTCTAAGAAAATGCAAAAGCAGAATTACCACTTTTTCAGGGCTGAAAGGTGAGAATTTTCTTATGAATACCTCTCTTAGAAGGAAGAAAAAAAATGCATACATCTTTGCAAGTCAACTGAGAGACTACAGTCAGCAATATTAATGAGCAGAGAGAAGCCTTCTGTCTAAACCAACAATGGCAGCTTCATGGGAAAAAAATTATTTTCATTAAATTAAAAAAAAATTATTTATGAAGCAGTCACACAGGGTTTAAAGCATGCATCAGACTGATTTGTCATTATTCTGACTGTTTTAAGTAAAAACCCCATAATATTCCTGCTTGCTGGCTTTATAATTACTTGGTACAAAGACATAAACCACTGCATATGCTAGGATGAATGCACACAACTGTGTCAAATAGTAAAGGAGCCAAAGAAAGAAAATATTAAAATACTGCTTCTTTTGGTATCCTTGGAGAATGTGCTGGTAACAAGGCTTGTTGTTTCCTGTCTGAAGAAATATTACATATACAGGAGACAGATTTCTAAATATTTACACTGTGAAGATCTTGTTCTCTTGCACTAGCCTGAATCATAAGACTTTAAAGTTGAAATAAGGGTTACTTCAGACACTCACTCTCCCTGCCTGGCAGCAAGCTCATCTGTGCTCGTTCATTTGGGAAGCATGTATGTAAGAGATGCAATCCAAAGGGATTCCTCTGTCCTGGCAACCCTCCAGCACTCTTTGGTCTGCAGCTGAGGTAATGATGGGACTGCAGGACTGTCTGCCTTGTAGTCATGAGCAGTGATCATGGTCAGCAAGCTGCTGAATCCATCCAGTGATGACACAAGTAACTCTGGTTCCAGCTGGCTGATCAATAGAGTTAATTAAAAAATAGCAGGTAGACCTGTTTGGAATAACTACTGGGTCATTTCACTTACTTTCTATGCATGGTCAGTTGTGTGGTGGCTGAATTTTGAAATATCTGGTGTTTTGTAAACTGGGTATATGATGAAATTTCTTTTCCCACCTTGAACAACTAAAGAACACAATCCATAACAATTATAAATTTCAGTGGTTTAATTTTAATTTCATATAGTTTAATGGATATGAAAAGGAATTAAAATTGTTAATCTGAGAATCCCATTTTTATGCTTAGACTAATGCTTACCAAAAAATGAAAGAAAGTGAAGTAAGCTTATACACGAAGAAAATAGTTAAGGATAGAAAAAGGTGTAACATGAAAAGTTCATATTTACAAACAGCATTAAAAAATTCATTTCAAATGTGCTACTTCCGATAAGCTTTGTCTAGTCTAGACCATTATTTTGATTGTTAACAGATCAGTGACCACATTATGCAGATATGTTAACACTGTTATCTAAATTTAATCTTTTCTTCAGTTTCTCTTTATAAGAAGAGAACAATATGGACCAAATTAATAAAAACCCCATTTCACACACTGTACTATGAAGTAGCCCAACTACGCAAAATTCATGTAAGTTAATTAGCATATGCAAAGCAAACATTTAATTACTAACAGTACTACTCTTCCAATTCTTTTTCAGCCTTGCTGATATTGATTAGGTGCATACAAACCTTACAACTCAATACTTTTTAGGTTGCTTTTGCACAAATTGTTAAGTCTAGAGACCAACTCATCTGTATTCATAGCCTCTGTGCTTTAAAAGTAGTTGGACTTTGTTCAAACATTCAAAAGTCATCTTCGAGCTGCAACTCATCATAGAAGACTCAATTCCTCAAAGGAAATTGTTCTGGGAAAATTATAAGCAGACAGAACAGGGATTTTTAGTGGCAGTCGACTTGCAGTGTTGAGCTCTCATCTCAAAAATGTTTACACGTGTAAGTATCTCATTAAAGACAATCTAAGATTTCAGTGTTGCACCAAGGATCAAGATGTAGACAGATTGTGGGCACCTTTGTGATGCAATGATGTAACCTTTGCACCTGAAATCTGCAAAGGTTACATATAGGCAGCTCACTTTCAGGTAGTATTGTCTTTAAGTATATGCTTCCATCTGATTATAATTTTTAAAAAAATAATATTGGCTTGCCCTCAGGAAAAGAAGGATCTTATTTAACTATGTGTCAATTGTTCTTTAGTTTCTGTATAAAGGCAGTACAGCCATGGAAGGAGCAAGGGTTGCAAGTCTACCTTTCAGGTACCTGGAGACCTGAGCTGAGTGCCTGCATTCCACATAAAAGGAATTAAACTGCAAAAGGCAGGGTTTTTGCAAAAGCCACCCCTATCCCCACACCAAATGAGAGCTAGATAAGCTAGATTAGCAGGGAGAGGCAAGATGGAAGTGTGAAATTCAGGAACAGCCAGCAAAAGCTCTCACTGTATGTGACCTTGAATCCTTGCCCTTTTCACAAAATGCAGCAAGAAAAGCAGCTTTTTAGTTCCTCGGTGATTAAACACCACACACTAAACACGGGAGACTCAAATCTCCTCTCTGCCTGAAGGAACTATCATTTACATCTCCCATAAGAACTCTCTAATGACTCAGCTATATGATATAATACCTTGGACTCTCACAACTTTTTTTCCTACTACTCTTCCTTATGTGCTTAAATATTCACTGCAGCAAGAGCCAAGCCCTGTTTTTTCTCCATGCCCTGTTGATCCTGACCAGTGGGCTCCACAGCCAGGTTACAACATTAGCCTGAGCCCTTCAAGTCCTGCAAACACTTCACCATCCCAGGCAAACCACACCAATCTCAAAGCAGTGATTTGAGACACCTCCTGCCTGCTCATGGATGTCTCTGGAGACAAAGCCATAGTGCCAGGAGTTGGGAATACGAGCAGCTCTCCAGGCACGGTGCACACTGTATGTAGCACAAAGCTGCTGGACAAACAGAGCAGAGGGTGTGAAGCTGTCCCCGTCTCTCTAGGAATGCAGGACAGCCCACCTATGGAGATGGGGAAGTCCGGCTGGAGAGGGGTTCTGCTGCCAGGAGAGGCAGAGCAGTGTCAGGGATCCATTGGACTGGATCCATTGCTTATGGCGGGGCCATGAGACACCTGCCAGGCAGCCACCGGCACAAGGACGTGAAGGAGAATCTCTGGGCAGATATGTGCGCATCGAGTGTCTCTGGAGATCAGGGGGCTGCTGCTCGCCGAAGGGGAGAAGCTTCCTCCGTTTGGGATGGGAGCAGCCTCACGGTGGTGGGTGTGTTGAGCTTTAGCTTTGCCGCCTGGCTCTGGCGATGCCGGCACTGGAACAGTGAAGGAAGGTCGGCTGATTTCACCTCGATCCCGTCTAATAAGTTTTGTACTTTTCTTTTTTTTTTTTTTTTAATCAGTGCTTCGGCACGGTTCGTCTGGAGCTTTCCTGAGAAGCTCCTCCACACACGCACACTGGCACACCGCACGTGGATGCGGATGAACGATTCCGCCTGAGCCCGGGCACCCCTACCCGGCCGAGCCGGGGGGGCGGCGGCTCCGCGGGCTGTGGGGCTGCGGGGCCCCGGGGCCAGCCGCCCGCCCCGGGCACAAAGGGAGAGGCGGCCCCGAGCGAGGGGGATGCGCGCACACTCCGCTTTCCTCCCCATGCGCGGGGGAAGGAGCGGGCAGGAATATTCTGGACCGAGGGAGGGGAGGAAGGAGAGAAGGTGATGAATAACTTGAATAAATCTGCAGCGGAGCTGAGGAGAGGGGGAGGGAGGCGGCGGCGGCAGGTCATGTGAGGCACAGTCATGCTGCGGGCAGAGAGGGGGCACCTGGCGGCTACACCCCGCGGCCGGCCAGGGGGGCGGCGGCTGCTGCCGCCATGGCCGTGCCCCGGCCTCGCCCCCTCCTCAGCCGGGACACTGCCGCCCGCCGCGGGCTCGGCGCCGCTCGGCCATTTCCGCCACGCGAGCCGAGCCCTATTTCCGCCGGCCCCGGCCAGACGGGCTTTATGTCTGCCGGCGGGCCGCGCGTGCGCGGCGGCCGCCGCCATCTTACGTTGTCTCTCGCCCGCCCTCCCCTTTGGCGAGCTCTCCCCTCCTCCCCCCCGCGGCGCCTCCTCCAGCGCTCCGTGAGGAGACGGGGCAGGCACGGGGAGGGAGAGACCCGCGGCGGCGGGGAAGCCGGGAGTAGACCCTGAGGGAAGAAAGGACGGGGCGGACGCACACGCGGGAGGAGGAGGAGGAGGACGGATTCCAGGCGCGGTTCTGCGGAGGACGAGCGGGTGCCGCCTGTTATAAAGGGGGAGGAGGCGGCGGAGGGGGAAGGAAGAGCGTGCGGAGCGGAGCCTCCTCCAGAGACAGCCAGACACAGGGAGGAGAGAGAGGCTGCCTGGCTGGCTCCCCCTTCCTCCCTCCCTCTCTCCTTTTCATGGACTCTTTTGTCGGGTTGCTGCTGCTGCTTTTCTTCCGTCCTTATTCCGTCTCTCTAATACCCAAAATGATTCAGCTCCATGGCTGCCACTGACGGGGATGTCCCTGCCCGGCTCAGCCTGCCGCTGCCGCCCTGCTGTGCGCCAGTCCTGTACGTATCCGCGCCTTCCTCCTCCTCCTACTACTAAGCGCGGTGATGGCGAGGGGCGCCGGCCGCCTCGCCGGGCTGCCCTGCGGGCCCGCCGGCTACCCTCGCCCCGCCGAGGCGGGGAGGGAGGCAGGGAGGGAGGGCGGTGCTGCCGGCTCCCGGCGAGCCGCGGCGCCCGGCGGAGCCTCCGCGGCGAGGAGGAAGGGGCTCGCCCCCGGGTCGGCCGGCTGGCCGCCCTCCCGGGTGAGGCGCAGTCGGGGGGCTGGGGAAGGGGGAGGCGGCCGAGCAGGGAGGTGGTGGCAGAAATCAAAGGGAGGCGGGGGGGGGGGGGAGGGTGGTAGGGAGAAAGAAAGTGAATGGCGGAGGATTGAAAGTGTCACATTCAGAGGCGGCGGAGGACCGGTGCTCGCCCCCTCCCTGTCTCGGAGGGGAGGAGGAGGGGAGGGGAGAGAGGGGTGGTGGTGAGCGGCGGTGCCGAGCCGCCTCAGCCCGTGCGCTGCGGGAGTCGGGGGGGTTGTGCGTGGTGGTGTCTGCCCTGCCCTGAGCACACAGCTAACTGTGTGTGTGTGTGTGTCTGTCTGTCTCTTTCCATACCGGGGGATTGCACTCTTAAAATACACTCGATACAATGCACCAGCCTGACTCAGCCGCAGACATTAGTGCTAGGAAGATGGCGCACCCGGCGATGTTTCCTAGAAGGGGCAGCAGCAGTAGCAGCGGCAGCAGCTGCGTTACTGCTCCCACTGCACCAGGTACCGGCGTTGGGAGCGCTGCCCTCTCCGCCGAGGATTATCAGCCGCCTTTGCTGGTCCAGCCGCCGCCTCCATCTCCTGCAGCAGCTTCAACAGCGGGTCCACAGCCGACACCCCCTCATCCACAAAGCCTGAACCTCCTCTCTCAGTCTCAGCTCCAGCCCCAGCCCCTTGCACAGACTGGAGCTCAAATGAAAAAGAAAAGTGGCTTTCAAATTACCAGTGTGACCCCTGCTCAAATATCAGCTAGTATGAGCTCTAATAACAGCATAGCCGAGGATACAGAAAGCTACGATGACCTGGATGAGTCTCACACCGAAGACCTGTCATCTTCAGAAATCTTGGATGTGTCTTTATCCAGAGCCACTGATATGGGAGAACCTGAGAGGAGTTCTTCTGAAGAGACTCTAAATAACTTCCAAGAGGCAGAGACTCCTGGGGCTGTCTCTCCAAACCAGCCTCATCTTCCTCAGCAGCATGCTCCTCTGCCTCATCACCCACAGCAGAGTGTTGTGATCAATGGAAGTGTTCATCCTCACCATGTTCATCATCACCACCATCTTCACCATCACCATCATGGACACCATCATCCATCGCATCCCGGCGTGGGTAGCGCCCCAATTTCTGGAGGACCACCGCCCAGTCCGTCGTTTAGAAAACTATCAACAACTGGAAGCTCTGACAATGTTATATCAACTGCACCAGTTTCTGCTGCATCATCCACTGGTTCCCCGGCATCTGCCGTGTCTAATATCCGCACTACAAGTAGTCCTGGCAATTTAGGTATGAGTCCTGCTGCTGGAACTGGTACCTTAAGTAATATTGGTGGTGGTAGTTCTAGTGTGGCAAGCAATGTGCTTGGTACTATAAATTTAAGCAACATCATGAGTACTGGTAATGTAAATGCTTTGTCTGGAGCTAGCAGCAATGCTAATGTGAATATCTTGAGTGGTGTTGGCAATGGTACGAGTGCTTCCTCTAGTGTCATTAACAATGTTACTAATCCAACTGCAGGAATGGCAGTGGGATCAAGCCAGCAGCAGCCTGCATCTGGCACGTCAAGGTTTAGGGTTGTAAAATTAGATTCTAGTTCTGAACCTTTCAAAAAAGGTAGATGGACATGTACTGAATTCTATGATAAAGAAAACACTGTTGCAGTTTCAGAGGGAGTAGCAGTAAACAAAGCAGTAGAGACGATAAAACAAAACCCGCTTGAAGTGACTTCTGAAAGGGAGAGCACCAGTGGGAGTTCTGTTAGCAGCAATGTAAGCACACTGAGTCACTATACAGAAAGTGTGGGAAGTGGAGAAATGGGAGCACCTACTGTGGTACAGCAGCAAGCATTTCAAGGTGTGGGTCCGCAGCAGATGGATTTTAGCAGTGCTGCTCCTCCAGCAATTCCAGCATCTAGTATACCACAGAGTGTTTCTCAATCACAGCTTGCACAAGTCCAGCTGCATTCTCAAGAAGTAAACTATCCACAGCAGAAGCCAGGGGTCCAACCTCCTGCACAGGCCAGTCTAACCACTGTTACTGGGGTTCAGCCAGCCCCGGTTAATATACTAGGTGTATCCCCGTCTCTGGGCCACCAGCAGCCTGCCCTTCAGAGTATGGCTCAACAGCAGCTGCCGTATTCGCAGCCGGCGCAGCCTGTGCAGACTTTGCCAGTGGTGCAGCAGCAGTTGCAGTATGGACAGCAGCAGCAACAGCAGCCAGTTCCTACGCAGATGGCCGCGGGTCACGTTAAGCCGGTGAACCAAAACTCTGTCACAGGGGCTATGCCAGACTACATTCAACATCAGCAGATCCTTCAGACTCCAGCCCCTGCCATGCAGCCAAGTTCTACAGGAGTAGGAGCTGGGCAACCGGTTCCTGTTGCCCAGGCACAGGGCATGCAGCCTACAGTGCAAGCACATCCAGCTGCTGCCCCAGCTCAGCCTGTTGCACATGCTCCAGCAGCAATACCAGGTGTAGCTGCCAGTGGTCAAATGCTAAATGTTGGGCAGCAAGGAAGTGTAGCTGCTGTGGTGCAACCACCATCTGCTGCAAACCAAATTCCACCTCCAGTTATGCCATCGACGGCTGCTCCTCCATCTTCCCAAGTAGTGCAGCCTGTGCAGACAGGAATAATGCAGCAAGGATTACAGGCTGGCGCTACAGGCCTTCCTCAACAAATGGTCATTGCTCAGCAAAACACCTTGTTACCTGTACAGCCACAGGCACAAGGAGTGGAATCTGTAGTCCAAGGGATGGCTGGCCAGCAGCTGCCTGCAGTAAGCCCTATACCCTCTGCTAGTACTGTTCCTGCACCAAGTCAAGCTGGTTCAGCTGTGCCTCCTGGCATACCTTCTGCTTCTGTAGGTTTGGGACAGCCACAGAACATAGCACAGGCTTCGGCTGTGCAGAATGGCAGTTTGGCTCAAAGCGTTAGTCAGCCTCCCTTGATATCAACAAGTATAGGTATGCCAGTGGCACAGAGTGTGCCACAGCAGATGCCATTAAGCTCTACCCAGTTCCCTGCACAATCACTAGCTCAGTCCATTGTAAGCCAAATCGAGGACGGCAGGCGCCCTACAGAACCTTCCTTGGCGGGTTTACCTCAAGCTGCCGGCGTCGAGAGCGGTGGTGGAGCATCGGCCGCTTCAGATGGCGGGAGCAGCAACATGCCGTCCTCTGCGTCCCTCTTCCCGCTGAAGGTGCTGCCCTTGACAACGCCTCTTGTAGATGGTGAGGATGAGAGGTAAGACTGCCTGTAACTTTATTAAAAGATGGACTCTCTGATAGTTTGATTTGCGCTAACTTGCAGGTCTTGTTACAGCCATTCTGTGAAATGAAGCAGTGTGATGTTTCTGTCTAATTAAAATACTATTTCTCAGGTCTCAGCACATGCAGATATTGTATTAAAGAACTTGTTTTCCACTTGAGGGGGTGGGTTGTATTGATTATGCTTTGAAACTACTGTGTGGGTAAATTGTGCTTAACAGTCTGTACAGTGTGTATATTCCCACTGTTGAGGAAGACAAGAATACTGTAGAGTGTGGGTATACTAGTGGTGATTGCAGTTTAGATTATTTATTATATGAAAATAATTAATATTTATTCTTGGGTATATTTTTTTTCACAAGACTAGACTTCATCCTGCCTTAGCTGCTCTTTTTAAAGTACTGCTTTACTAAGGTTGAACCAGTTGTGATTCTGTAGTGTATTCAAAACCTCTTTTACAGCCAAGAGGTGCTTTAGGCAAACGAGTATGGTGGGATAAGGGATGTTCAGCAGCATTGTTGTAGCTCTTTGAATTGAACCTGGGCTACTTTTGGTCTTGATGGTGCTGCTTCAAAGTGTTAATGCATGGTGAGATCTGCTGAGGCCTGCCGAAGGGTGGTGAACCTTTGCATCTGGTGGACCAATTCTGTGCAGTTAGAGTAAGAAAACTGCACTTTTTTTTTCCTATTTTCACCAGTTCAAACTGCATGTATTCTCTCACCTTCACCTTTTCAAGTAAATGACCACTGCCTAGCCTTAAGAGTACGTGCATGTGAACATTCCCATTTCTCTGACAGTGTGTGTAGAGAAGTTGAGACCATTGTGTGTGCAGGCTGAATTGATTGAAACATCAATTTTAAAGTGTGATGGTTTGATATTAATTATGTGTGGAAAGTCCTCAATGTGTTGAGGACCTCTTGTGATACGGGTTGTGAGTGGCCAGGAAAACTGGTGCTTCTTCCAAAGAATTTCCTGTCTAAGAAGTATCTTTGAAGATATATTTTATATATATATTTGATAAATAACCCTCCCTGGGAACGTGGAGCAGGATAGAAAACACTAGAAAAACTGAGAGTAGGGTGAGGAGACAAAATAAGGCACTAAACACAAGGGGGGAAAATACTGTAGCAATGGGAGGTGAAGCACTTTTTAAATGCCTTCTTGGTGCCATAACTTAAATCAGGAGTAATACCAGTGACCAGACTTTATTTTTTTTTTTTTTTAATAAAATGGGTTGCTGGGAGAGGCTGGATTCTTTTCTTAATATTGAAAATCCTAACTCTATCAGCAGCCTCTGATTATGTTGATCATAAGGTGTTGACTGCTGTAGTGGCTTTCATCACATCTTTCTGAGATGCCAGAGAACTGTAATGAGTAGCAGCTTGTCTTCCAGGAGTGCTAGAAGACAAGTTCCAACACTGTTGCATTCTGATTATGTTTTTTTAGTCAATAAGTACATGAAGGTGATAGAAGACAGATTGAGGTGTTAAAGCCAACAGTGTCACCATTATGCTGTTAGCAGTTTTTCAGAAATATTTTTTGGTTTTCTTTTGAATTTTGTAAGCCAAGACACTAATCCTTCTCTTCATGAGTCCCACTGGTGTTTGGTGGTGTTGTTTGTTTTTGTTGTAGTGTGGTTGTTGTTTTTTGGCTTTGTTTTGTTTTATCAACCAAAAAAATCCCCTAAGCTTTTAGGGGACCCTAGCCAAGTAGAAAAATCATAAGCTTAAAGATAGGGTTTTGGAGAATGACATCTAGAATATGTCTGTACCCTGATTTTAAGAGCATATGTTAACAGTTCAACATGATTGGTAGTTTTTCCAGAATGTTTAAATCCCTCAGGGTAACAATAGCCAGAAATACCTTCTTCCTCTGTTGTTTGGCTAGCCAAAGATCATATCCTTTCTTCTCCCATGCACGTTGCGTCTTTGTTCAATCTGTCATCTCCAGGTAGGCTACACTTTTGTTTAGCTGCAGTTGGAAAACCATTTATATTCTTTATACAAAGCAGGATATGACTCTATTAAATGGAGACCAAAAATAATTGGGTTTTTTTTTGCATGGCAGTAGTGGCCAGGTTACTTTTGTGTACAGTCAGACCATTTACAGCAGCACGTCTCCCTGTGTATTTATATGTGACCTTATAAACCTGGTGAGATTGCTTCTGTTTCCACTTCCAGGGGATCTCGGGGCAGGGTACTTCTGTTGTCATCCTCACTGGAATTTTGGGCTGGAGATGAGAATTTGTTACTTGCCGGAGGCAGTGCAAGATACGTTGTTACTCTGCTTCGCTCCACGCCTTTCTGGCCATGGGAGCTCTCTAGTTCTGTTTTTTTTTTTGGTTAGTTTGTTAGATTATCCTTCTTTTACAGGAGGTAAAGGGTAGTGTATTGTAAAAGGACATAGTTTCAGAAGCAGGTGTACTGTAATTATGTGTGTTTGAAATCCCCATTTCTCTTGCTCTTATCTGCACACACATATATCACTGAAGATTTCTATCAATACATCCCAAGTGATTCTAAACCTGGCAAAGGAAAAGGTAGGAAAAAAGAAGTGAGTGGTGACATAATTGGGCCAGCGAAGAAGCTGTAAAATTCCACTTAGTGTGCCTTTGAAAAAACATCTGACCCATGTAATACCTTGTATAGATTAACTCCCAGCTTTCCTTAAAGCTGTATATAACTGCATTTAAGGCTATGCCAGTATCTTTAACTCTGTTTAGAACGCCATTTGCAGCTCTTTCTATGCCTGTTATCAGGGCATGGCCTTTTAAATATAGACAGTGTGGAGTGTATCTGCTTTGAGAACCGTAACCTTTATTTCCCCAGTATGAATGACTTTTATTTCAAGTCATAGTGAAGATTAGATATTAAAAATGAGCTGCTTGGCAGAATGCCATATGGAAAATTAATTTGCAAATGTGAATAAATAAAGAGAGGATACAAATAATACTCCCTGTACTTTCTGTGTTAACAAAAAAAATAAAAATCAAACTGCTGAACAAAAAACCCCAAACCCCAACAAAATCACCAAACACCCGTAGTTCTTCTGATGAGTCTTCTGAAGCCTGTTGGGTATGCCATAGATGTTTGTGTGTTGGTAGATTCATCATCTCTTAATTTTTTGGTCTACAGAAATGCAGGCCAGTTTTTTCGTTGTTAAATACTTTTTTTTCCCCTTTTCCTTAATTTGAGCCATGGTATGGACTCAGTGCATGGTTCTTAATTAGTTTCTTGGATTTGGAGTGGTTACCTTGGTGTATTCACTATAACTACTAAATCTTGCTAATCTTAGGCATGGTCTTTTGAGTTTAGTATTTCATCTTTAGGACTGTGAGCAGGATTGCTTTTATTTTCATGTGTTTGATATTTAAGCATGGAAGAATGCATGTTTGTATCACAGTGAATCTTTTTGTGTATTTATACTTAGTGTTGCAAAATCAGTTACATCCATGTAGACAATGTTTTGCTGTACATGCTTGCAGTAAGATTTTGTATGGATTTACATTATTTTTAAGTTACCTGTAAAGTGAAGACTTCAAAAGTTAATGTATTTTACAGCATCTATGGAGGCTGCTCTGAGTGAATTTAAAAATAACTTAATCTGAAACATTGTTTGTCATTCCTCAAAAGCAGATTTTTTTGTGAATGAAGGATAGAGAACTAGTAACTGCTTCCCTGTCCTTGACAACATTTCCTGCAGAACTGTTTGCATTCTTTAGGCTGGTGCAAGTTGTGTTCACCTGTTTGTGTATGTCATCCAGCGAAGCTGAAGAGAAACAGGAGGAAAAGATGGTGGCAAACGCAAAACAGGCATAGAGATTTAAAATATGTCTTATTATCTGACAATCTCATTATTGAGAGAAATTTTTATTAAAGGATCCCTTTAGAAATGTTTTTTTGTGTAAGACGTGTTTTGGCTTGTTACTAAGTTTGTAGAGGGGCTGGAGATTAAAGCTGAACATGAGAATTAAGACTTGTGAGCAACTTTGGAGAGATCTCTAGCAGTAGTAACTCATACTAGATTGTAAAGTGAAGTACAGTCAGGAAGGTGGATTAATGTTAATCTTGTATGCAGCTATGTAGTGGAAAGGCTGACCAGGTACACGTGAGATTTTTACAGATGGAATTCAATACTTTTTGAAGATTTTAGGAAGCAGTAGTGAGTGAAGTAAGGTAGAACCGGAAACTTCAATTATATTTTTGGTGCAGTAACTATTTTGAGTACTTACTTGTGTAAGTGTTTAGAGTTTATATGGGCTTCTTTGTTTGCTGGAAGTTCTGCTGCTCTGCATGTGGTGAGAAAGGGAATAGATATTTTACAACAAAGGATTTCTGGTGTATTAGCATAGATCTATAGTGACTTTTTTTTTAGTTGCGTCTTAGGGACAGTGATGTTACTGTCTTGCAGATTTTAAACTTGCTTCACAGTCTTGCCACCATTTTGAAAATCATGTGATTTGAGTTCTAGGAGATGAGCTATTACAAAAATTTGGTCATATCTTCAATTGAGCTTTCTGTGGAACTTGCAAAAATTATTAACCTTCCTAATGTCTAGTTAAGTGAGCAGAAAGTGAGAACTTTGATGAAGAAAGTGTGCCTGCTGTTGTGTCATGCTGACAAGTCCAGTTTCTCACTTTGTCTGATGGAGTAAAAGACCTATTGTTGGTTGAATTGACTTTGTTAGTTCTGCTCTAAGTAAAGAACAATGAAGAATTTAGGGTCTGCACCTTGTATGTCTGCTGACCAGCTGTAGGTGGCAATACCTTTTTTGATGGAGCTTTTCCTGGCATCTTTTATAGATGCATTTTCTGCATGCCATGACACACTTTGAACTAAGGGTTGCTACAGTGCTTGGTATGATGTTATTTCAAGACAGGAAGAACCAACAGATACTAGGGAGTTGTAAAAGCAGTAATTTAGCACTTAAGGCAGATGCTGAGAAATTAATCTCTTCTAGTGATTTCCAGAAACCATTCCTTAGCACTGCAGTTTTGGTTGCTCTTTGGAGCTGTGCATAAATATGAAACCATCTATGTATGTGTATGAGAAAATGAACAAACAAGATTTTAAAGTATTTAATTGAAAAACAATCTTTATTACTGTCTCAGGATTTGCATTCTTTACAGGCTAATCTGAAAATTATAATTAAACCCACTGACAAATGGATTGGTAGTGAAGTGTTTCAGCCTTTACAAGTTACTGTGATCTAGATAATGGGGAACAGAGTAATGACTGTATCAGTCAGTGGTAAACTAGCAAAGATAGCAGAGTGGGAAGGGAAAATAATTGAAAAACAAATGCCACAATCCCCTCCAAAAAACCCTAATCCTAGCCACCCCCAATATGTTAATGTATCTTGCTTAGGCATAAATAAAAATGTGTATGGTTAGCATACCTGTGCTACAAAAAGACCTCCTATAACCTGTTCATCTTACAGATGGTAATAAGGTAAATAAGCCTTTTCAGACCTGTCTCTTGACGGCCTAGGAAGTGCATCAAATTGTAAACGGCAGTATTGCTAGTATGGTTTTTTTAAACAAGGAACTGCACACGCCTGAATATCAGTGCAATTATAGCGAGTGATTCTTGCTATGACCTTTCTTGGAATAATTTGTGATCTGGGTTTGCAGTGTGATGTAGGTGAAACATAAAAATGACTAGAAAAGAATAGTGTGTCTTTGTTCTCATTGATTTAATGCACTGGTTTTTTCTATTCTTTTGATTAATTTATGAGACTAAAATGTACTGTGTGTAATGCATATTATACTTTAACAAATGACTGAACACTTCTTAAAGTGGGCCTGTACCTTTCATTTACTACATTTGTGCCGCCAAAAGCAGTGCTATTAAGATGGACTAAGAGTAAGATTATTCAGTAATTTATTTCATGGTGATGATCACCATGAAATAAATAAGAAACTAGTTTATTCTCAGCATGGTTGTACAGGAAACCGTAGCCTAAAGCTAAGATGGAAAGAGTTCCTGAGTGACTGGAGATACAGCACTTTATTTATTTTAGCCTGTTCTAAAGCATTCAGACTTAGGAATTGCATGATGGAAGTGCAGCATAATTATGGTGTCAAATTGGAGCACCTGATCATCCTTTGGCTTTAATGTCTGGGAACACTTTAACTCCTTTTCTGCCTTTGGAATTTGCTAAACAAAGATCGTAATTGTGCTATGGTCAGTGGTGTAGAAATCCTTATCAGCTCATTTTGTGCAAGCCTCCGAACACCTATTGTGCATTGTCAGTGTTGGAAGCAGGATTTGGTTTGTGGTTGCAATTCTATGCAAAAATCTCCATCTTTCACTGAAGCTGAATTGACTTTCCTGAGAGAGATATTTAGAGGTTATAAATGATTGGCAGGCAGGGATTGTAATGATGCCATGCATGCAAGTGGTAGAGCCCGTGGTAGTTTGGGTGTTCTGTCATTGTTGGTTACCTTATGGACTAAGTGACTTGCTAGTACCTACTGAATGAGGGCTTCTGATTTTGCAGAGATGAAGAATGATGATTCCTCATGTTCTTCAAACACATCATTATGCTTTAATAATGGGAACTGGTTCCATTTTATGAATTTTTTTATACTTGCAGAAGTAAGATCTTTAACGTGTTATGGTAAAACAGAAAAGTCACAGTAAAATTTTTCACTGTTTTCTTTGAGCAAACTGTTACTTTGATTATGCTTCCTTTAAATTATTTTGGTATTATTATGTACCAAAAATTACTCCTGAGTTTTTTTTCTTCTTTTCTCCTCTGGGTTTTGTTAGATGTTTGTCCCTCATGCTGTTTTGAGGTGTTGGTGAGGCTTCCTATATTGATGACCTTTGACACTCAGGATGTAAATTTAAGAATCGTAGGCATTCGGGTTTGAAATTCTTGTTCCAATTTCTGTTTCTTGTTGCAGTGCAGGGTTAGTGATGGTCCAGAACAGTAAAAGTAGCTTTGCCTTTTTCAACAGAGAATGGCTACTAAAGCAAACTACTCTTTATAAGTAGCCTTGCTTGCTGGGGCTTGTAGGTATTGTACAGTCTGAAATGGGTATAGAATTTTAAAAATACACTAGAAGAACAGAGTAAGAAGTAAAGTAGTTGGGGATTTTGTTTATCATTATGGCTTGGAAATTTAACACAGTTTTGGAACTTACTATGGTCCTCTAAGAGCAACAAATGCACCTACCACTGATGCTATTTGTTTTCCTCAAAGAAATTCTCAGAAAATGGTTTTGTAGCTGTTTTAATTAAATTTAAAGGGGTATCTTGTTCATCTGTTTACATACTTCTGAATAATCTATTTTTTTGAGTGTAGCTGAGAAGTACCATTTTATAAATTGCTAAAACAGGCAGCAGAGGATCTTCTCTGAGTTTAGATTTAGAGATGAACTTGCTGCTAGGTGAATGGGACAACAGTCTCTTAAAGACAGGCAGTCCTTCTAGTAAGGTGTACATTTGATAGCAACTGGAAGTTGGTTGTAGCATGTTTTATCTTCTGCTTAAGATTGTTAAATGACTCGGCCAGGCTTATTGTTTGAGCTTCTGTGTGATTTAAGTATTTTTTTAACCTTCTTGTTTGTATGTCTTGTCTTTTTTTTTTTTTGTCTTGCTTTGGTTTTGTTAGGGTTTTTTTTTTGTTTGTGTGTGTTTGGTTGTTTTAATTAGCATGGATATCAGCAGGAAGTTTTCAGGACTCTGATTTCTTGGTGTGTTACTGAGTTTTGAACTTCTCCAGCAGCTGTTTAAGCAACAGTGTCAAAGTACTGTGCAAAGTACTAGGGATAGTACTGAAAGCTGCTGAAAATGTGGATACACATTCAACAATACTTTTAGCATCTTAATGCATTTAATAATAGGGTTCTTTTTTCCTTCAGTACTGCAGTGTAGCTCTTAATGATGACTTACACAGGTAATGGAATTTCAGCATGCAGTGCTACTACTGTATGGCTGTTTCTTTATCCTCAGTGTTACACTTGGTTCATTCCCCCTGTAAGATCTCAAGGTGTGGATCAAATGTAATTTACACCATCTTTTTTGCAGATATTGTTAGTCTTTTGTTTGTAATCCATTGTCTTGTGGGTCCTAGTTATTGATAACTGAGTTATCACTATGTTGTCTTGGGTTCTTACATATCTAGTCAGTAGTCCTTTTAGTTACATAAAGTGTTAAATTCTGAATATGGTAACCATGAAATGTTGCTTATGCTGGTTTATAAATGGTGTTTTC
This sequence comes from Passer domesticus, assembly GCF_036417665.1. Taxonomy (NCBI): domain Eukaryota; kingdom Metazoa; phylum Chordata; class Aves; order Passeriformes; family Passeridae; genus Passer; species Passer domesticus. The sequence continues at coordinate 62,177,392 of NC_087475.1, read as the reverse complement.
CTCTAAATCCTTGTAAACAAATAAAAGTTATAGAAATAGCTCTTAATGTTTCTCCAGTAACTTTGAAGTCTGTGCAATGTAGAGGGACGAAATTCCTGTCAAGATGAGAGAACTTAAATACCTCTTAAGATTCCTCTGACCTTCATTTCACCCAATTCCATCACAGTCATGGATAGATGACAAAGAGAGATGATGACTGGTGGTTGACTTTTATATATAAGAAACTGTAGAAATCAAAAATGTTAGAATGTAACCATACTAAATTTGTTTCCATATATTTAGTGCTCTTATAGCTATTAAGGAAGACAGTGATTAAAAATTAACCCAGTAATTCATGTATGATTGCTTTGATGTCTGTTGTGACTGCAATTTTGAAATACTTTTTAAAGAAAAGCAAGCAAAAATTTCTCAGACAGAATCTAAATAATGAGTGACTTGTTTGGCGTATATTGCCACTGAGCTGGGATAAGCAAAGGGAAAAAAAGGCTTCTGTAGATTTCCTGGAAGATTATTTTAAGCTTCATAATTTTACTGGATGTATGTGTGTTGAAATATCATAATGTGTTTTTGTACCATATGAAAGATTCCATATTTTTCTGAGGAAGTCTGTCTGTGGACTATAAACAGCGTTTTAATTTGTACTTCCAGATTGAGCCTGACAGAAGTGGAATGCTTTTCTTTCCCTTTAGGATTTCATGAGGGTTCATGCTGTAATGCCTGCCATATAGAAATGAATGTAAGGGGAAGGAGAACAGCTTAGGGTGTTCCATGATTATTGTGTGTGTGTCAACTTGTGCATGGGATTAATTGTCATTCTCCCTTGATGTCACTTTCAGTAGAGGATTCTCAGACTATGAGCATCTATGAAATCTGTCAAGGAAGGATTTTATAGTAATAATTAGTTTATATTTAGCATTATTGTGTATGTTCTAAGCTGTTCAGTGAAGAATCTTGACCTGACCTTAATTTGAAATGTTTCCTGAACATCTTGATTAACTTGCTTTTGAAATCCTTCAGTCTGAAATTCTTAATGTTCCTTACCTGTATGTACACGTATGAGAATATATAAAGCTTTTTTTTTAAATAAAACAATCCAAAACAAACCTACTGGTGAAAGAATGAGCAATACTGCTTTTACAGTCTCATTTCTTGCAGTCTTACAAAATAAGACCAAGTGAAAATAAAAGGAACCATGAATTAATGACTACGTACTTTAAGTACTTGTTAAATAATTTACTGTAGCACCCAAATGAATTCAAGGTATAAATGTACCTCTTTAATCTGCTGAATGAGGTTATTATGTTAAGAATGGATCAGCATATTGCACTGCCAAGTGTTTCTTTAGTGGGCCTAATATCCCAAATTGGGTGAAATGTCGAATTGCTCATAAATGTTCAGGGATTGGTTAGGATGTGCATGTACCTCCATGTTATTTTTTTTTCTTTCCAAGTGTCTGAGATTCCTTCCAGTTCTGTAATTGCTTGTGAAAAAGAGGAGTTGCTGAGCCTCCATTTGATTGGAGAGAGAGGAGGGAGGGTAGAAGGTGTGAAAGAAATGTTCATGATGCTGGTTTTGGTTTTCTTTATTTTTGGTGGGGAAAGGGATTTTATTTTTTGAAATACTGTCAGGCATGCTGTGTGTCTGTCGAGTATATGCAGTTGTTGGCAATACAGCCTCTTCCTATGTATGGGATAGTAGCTGAAAGCCCTTGTTGTGAATTGGTGCCCTGCTTTGCTGGCTGCTTTATAACAGAGAGCAGAAAAGATAATGTTGAAGGACTTGGTGTCTGATGTCCATACAACTTCTGAAGTGATTTTAAGACAGTGATGGTTTAAAGCGGTCAGAATCCTAAACGTTTTTAGTGATTTATGGAAAAAAACAGAGCAGCAAAGCAGGATTAGTAATCTTTGTGTTCTTGTGGAGCTGCACCCTGCTAATAATGAAGTGCATCATCTCAGGAATAGCCCTGCACTGACAATTGTTGGAGCTCCCGTTTTGCCATGCAGGCGGGGGTCAGCCTCTTCAGGAGGTGTCACTGACTTCACCTTCTAGAGCACTGTGATCTGTGGAAGGGGAAAAAGAAATACTAGCATCTTAGAAGAGATAGGTCTAGTTATCTTCATTTCCTGCATTTGTCCGACCATCAGAATCCAATGTGGAATCTTAAGTATGTTTACGGTCACAATTCTTAAAATATTTAGAACTGCTGGTTTTTTTAATTCCTGTGAAGTTATTGAATAAAAATATTTTCTCTGAAAAAGTTCTCCAAAGAATTTTATAAAGGACAATAAAATTTTGTGAAGTGTTCATACATAATTTCAAATGGAGGCTTGTCTTGATACATAGATATTTAAGTATTTAAGCAAGCCATGTAGTCCTCCCTCTTAATACTTTTTATCTGGGGAGATGTTTAAGGAAAGTTGTTTAGGGTTTTTTTTTTTAAATTTTTTTTTTTAAAGTGTCTCCTGTTCCAACCTCTGAACATGATAGACTAAACCATTCTTAATGTTTCAGAAGCATGTACATTTTATAACTATCTAAAATGTTCCAATTGTTTTTATATTCCAAGAACAATAAAGAACAAAAAAGCATCCAAACCCTGGGATATCTTTTTGTAAAATAATGAAGTTTACATAATATGTTAGCCAGAAGATAGGTCAGATCAATATAGCAGCCATGCAGTTACCTAAATCCCAGACATTTATCCTTCTAGTTTGGCTTTAAAATCCTATGATTTTGTGCATTTACAGGTACTCTTTAAAAATACATTCTTGAAGTTGCTGTCAGATTGCTCTGGATTATGTCTTTAGCCTTTGTGAATGCAGACAAATCTTCTCATGCTTTTATTACTGTGATGACTAGAGTCACACGTATTGAATTCATCAAATGATACTGCCATGTAGCTGTGCTCAACTTGGCATCAGCAGCTTGGCAGTGTGAGGTCTGTGCTCACAATTGGCCAAGTATAAGTTTTGGTTGTCTGTAGCAGATTGTAATATGTATATGTAGAGTTTCTGTAAATTATATGCTAGAAGTTCTTAATGCGTGTTCTACTAAAAATGGTATCTTGGATACCATTCTTAAAAAATGTAATTACAATATTAGAAATCATGCTAAATAAAACAAATATTTTCTTTAGTATTTTATATCCTAAATTGTATGCTCTAACCCAAGATATGCATTTAAAATTATGATATTAAAATGGTTTGTTCTGTTGCAGAATTGTTCAAGCATATGGGTAACCCTTTATTTAAATTTTTTTTCTCATCTGTTTCATGTTTTTCACCACTGATTTATATTGTCTGCTTCTGATGAAAAGGCAAGCTTTAGAAATAAAGCCATTTCAGAAATCATGGGATTGCTGGAAAGATTTGCATTTTGTTTCAAAAATAAGAGTTTAAGAAGTAGCTATCATTGGTAGTCTCATCTTCCTAATGTGACCACAAGAAAAATGTACCAAAAATAATTGCTGGGAAAAGTAGGCTTTTTTCTTCATGAAAGAAGATCCAGCCATGTCTGAATACTATTTAATTATAGTGTCTGTCAGTGAATGTGACTAGTTTCTGTGAGATTGTTCTTAAGTGGTAAACAAGGGTTGTTTTTAATCTCAAACTGGTAAGAAATGGTTTGAAATACTGTGTTTGAAGAGATGTGCAATTCTTTCTGGTGAAGTAAGCAATTTTTTCGCTTAAGTATGGAGTGGTGGATTTTATGAAGATGGCACAGATAGGAAACATGAAAATTAGAACTTTTTGCTTCTGGCTGTTTTGAAAATTAAAAATGAATAGAAGGCGTGTTTGAAACATGGCAATGAACACCTGAAATATCAGTGTGGCTGCTGTTGACTTGGTAGATTGATTTTCTTAAAGGATGATCAAGTTAATTCACCTAACAGAGCAACTGATGATACCAGTAATATAAAAAAGAGATGCTGAAGAGAAGGCTCAATGAGAACCCTGTGAGGTGAAAAACTTGGAAATCCTGGATTGAGGTTTGCCTTTTGGATTTGGTTTGCCACTTTGGTTTTGAATGCCCAGCCTTTACCTACTAGAACCTTTTGAACCTTTACTTAGGAGAAAGGCATCTAGAAATGTATTTCTGTCCTGTGTTACTTTCAGTGTAATTTCTTGGGAGGGGGTAGAAGAGTTATTCTCTTAATGGTTCATGGCTGGAGGCCCACTGCCATAGGGAGAAATGGCTAATGGAGAAACATTTGTCCAGCTGGAGTGGGTTTTGTGGAGTCTGGCTGGTATGAGTGAGTGTTGTGGGGATGCCATATGTCCTTGAAAGTGACTGTTCTAGTCAATGCTTAACTGTTGAGGCCAAGACCATCCAGATTTATATACAATAGAAGCAATTGTTTGATGGTAATTGTAGGTTTCCAGATTAGCATGCTTTGTGTGTGTACGAATTGCATTTCACGATTTCGTAGTGTATTTTGTTTGCTTGGTGTGAACTGTTTGTCTTTTAGCTTCATTATACTGCTCTGCTTGTATGTTGAAGGACAGGCTTCAGAACTTTGTTCTGCTTCTTTCCTGGTAGTGTTGGCAAAATACAGCACTTGCCAAGCTAGGTTATGCTGCATGAACTAATGCATCCTATTTCTAAGCCTAGAACGATGTCTTAGAGTTTTTCTGCTTCAGGTTTGTGTCCTGTGCTTTTTCCATTTGCCCAGTTTGTTTCAGCATCTGCTGTTCTTTGCTTGAGGACTCCTGATGAATGGTAAATACTTGGGTTCAGGAAAGTCAGTCTTCTGTTGGTGAGTCTGAAGAGTAGAAGCAATAAAAGGAAGTAAGGACAAGAATGGTATGAGCAATTTAACTGAAGTTGGTGTGCTGCTAATTCCTCGTGAGATTGTGAGAAGACCTCCATTTATATTATTTTCCCTTCTTTGTGTTCTCAGAAGGTCATTCTTACTGAACCAGAAGGCCTTTGTGTTGTCCTTGTAGGTCTGCCTGCTCCAAACATTTGGTGTCTATAGGAAATGGAGCCAATGTCAGGGTCAGTGGGTTTCCTTTTTTCTTATGTCACTCATATATTCTCTAAGTACAATGGAGAATTGTACCCTGGTCATTTTTGCCTTCCTGAGGATTTTTCACTCTCACACACTATTACTATGGTGAATTAATATGTTGAAGAGTTCAAATCTCTTGCCAAATGTGCCAGAAGGGTCACTTGGTTTTAGTGGCCAGGTAAAAAGCACAGAATGTCCATCTTGTAAATTAAGATGGTATTTTAACTTGGTTCTTTGAAAACAAAAAGCTGCTGTTGCTGAAGCCTACAACATCTCAAAAGTGAGTTGTGGTGTTGTATTTTTCTTAAATGACAAAAGATAATCTACAGGGATTAGAAGGAATTCAAAATGAAACAACCAAGTAATACCTAAACCAAGAAGTAAATCTCTAAAGCTGAATGAAAAACCTACATCAGACTTCTGATTGAGACATTGACTCATAAGGAGCCTTAAAGCTATGGTAGCATAGTCACTTTCTTGTGCTTTGAATTATAAATGAGGGTAGCTTAGATCATGAAGCTAGACTGTATGTGCCCTCAAACAATTTGGGAACAAGAGGCCATGGGTAGAGTTGCTTGGGCTAATACTAAGAAAGATTTTGTCTGTGGAGCTCGCTGGCCCAAGATCCTGTGGAGACCTACAGGAAAAAAAAAGTTTAGAGGTTGTTGCCACTTTAAAGTAGGGAAAAATGTAACAACTGCTCTACCCTGTCAAAGCATAAAACAGAAATTAAGATATTGTGTAAGTAGAAGCAAGATATTTGTGGTTTCATTAAGAACAAAACCACTTATTCACAATTATTTTTTGGGAAGCTGTTCTTATGCTTGAAAAATGTAATGGTCAGCACAGCAATGGCTCAAAATAGCATTTTGGATGCTATAGCACTGGCATTAGAGCGTCGTTGGCAAACATCCAAGAGGCCTGTAAAAGAAGAAAATGCCTTAAATGTTAAAGTTTCAAAAGCTTCTGTTTAAATTTAATTTAAATTTTCATTCCTATTTAAATTTAAATTTTCTAATATTTTCCAATTATATACCTATTTAGTCAAATATTTGAGAGTGAGCTTAAAATCCTGTGAAAACACACTAGATGGCAAGAATTCTTATTTGCAGCACAAATAATTATATTGATTATAGGAGTGCATGTAGGTAGGTAGCTGCAAAGAATTACTCAAACTTTTTGCGTACAGAATCAAGTGGTCACTGTACCAAGTGAGATAAAAAGAAATAATTTCAGTAGCTGGATTTTTCTGTTCTCTCTGCTTGTGTATTTTTCAAATTCTTAGTTTCATGTCAGGTTACAGCGTAGGCCTTTCTAGGTCAGTTCTTCTTTCTGTACGTACAAGTAGGTTTAGTGGTTACCTGATGCTGAGGTGAGTTTGTCCTTTTGCAGGACACTGTGGTGCCAGAGGGAGGGGTGGCTTTTAGCAGCCTCCTTCTTTGCTTTTCCCTACTCTTGGTAGTTACGTCCTGCCTCAGGGCAGGAAAGATGCCTCCTGTTGTAAAAACCCCTCTTAGAGTGTCTGTGGATAACCCGTAGCTGTTGCTAATGAATAAATAGGTCAATAGCAAGCATTTAATATTACCAGGATCTCAATTTTACTGCTGCGTAAAGCAAGACTTGGAATAAAGGGTGGTAAATACTTCCTGTGCTTCCATGTGTAATTGTGTTGGGTAAATGCTGTTACCAAAGTTGCTGTGAATTGTCTTCACGGTAAAAATTAAACCAAACAACTCCCCCACCAAAAAAAAAAAAAAAAAACCAACAAAAAGAGAAGCGGATGTTTTAGGTTGATTAATCTCTTTGTTGTCATGTTGGCGACTAGGAGTTACTTTTTTTAAATTAGTTACCAGGGCTCTGACATCTGGCATAGGTTTTAAAAATATGCCCTCATCACAGTGCTCCTTTTTCACATGTTTTAGGTAATTATCATAGAGGAGGAATTTGACTTTATGCTGCCAATAAATACTGGAGCCCATTTTCCAGGACTTCAGAGTTGCTGGCATATCTGATTCTCTGCAGATCAGGAAGCACGTCAGAGATCACTAAACCCTAAAGGAGACAAGTAATCTACTTAGGCGTTTAGGGGTTTTTTTCTGACTTTATTTATAACTTCTAGTTTGAAATGCATTGAAAATAGCTTTATTTTCATTGTGCTGTATTTTTGTTTTAATCCATCCAACAGCGGAGAAGGATGTTGTTATCTTGTCCAGTGTGTGGAAACAAGTGTGCTTAGAGAAGACCTGAATATGATCCCCAAAGGGTACCATTATGGGAAGGACTTGGGTCAAAACCTGGGTTAAGACAAGGCCCAGGTACTGGATCTGCTGTTTCTCTCCAGCTAAATAATATATTTTGTTTGATCTACAGCACCTGTTCTAGACCCCTACTTCAGAGGCTGGAGGAGTCTGCAAACTTTTCAGGGGATATATTTAGTATTTGGAGACGATGTTTGATTAGGTTTTAAAGTGAAGAGTGCTGTGGCTTATACAGAAATAATGCATAATATTGCAAGTCAACAGTAAAAAAGAGTGATAAATTTAGAAATGCAGGAAGCCTGTCAATCTTGTTTTAATTATAAAATATTTGGCAAAACTTAGGCTTTTATTGTAAAAATTAATTGCAGTTATGAAAGTCAATAAATAACCCTAGTTTATATTTACTGTATAGAAAATGTTACTTCAAATATTGTTTGCTGCCACATGAGGTAGCATTGGAGAGAATTACTCTGAAAATGCAAAATTGAAAACCCAGTGTAGTATACTCCAAGGCTTCGCATGGCATATAGCTAATGTATGAGGCCAGTTAGCAAATGTGGTTTGGCTAGTGTTAGTCTTGGTGTGAATTTCTGTTCTTCATCCATTTTTTCAGTCTATAACCTATTTTATGTAGTAATTGATCTATAATATCTTTCCATAGCCTTAGAGAAGCATCTTGAATATGAAATTAGAATATGCAAAATTGCTTGTGCCTAAAATAAGGATTAGCCAAGTGTTCTATTTATACTTGAACTTTTATTCAGGAATTTGTCTCCCTGATGCTGGGTAGTCATGTATTGTCTGGGTGATATTGTAATATGCTGTTTGTTGAGAACACTAAGGTGATGGATTAATTTTTCAGTAGGCTTTGAATATCTTACACTTCTCTGAAAATAGGTGCAGAATTACTGAAAGTGGAATAAAATACACATAAAGGAATAATGACTAAAATTCTTATTACGTTAGTACTTACCGTGTGCTGCATCTTGTTTATGTCTACTGGAAGAGGCACAGACACATGAGCATTTACATTCTTGGAAGAAAAACTGCTGAAGATTGAGGAAGGTGGTACAATTACGTGTGTAAACTACTTGTGAAGCTTTACTCTTAAGAAAATGTACCTGATCCTCTCTAATGTACCTTTGTTGATACGCTCTGTAAAACATCCTAGGAGAAAGGGGTCTGAGGAAGTTGGGACTTTGAGCTGTGATTTTTGGACTTGTTCTGTATTATGAAAGAGACAGCAATTTATATATGGCTAAGCAATAAATGACCTCTGAAGATCAGGAGTGGAAGCTTGACTGCAGGGGAAGACTGTGCTCATGAAGAAGGGATGCTGATAATCAAGAATAAAAGGAGTACGTTCTTTAGAAAGAAATCTTTATGTGGGGAAGGTTTATAAACACTGGTGGGTGAGAAGGGGCAGGTAGGAAGATAAAGCCAAGGCTGTAAGTATATCTCTTCCTCCAGATATTGCTCTCTAACAGTAGGTGCTGTTTTAGCCTGTTATTTTAAGCCACTGTACTGAGTATGATTAGGTATATGTAATTAGACTGGCTGGCCTATTTCAGAAACATTTTCCATATTGTCATTGACTAGAGCATTGTGCTCAACTTACAAGTGTTAATCTTGTCTTTTGGTCTTCCATATTCATGGCACTGTATGATGTTTAAGATGTGAATGTAAGAAATGTCTGTGTATGTGCTGCTTCCTGGATGCAACCAGATATGCTTGTGATGAATAGCTCAAAAGCATAAGAAACTAAACTCCTGAACTAGCCATGTGATTCTGTAGAACAGTGGCTATTGGGTTGGATAAGTTTATAAATCTAATTAGTCTAATAACTTGGTGCCAGAAATTTTAATAGGTGCCTTTTGCAAAACCTTCTATTATGCAATCAGTTTGGATTTCAGTGTAAGTGTTTGAAGTATGCAACATTGGTTAATAGGCTTTGGAGATGGATGGAATTTTATTTTTGCTGGATGAGGACTTTAAGCTAAGGTGCTCCTGATACTCTTCTTTTTAATTACTTAGAACCAAGAATTGTATTGACTCTGTTTTGCCTTTGAAAAGAATTGTCACTGCTATTTGTGATTTGGAAACATTCATGCTCTTGTAATTAGGGGTTTGAGACTAATGGAAGAAAATTATCAAAGGGATTGCTGAGTTTCTAGTATTGCCAAGTTTAGATAGGTTTGGTTAATGGATTAAATTGATGTGGATTAAATAGTTTTAAAAACTGTGTACCAAGATGGTACTGAAGTTCTTCTACCTAAAAAAAGAAATGTGAGTAAGGCTGAACACAAAACTCAGAAGAAAAAATAAGCCAGAACAGCTCAGTGCATAATTTATGCTATGCAAATTGCTTTGAAATTACTGACCCCCTGATGTCATTGCCCTTAAAAAATGCAAAAGGGAATAGAAAAGCTTGCATGTTATGTAGATCTCGACTGTAAAACTTGTTACTCATTCTAGACAATTCTCTTACTTGGAAAAAAATATAAACTGCTAAAATCCAGAAGCTTAAGGAGTAATCAGATGGAGTGGAAGAGATGTAGAAATTCAGTGACTGTGTTTATCAATAAATATATTATTTTTGGAATATGAGACTGAAAAGCAAACACTTTTGCATTGTTTGAAATTCATATTGTATATGTGACCAGCTGTAAGAGCTGTGGAACCTGATTCAGGTATTTGTGTAATGCTGATTTTCTGTTCTGGTTTGGATGATCCCTCATGTAATTTAAGGTTTTCAGATGTTGCACAAATGAACCTTACATTGCATTTCAGCATCAAAACAAAATGTTATTTTATTTGTGCTAATAGTTTTTGTCTTTTAAAAGTTAATGTAATCAGTTCAGATGATTAGCTATGTATTAAAAAGCATACTTGGTAATAAATAAAATCCCATTAAACCTCAGGTTTAATGCATGGAAGTCCAGCTGAAGGGAGATGAACAAATACTTTCCTTAATTTTTGAATTGATACTTAATAATTCTTGCAGTCCTAGATAGATCTAGGAAAAGCATTCTTAAGATATTTGTATGTGATTAGTTATTTCTGTCCTGTATCTAGGCAGAATGAATTTCAAAGCCTTTGACAAATGCCTATTATTTCTAGATATTTGGAGCCCATTTTTCCCTGGAGGAAGAGTGATGTATCTAGGGAAGAATTTTCTATTGGAATTTACTGTCTAAAAATTTGTATTACAACTGCTTATCAATGTTTTGGGGTTTTTGTCAGAATGGCTCTCTAAGGAACATTAGCAAGACAGAGGGAAATGTGAATTGCCATGGTTTTGACACAGAGTTGATTATATTAGTTCTTTGAACTTCATCTCTCTCTTGTAACAATGAAACTCAAAAATAGGAATCTAGATACATTCCTTGAAGATTTTGATTTCTCATAACTTTGACATTTGAGTAGTTTTTGAAGATATTTATATATTTAAGATTTTAATTAATATGACTTCAGTTGAAAACATGTATGTACTTCAAGAGATTTTATTGAAGTCACTGAGATTGCACATGTTGTGTTATATCTCTCCTAGTGTGTTTGCAGTATAGTGTGCTCTTTATTATTAATGTGGCCATTAGTTTATGAAAACTAGAAGAGATGTTTTGGCTTTAAAAAAGTCTTTGATTTTTGAAACCTTATTTTATTATACATAATAAAGAAGTGTAATATGGAATGCCATGACAATTTCAGTCTTTGGTTCACTTTTAAAAAATCACTGGTTTTGGTAGGTCCCAAATAATTGTCAGTGTTTACTTGACAACTAGGGAAGAGCAATTTTGTCTCCTTAATTCTTATGGATTTAATGTAACTCAATACTTAAATGCTGCAATAACAAACAAACTCAACCAACCAAAAAAATCCTTCATGCTAATATTCATGCTTCCAGAGTGGTTATGTTACTTGTTTTCTTGCTCTTTTGGTTTATTTTATAGTCTTGCCATGTACTCTTTTCAAACCCATGTGTCCCAGAGCATCCTGATGAAAATTTCTCGAAGTCAATCAAAATAGTGTCCCTGAACATTACTTGCTGTCTTTGCACTTTTTGGAACTTGGTCTTTGAAGCTTCTGTGTCTATTCACACTTTGTTTTTTCATGTCTTTTGGTGTTTCCTAGGTCTTGCAGATAAATAGAAAAAAATCCACACATTTCCTGTAGCTGTCTCTTTGCTCTTCAGTTTCAGTTATAAATAAATACAGTTATTGAATGTATCAGTTGGAAAAGAATTTAACATCTTCATTAAATGTTTTACACTCTTGAAATTAAGACTTTAAGATGGCAGGCTTTTTATGTGATACCCTAATTCTGCTGTATAGAAGTCTTTAGTAACAAATCAATTATAGACTGTTCCTGACAGTGAACAGTGACAGTGCAGACATGGTGTATGGCCTGGAAGAAATTGCTGACAAATAGGGAAAGGCTTCCCCTAAATTGGGAAATATCAAATTGTGACACATGTGTAAACAAGAAAGTTTACTGATTTGATAATCAGGTGTCAAAATGATATGTTAAATATAGTTACCTCGTGGGCTGGTGGCACATTGTGCATCACTGAGTGTTTGATATTTCCTGTAAAGAAAAAGCCTGTTTTCCCAAAAAGTAGTACACAGGACTCTAAAATGAAGCGTCCCTTTCTTATAGGGAAGTACCTATAAGTATTGTTACTCAGTCTAAAAGAATGGGCAGGAAGAGAGGAAGGTGGGCTGTTAGTTGCTGGCCCTATTTGTTTCTGCATCTCAAAAGTTGGCACACTGGGACATGTTGCAGCATGTTCTTTTGTAGCTTCTTACTGCTTTCTGCCAGCTGACCGCGCTGTGAGCAGTGGTGTTTGGACTAGGTGGTCTCCAGAGATCCCTTCCAGCCTCAGCTGGTTGGTGATCCTGTGAGAAATTCAGTACAGTTCCATAAATTTTTATTTTAAACTCTATTTCTTACAAAGCAAGGAGATGAGATACTTGTTTGGTGATTTTTATTTTTCTTTTTTTTTGAGAAATGAACATAGAAATTGGGACCCGTGATTGTAAAACCAGAACTGAAGGTGGTGCTTCACTAAAACAAATAATATTCTTCCTTAATCACAGAACTGAAACCAGAAACCCTAAGTGTCTTAGGATTATGTATGGACTGCAAGCCAGAGTTTTATTAATTCTCTTAAGCTTGCAGTTATTATTGGTTCTCTAGAACACCTTTAACTTGCTCCTAATACACACCTGTATTTTATTTAGATTTTTTTTCCGCAGGAACATTTTTCATGAGACTTTATATACATACTTCTGTAAATTCCAGTGGCTGCCTTGTTTCAAAGAGATTGCTTCCTTCCTGAGGTCCCTTTGCCTTTCTCCCCGACCTGCTGATTTTTTTTATTGAAAGTCTTCAGATGGGATTTTTTGGGAAGATGAAAGGAAAGATGTGGTGAATTCACTGTAGTATTTTGTCTCTCTTGAGCCCATGGTTGTGGTACTGTGTATTATCTATATTTGGTTTATTCTAATACATTATACAGTTGTAAGTTTAACTTAAAAGTAGCAAGTTTTAGGAAGTGATAAAACTTGTGTTTTATATAACACAAATCATAAAAATAAGTATTTGCTGTCAGTATATAAAACTATGAGTTATGATGGTGAACATACATTTTCAATGAATTTAATTTAGTACACTGTAGTTTGAGAGAGAGAACATCTGACTTTCTTTAAAGTTTCTGGAAGGACCATGAAAAAACTTACTGTTCCTTCTGCAGTCTGTAATGAGTGCTGCCTGTTTTACCCTTTGTTTGGTTATAGCCATATCATGTCCCCTTTTCTGGCTCCTACAGCCTTGGAATCTACAGTGCTATTGGCAAAGCTTCTATGAGCTCAAACTTTTGGGACAGAAGGATTTTAAATTTTATTACGCATTTTTTTGGGGAGATACCTAAGGAATGACTATCTTGGTTTTGTTCCTGTGTTTGAATTCCTTTTCACTGGTGTTTGTAGAAAGGAACAGAAACTTGAAGTAAAGAATTGTAAAGTTTGACAGAGTATAGCAGAGAATTTGCTGCTGTCTGTCAGCAGTTCCACTTTTTGTGGTGCACTGTTAACCCATTGCTTTGGCAGCAGCCTACGAACTTCTGGACAGCTGACAACCTGTGCAGGTCCAATAGTGCTTCCAGAGGAAGCAGCAGCTGGATAGGCAGGATTGTCACTCAAGGGGAGAGACATCCATTGTACTTGTTGTATGCATCTCTGATTCTCGAGGGTTCACTAGGCCTGGTACTTCAGACTCACTGTTTCTGGATAGTCTAGAACTGGAAAGTTTCTGTTCATCACTTTCTCATTTTGTGTTTTCTGATCTGGTAGAGAATGTGGTATAAATGCATGATGGGAGTGAGAATAACATGCTCAGACTATCATTAGACCAGTAATTCAGAACTTGCTAGGTCTTTGTGTGGGTTTACTTTGGCCAGTGAGCAGACCAGAGTAAGTGTGTTGGAGCCAAGGAAATGCAATATGCTTTTGAACCATTGTTCAGGTTTATTCCAACTAGTCTTTCTCCTGTTTATTGAATTGTTCAGTGGCTTTGGTAGGTAACTTGAGGGAGAATGAAGATGGAGGAATTGGCAACTGCATATATCTCTTCAAACACCCTGTCGTGAGCCTGTTGATTACCTTTTCATGAACTTCTGTGAAACTTTTTCAAAAATCTTGGATGTTGAAAATTAAAATAAACAGGAGAGGGAGGTATCTAGGAGTCTGTCTTCCCTTTGCCAGATTCTGTATTTTGGGGACCGATAATTTCATCATGACAACGGTAGTTTTACAAATGCTGAACGGGTTTTCCCATGATGCGTTTTTAAGATTTGTTAACAATTTGTGTTAACAATTAACACAATTAACATTTGTGTTATGGCTGACATACTGCTAGTGTTGCAAATCCTGAATGTGTCTTGATGAAAAGGAAAGCAAGTCTAAGGATCAAGTCAGCATGAGAAACAAACCAAGGGTTCTAGCTTCCTAATTGAGTTACATTACCTGACAAATCAGACTTAGAAATGTTTTCCGAGGTTGCAGACTATCTGAAAATTGTAGGAGGGCACTTCTTTAGGTACGCAGCATAGGAACTGGGGAAGGCTCAGCAAAACTGGCTAAAGGATTCTGTTACCTTTCTGCTACAGTCTTGGATTGAGAATTCCCAAATTCTTCTTTTCAATTAGCCTCTTAGGTGAGCATTTTTTAAAGTTGAGCTCTTTCTGAGAGGGTATGGCACTACCTTTCATAAATGTTTCATAAATATGGTTTTGCTTCTTTGGAAATACTTTGAACTTTGGTTTGTGTTAGGTGAAACAAAAATATGGTCACGTGTAGTTCTATTGTACTTTTGACTTAACTATTGCATTCCTTTTTTGGTTTTTTAAAGGTTTGTTTTTCTAATAAAACTGCTTAAGTTATAGTTGATTCTCAGTTTCATGCTGTCTCTTGGATGATACTTATTCTAGCACAAACTCATCTCACTTAATATTTTTCTAAAACGCACTTGCACTGGTGGTCTCAGAAGAATGCTCCTGAAACTAGGACAAAGATTCTTCACTCAAAGCCATTTGCAATTGGAGAAGACATTCAAAACATTTGTCCCTGATTTGGTTAGTGGAGGAAGAGATTTCTAAAATGTTGGGTACATAAAAACTGGGAACTTCATGTTCTGCTCTCCCAATATGAGCAATGAAAACAAGTGTGGGAAAGAACAATTATATCTATTGCAAAATATTCTTGACAGGGCCTAATTTCTTCAAGTACTTGATTGCCAACTCTGGTAAGTGCTAATGTGTTCATTGATCATCCGAAAAAATTGTATGTGGAAATTCAGAATTAAAAATACATTAAAATTATGAGCTGTAAATTCAGCTGATCAGGCTCTTTGAAATACAACACAGGTAGATGTGTACTGAATGGAAATATTCAAGACTGAAAGCTGTCTTCCTGAAAATCCCCCTGCTTTGATTGTTTAAACCTTAATACAGTCTGATTTTTCAAGTGTCCACTGTAAATTCTTGGGTCTCTGTTAGAAAAGTTTTGGTTGCAGGTACCTGTGATGCTTCTAAAATTTTTTTGCACAGTGATGCCAGGTGTTTTTACACCATCCTTCATTCAGCCTAAAGTAGTAACATGGAAGTAATAACAAAAAATGTTTTGCCAGCTTTATGTTTTACTTAGGCTAGATTTTAATATTAGTTCTCTCGTCAAGCATAGCAGTCACTTCTATGAATATTCTCACCAGTAGATACTGTTGTGTGATATTAGAATGGTTCTTCAATATTTGGCAAATAAGATGACATTGAGCAACTTGCATTGGAACAGTGTTTAAAACCAAATAAAAACCATATAGACTTGCATCAGATTGTGAAAGAAGCTGAATTGTACTTAAAAATAGCCTGGCTGATGCAATAGTCAGGCTAGTGTTAAAGCCTAAGTGTTATGCCCATAATGCTGACTCTAGTCCTGCCAGTGGCTTCATAAATGAATAAAGTTAATGCTTCAGGAGCAATGAATTCAGTGGAGTTCAATCCAGTCAGTGGTTCTGCTACAGGGTTAACGTAGGATGTGGGAACCAGCCTTGAAAGATTTTATTTTCAAGCATGTTTGCCCCCCTGGGTATTTTTGTTTAATATTTGAGAAAGAAACAAAAAGATCTATGAGTACTGGAGTTTAAAAATAAGTGTGTGCATGACTTTCGGAGGTTTCTGTCCAAAGTCTCGTTGACTGTGGCGCTGCAGTTACCCTTTTTCTATTGCCTTGCTGCTCTTCACTTTGCCCCCCGTATTTTAGTTCTTCTTGTATCTCTTTCCCATGTTCCCCATTGTAGTTTCCCTTTTGTTTTGTGTATTTTGGTTTGCTGACTGTCTGAAAAGAAACCCTGGCTGGGCTGCTGCTGCTCTCTCCGCTTGGGGTGTACTGTCTGGATAGCTGGTGGTTGTCCATCAGAATGGGTAATGTTTGGGATGCCTCTTGATGTTCCTCACCTTGGACTTGTGGAGGCAAAAATAGGACCATGCTCATCTACTTCATTGGTCCCTTCTTCTGTTCTTTGAGGTGAGACACTGGATATAAAATTAACAGTGGCTTCAAAAGTGGTTTTGTGGGGAATGTACAGTAGAAATACTTGTTTTCTTTTGTTATTTTGGGCTTGTTTTGCTTTTGAAGACCAAGTAAGAATTATGCAGTAAGCAGTAATCTTGTTGAGTATGAGAGGGTTATGTTTGCAAACTATTTAAATGTAATAACTAGAAATTTACAAGTCCATGGAGTTACAAACCATGTGTGTGAACTAAATAAATTTCTATTAACTTTGTCAATTTCTGAACAAAATTAATGTTTCTAATCAAACATGTTACATTAGCTATGAGCCTCCTTTTCCCATAACTTGTACATTTCTGTGTTTAATGCTAGCTCCAACTCCCGGACAGATTGTTAAGCTTGTTTGAATTTGGCTTCCTCATAGTAACTCCGGTTCCTCCCTTTGAATTGTGTACTTTGCCTGGGCCCTGGGCAGGTGGATTACCGATGTCCTTGTCCATAGTATCATGTTTTTACATCACACTAGCTTTGGATTCGCTACATATTCATGCCGCAAATGAATGGGTAGTGGTAGTTTGAATCTGCCTTATGGTAATTGGAGAACAGGGTAATCAGATGATATTGGCTTTTCTGATTGCAAGCTGCTGCACAGACATAATTTTTTTTTACATGATTATTTAGGACACTGCTCAGAGTAACAGTTTGCTCAGATGTTAGTGACGAAAAAGAGAAAAGGAAGATGTATTAATGCATACTGGGGAATGGAGTGGGGAAAAAAGATGGATTGGTAGTGTGTAAGAAGAATGTTAATGCTCACATTTTCTCTTAACTTTCCCTTTAAAATACTTAAGCTTTGTCAATAATATCTTTTACCACTGTTACTAAATTGCATCTAGATTAATAGAACCATAGAATGGTTTGTGTTGCAAGGGACCTCTAAAGATAATATAGTTCCAATGCCTGTCATATATTTGCATACATTTTTTTGTCTGTACTCAGTATTGTTTTGCTACAGTTAAAGAACTCTAGATATAGTAGAGTTCAAAAATCTGTGCTATCCAGTTAATGATTCATTTCCTTAAAGGCCAAGGTTATCATGGTATTATTAGCTCTTTGAGAACAGTTTGCCACATGCTTCTAACAGGTGATCAAGTGATTCCACTGGAGTTGTGGAATTATACCCTTCTCCATGTCCTCCCCTGCCCCACTGCTCTATGTCTCAGCTTTGGAGATGGGAAGCATCTTCCAAGTAACTTCTTAAATGCAGAATATCTTTTATTGCACATTGTTGTAATGAACTGCAGTAAATATGAAAGCAAATTATTACTTGATTGTGGTTGTGAGCGACTTGGCATTAGGCAGAAGCATTTTATTAAATGTAACAACTCTTTCTGAGGAAACCCTGACCTATACATATGTTTGGTAC
The DNA here is from genome assembly GCF_036417665.1 of Passer domesticus. NCBI lineage: Eukaryota > Metazoa > Chordata > Aves > Passeriformes > Passeridae > Passer > Passer domesticus. The sequence continues at coordinate 62,159,632 of NC_087475.1, read as the reverse complement.
TGAAATCGGAGATGAAGCAACTCATTTCATGCCAAAAGAGTCATGTCAAGAATGCCTCCATTATATGTTATTGTCAGACTTGCTTCAAAATAAACTCTGTGTGTTGTAGATATTCATCCTATGCAGAAATGTTAGGTAATGATTCAAAAGGCAATGTTGTTTGCAAGAAGGTTCCTAAGTTTTCCAACCATAATGATTCTGTGATACCGTCTTGCATGTTTGCCTGAGTGTGTGGGAAGGTCTTTTCTATCTGCCCTGGATTGTGGTTATTTTTATCAATGAAATCTCGACTCAAATGAAGGAGAGAGGGTGCTGTGAGATTCAGTGTATGGCTAAACACTCTCCAGCCCAGATCAGTCAGTGGGGTAAGTTGCTATTTTGGTACGGTTATTTGATGTCTGTCTTTTTCCCTGTTCTGAATAATTTTTGTGAAGACAGTATGCCTAGCCTAGAAATCAGTGGTTTTGTATGTATTCTTTTATGTATGACTTGGTACTGTTTTTTTTTCTTGTATACAACCTAAACCAAGTGCTAATATTTCAACAGATACAGAATGACAGTCAAACACTACACACTGGTATGCCTGTGAAGAGGCACTGCCAAAGTTAATTGTGTCTAGTGCAAAAGCTTGGAGTTCTGGCTGATCAAAGCAGGTAGGTGTGAAGGTGCTTGCATGGAGAGAAGATAAGGGGACAGCTCAATGCAAATAGTTTTACATAAGCAGAACAAAATTAGACATTTCAAATGGCCTTTACCTCAGCTGACTGAAACATTTTTATAATAAAACTTGTGATGGTCTTATTCCAAGCGGTTTGGAAAAAATGACGCAATTTTAATTTAATACTGAAATGTGGGTGAATTGAGGCACTAGTCCAATAAGGAAAGTTAAGTCAGCAAATCTTCAGAAAACATTTAATTAGCTAATTAAAGACAGCATACCACAGTATGGTGGTAGCAGTACAAGACAATTTAGAATGCTTTTTTCATGTACTGTTAGCACATACTAGGTAAAAATATAAAAATGTAATTCTGATCTAAAGCATCACTGGCTGCATATGAGACTTTTTAAACTTGTATCTTGAACCTGAGAGTCAGACTGTATTACAGAGGTGTATCATGGTGTGCTTGCACATCATTTGCAAGTCATGACTAAATCAGTTTGTCTTCACTGTCAACTGCTCATGTTAGACAATAATAAGCCTCTGTTGCATCACAGACCTATTAATGCTGAAGAACTACGACAGCTTACAATAGTATTTGACATCACTTTGTGCCTGAGCAGTAACAGTTACTCCAGAACTCAGTTTTGGCTGTAGAGTTCTTAGTGCTTCTGAAACTGAAGAAGGGATCAAGCCTGTTGCTCTGAGCACGTTCTAAATTTATTAACTCTAAGAGTAAGGAAGCCCTTTCTAGAAATCAGGGCTTGGTATGGAAAGTAACATAAGTGCTCAAATATGAAATACAACTTTTGAGCGCTTTCCAAAAAAAACTTTGTGAAACTGATGACTTAAAAAAACCCAGGTTGTTTGTTTAGCTTTTATTTATCAGTGCATCCATATTGCCTTTTCCTAATGTTAATCTATTAAATATTTATATTGGGGTAAATATTGCATGAAAGGGGCATTTCTCTGCTGCATTTGAATTCTCCAGAGATCGCAGACACCAGAGGGAAGTCATGAAGTGTCAAAACTTAGAGAAAAGCCTTGAGCTGTTCTCATCTGGAAATTCAGATAGGACCTCACCCTACCTCCAAAAAACCCACCAAAAAACCAGAAAACCCACCCAAAGCCCCACAAAATCAAGCATCCAGTCTGATGTGGCTGTTGGAACAGCACTGAAATCATTCCTCCTAACATTCCTTGTGTGTGGTATTTCAGCTTCCAAGTTCTACAGATAGCCAGTCTAGAAGACACTGACCAGAGAAGTGTAGGAATTGGGTGAAGATTGAAAACTTAGTAAGAGAAATAGTGCTTTAAAAAAATTGCGTAAGGAATTTCTGTTACCTAACTGTATTTAAATAGAATCAAATTATTTTGAGCAAGCCATGTACCAAGTGCAACAAAGGAAAATACAAAAAACACTGTTAACATTAAGAAAGTACAGGTTTTATTTAATTTTTTCAAAGAAGTTCAAGGTATACAGAAATGCTGTAACCTTTATTTCTGTAGTTGGCTTTCTTATGTAGAATAAAGCAAACAAATAGCCATCATATGATGTCTTTTAAAAAAAAGTTTTTTGTTTTTTTTTTTTTTTAATATTGGCTCATGCACTCTGCCCAGAAGCATAGAATTTCCCTAAGACTGAAAGAAGGTCTGTTTTTGACAGAAATGTATGTTAGTGCCAATAAAATCTGTTAATCTGATTAAAATGTGGTTTAGTTAGGCCAAAAAAGGTTTGCTTTCAACTGTACTTGGCATAAAAGCTGACAAGAAATAAAAAGCATGTTAATGAAGACATTTTAAAAAATTCTTGCAATGTAAACAGTTTTAAAAAGGAAAAATAATTATAATATTGTTTAGCAAATACCCATTTCTTTAATTGTATAAAATTGATGCTTCTATTAATGGGAATTGTTTTTAAAAGGTAGTATTTTCTATAATCAACCAATCATTCAATTTTATACCTCTAGTGTTTTCCTGTTGTTGTGTAAGTGCCAAGAAATATTGGCTGTGTTTCTCAAATGTGTGGTGTTGTGATAGCTATATATAATTTTGGAATTCTGTGTCATGCTGAGTTCAGAAAAGGCAGGGCTTTTTGCCACTCCTAGACTAGGAGTTTATGGAGGGTCTCTCAGGGATTGGTACCTATGCCAGTCTTAACTACATATTGTCTGATGCCTTGTCTGATAATGGAGACAATGCTATGACCCTCTGGGTTTTAGTAGGCCTTTAAAGTTGAGCACAAAACATTTCTGGAGAGAGGCCAAATGCTTTTAAAACACCTCCTGGAATTTAGAAAGTCAAGATTGTTGCCATTCTGTTTGTTGGCATATTTATCTTTTAATGACAGGTTGCATGATAATCTTAAAATAACACTTTGACCAAGGTTTTTGCTGCCTTTTCTCTCCATCTTGGGACTAAATAACATTATCTGATGTGGCTACTATAATGTTCAATGACTTCTGCCCTTTTCTTCAATCAAGTCTCCTCTTCTTCCTGTTGCCCCCCAAAAAGCCCTGAACCAGAAAGTTTCTGGAAACTACTGTTTTTTTTGTAGTTTCAATAGCTTGGAATTTAAACAACTTATATCACTCATTTTGATACTTTTAATACATGAGCCATGTCGGGGCTAGTTTCTGGGAAAATTGTTTTACTAAAATTTGTTGTTCTTGTAATGTTTATTTTGAATAACAATTCAACTGGATGCTGGTGTGTAGATCCCATGGTGGGTTTGCAGCCTGCACATATGTGTAAAAGTGTAATTGATGGCAGCAGGAGACAGCAACTATAAGAGCTGCAAGTGCTCTGCAGGGGTAGTTGCACCTTACATCTAAAATAATTGCATAATGCTTTAAAATTTCAGTTTGAGGGTTGGGAAATACTAGACCTGACTGCAGGTAACTTGAATTAGGTATGGCAATTTGTCCTGTTTTCTATGTTCTTTCATTTGGATCCTGCAGTTGTTGGAGCTGCAGGATAAGAAATATGAAAAGTATTGTTGTTTATATTCTGTACCATTAACCAAATACGGAGATTCAATTTTTTGCTTATTTTGCAGATGGTATCCTGTAGAATTTACTCATAATTGTTTGAACTTTCAATTTCTTGGCTATTGAGCTTCTGGTCACTGATGCAGAAAAATGGAGACCACTCCTCAGTGACTCATGAATTGGCTGTGGAATGTGCCCTATAGAGAAGGAAGAAAGCAATAAAAGGAGTTTTCCTGCAGGTGTATTTATCAACAGTCAGGGCACTATGGAAACACATTGCAGAGATTCTCTTTGCCCAAAGAAGATGAGGGTATTGATGATAGGATTCCTTACCATCTTCCATATACTCACAAACAGAACTGCTGGTGCTTTCCTGGCTTCATCTGTATCTGTAGATCACCAGAGTGTTTTTCTTGTGTCATCATGGCCATAATTTCTTTCTGCTGCAGCCCAAAGGATCCCATCAGAGCCCACCCTTGAGGTAAATCATCAAACTACAGTACAGTGACTGAGAAGAGCTGTTGGTTATTCAGCTGCTTAAGCTGACTTAACACACCTTCTAGGAAGTAAAAATCACTTCTGGCGATGGATATGAGGCAGCAAAAGAACTTATCCCAAAATTCCTGTAAGAGGGATTTGGGTGCTTTGGATGGTTGTTTCTGGACTTCTTTTTCATTCTTTAGAATCTTTGTAAGGGCAGTGGAGTACTCATTAACATTTCTCATCTCAAAATGCAGAAAGATTTTGTTGTTTCAGCCTGAAATACATATGTCTGTGTAGGAATCAATCAGGCTAGGGTTTTTGATAGCTAGAACACAAAAATTACCAACCTCATTTATAATGTACAGTTCAAGACAAGTCTGCTCAAGGGAAGAATTCTATATGAAAGGATAAAAATAAAGAGTTCTTCCTTGGTTGTAAAAGGAGAGATACCATGATCTTGATGAAAGAAAAAGAATTTAACATGAAGTCATTCCTAACAGCTTGTTTCAGATTGATCTTCCAGAAATTATTCAGCTGTTTCTGTGAGAACACCAATGGACAAAATCCTCAGAATGCCTTTTATTTTCCCCTTAAATTTCACTTTGGATCTTTGTGTCTTCTGCTGAAGAAGAGACATGAATCAAATTAAGACCACGTACTCTTCTCTCCTATGCTCCTGAAGCTGCAATAGGTGATGTCAGACTGTTTAGTGTATTGAAGGTGATCTGGAGTTTTTTCTGTTGAATAGGGTCTTTCATGTGAAAGACCATTTCTTCTAGAGGCCCCAGACAGATTCCTGTTTCAAAGGACCCTGCAATAAGCTGGGTCATGCTGCTTTGTCTGGGGTGATCTGCTTTGATACCTTCTGTTGTTTTGAATATCTTGATACCTTCTGTTGCTGGAAAAGAATATTGACTTAGAAAGTCAGTAGTGTTTGTAGGCTTCAGTGCATCACCTGACATGAAGCTTGTAGTGCTGTGTATGGCACTGTAGTTTTGAAGGATAACTAGTATTAGAGCAACTTGCAATGCCTTGAATCTCAGCAACTTATCAAATTATCTGGCTAAAAAAACCCTTCTGTTCACAAGGAAGTCTTTAAGAAGAAATAATTCTTTCGACTGCTACTGTCTTTTTATATTTTTCTTAGCCAGCAGATACAGAGCAGTAGACACTTGCATTGAACACATTCTGTTTATTGTATTTTATCTTTCATTTTTCTCTGTCTCCTTTAATGGAAGAGGAGAGTACAAACATCAGCGTGGAGACATCTCTTGGCCAAGTGCATTTATGTTATATTTGTGTTCATCACTTACTCTTTCTGAATAGGAAGAAACAAGAACATGCATGTGGGATGAAAAGACTGAGCCTCACTCTCTAATCTTTGGAAGTTGGTCTGAAATAATGAGACAATGTTTTGTCCAGTTGAAAGGTATAGGAACATATCTTGATCTCAAGTTGATGAAAAGTAATAAAATTACAATGAAAGAGAACCCTATTTTTGTGAACCACTCTTTCTATTTAGACTACCAACTCTTATCTTAGCTTGAGATACTGTAACTATATTCAGGAACAAAGAGGCAGAGTATCCTTCTGCATGCCCAAGCACTTTCCCTGGGAAGAACTTGCTGATTTTTCTGTTTTAATTACTTTAGAGTATCAGGGTTTGTCCTTGATGGCTTTATCTGTCACTTGTTTAAAAAACAAAAATGTTTCCTGTATGCTACTCTAACTGCAAAATTGCTGTGGTTTTAATGACAAAACCTTTCCCCCCCGCCCAATTTTCTTGTATTATTTTGAGCACCATGAACAAAAGCAAGCTTTTTCGAGCAGCAGAAAGCTTGTAATTGAAGAGCATGTGAGGTATCTGAGCATGTGAGGTATCTAACCATATGAAGCTATTTTGTTTAGGTGTGTACTCTAGAGGAGAGGATGAAGAAACACCACCAACTGCCCCAAAATGAATTAAGTGAAATTCTTCAAACATAATGAGTAATGTACCTCCTTGGTTAACTGTTGGATCACTCTCTACCTGATGTCTTAAGAGCAAGGAAGAGCCTGTCTAGTAAAGTGATGGAGCCTTATGTGCCTCAGCACAATGACTGCCCCACAGGCAAATGCCTGGCACTGCTGTTGTGCAGAAGCTATTGCAGTGGATATAACCAGTGAATGCATATGTCCCTGTAGCTGTTGGAAGTCCAGTGACTTCTGGTTCTGTTTTGTTGTATGTGGGCTCCATGCTACTTATAGAATTTCACAGGAGTCTTAAGCAGCTTTCGGGATTTGTGAAGAAGAAAATTTCAGCTCTCTTACACATTACTTTTGTTTGTTGCTCATAATTCACAACTCCTAGGGAATCTGGGTTTTCAGGAATAAAAAGAGGAGTATTTTAGAAATCCAGAAATACGATGCAGGAATTTGAGTAGGTTCTTATCTTCCACAGCAATCATAATCTGCCTAGGTTAGATCAAAGGTTGTCACAACAGCATGAAGCTGCTATTAGTGTTCAGTCAGTCTGATTTTGGCAAATAAAGTAGAAGACTTGAGATTGGACAAAGACCTTTACAGAGGAGTTGGGGGAGGTGTTAGGAAGTCATTGGTGAGGGAAACATTCAGGTAAGTATGACCATTTCTTCTTAAAAGAAATTATGGGGAGTTGTTCACTGCATTGCAATAGATGCCATTATTAATTCACTTGAGAAAAAGTTGAATAGAGGAGAGATTTGGATTATTTTTCCAAGAAATTAGCACTTAAATTTCCCCCTTCCCCCCACCTACATCTACTTGTAACAAACTGAGAGAACTTTCTGGACAAAACATCTTATGATTGATCTCATCTGTTGCTAGATGTCTTAATAGTCTTGAAAGTTCGCAGTTCAACACTTTGGGGTTGGTTTTTTTTGGCATCAGAGCATGAAAAAACTGCATGTACTAGTACTCATCTCTTGTCATCCTCCCCTATTGCAGTGACTATGTGTATGTCTCTGTGTGGCAGAAAATGAGGGAATACAGATCATTATTCAAGAAGTTACCAACTAGCACTTTTCCTTCCCCTCCAGTCTTTCTGCCTCCCTATCCTGGAAGTATGGAGTCCCTGCCTCAGCCTACGGCTTCATTCTTTTTCCAGCTGCCCACAAAAGTAAAGAACCAGTGTGAGAGTTTGAAGAAAGAATCTGCTCAGAGGACTGAGTCTCAAGCAAAAGCTCCAGGTTGCAGACTCAGAAAGAAACTTCCTTTGGGGAAGGATCTGCTTCCAGGATTTGCTCGTCTCTTTTTCCTTGGGCAAACAGTTCTTGAAGCAAACAACAGGGTTGCAGGTAGGTAGGGCCCCTTTGAACTGCCATCTGCTGAGGTGTGAAGGATGACTTTATGCTGTTTATGCATTTTTTTATTGATGTTGTCTTCCACCTCTCTAAGCTGAGAGAGGGAAAGAGTGTGAACATTGTAAAGAAAAAGTGTTGGAGAGAGAGAGAGGAGAAAAATGTTCTGGGCACTTGGCAAGAATGCCTCTGTGTAAGCTTCCTGTCCATGGGTCATATTTGTACTTCAGTTCTGTGAAGCACTTATGATGTTCTTGGTGTGACCCTTCTCTAGACAGGAAGCCAAGTCAAGAGCAGAAACTGGTGGCTGGAGCCAAGATAAGGCCAGTGATTGTGTATGGTTCATAGCCACACAGTTTTCATCTCCTCCCTGTCTCTTTGCACTCCTGCTAGGTTCGAATGTGCAGTAAGGCAGAGATCATCACATGGGTTTGAAATCTGATGTGATTCCCAGCACTGAAAAAGTTGCCCCGTTCTAAACACACAAATGTTTCTTCCTTTAGAGGAGCCTGTGGCTGCTGGGTTTGTAAAGTCCTGTTCTTTTGTCCATATGAAGAAAATAGACTGGAATACTCTGATTAAGGGGATATGCTGCTAATCCACAATATCAGCAATCCCTCAGGCCCAGAGAAGGGGAATCAGCTCAGGTAAATTCTGCCTTTTTCGCTTCATGCTGTGCAGAGCAACAGCCTCTTCCTTGCAAACATCAGTAGCCCACAGTCAGACCTTTCTTTTTCCAGCTATGTCATTGCTGGCACAGGAAGTTTATTCTAAATTCCTTTTTGATTTTTAGCAAAAGAAATCACTTGAAAACTGGCAATGAAATTCTAAGGAGATGTTACTAGTTCTTCTTTCATGCTGAGTTGAAGTCATGTGGAACTATGTTACATGCATTATTACTTTGGTGCATCTTGTGACTCTCTCTCCCTCTTCATTCCCTCCAAATTGCTTCAGGACACCTTCTAACCTTTACACTGCATCACAAGCCTTCAGCAGAAGATCTTATGTTGCTGGAAGATGACTGGGTTTGGATCTTGGCCTTCCCTAAGCAGGATCTCCTGGCAAAAAAATGGGATTGGGAAAGAAATGGCTCCTTTTTCCATCACACAGAACCACCCTAGAAATGGAGGCCTAGGCAGAAAATTACTTGTAATATATTGTTCTTTAGCAAAAGTGTTTGGCCTCCCATGGTCCTTTTGTTACAATGTCATATAGATATCCTTTATAAAATCTAAACCTGGCATCTTCCTATCTGAAGATCAAGTCAATAAATCCAAGATTAAGAGTTTACAGGTCTAATAACACAGTTGGGTCTTGCTGTCCCTTGCATAGGAGATGCCATGTGAATCTGTGAAACAGGGTTCTGCTGTGGTTCTGACTGTTATATTTGTAAAGCCTTTTCCACTTATATTAAAATTATTAGAAACAATATTAATAAAGGTTCTTGTGAAAATGGTATTTAGACTTCTACCTTGCCGGGTTTACTTAAAAATAAATTTGAGCCAAAATGTCACAGTGGATAATATGGGAAGTAGTGTACCTTTTGAGGTTTCCTGTGGCTTTGTGTCACAATAAAGTGTGTTGGAACTGTTGAGAGCTATAAAAGTGGAAGTCTTAGATTTTTCTTTAAGGGTGAGAAGTTGTTTGTTAGAAAGCAGAAAACTTTTAATCGTTCCCCCTAAGGGATTCTGTAGTCAAACTTAATTGAATGTCTAGCAAGATCTCAAATAAAAACCTTCTGTTTGGCAGTAGCGAACAGCACACACATGCCTGTTGCATTTGTGTTGTTCTAACTATAGGAAGTTAGTTTTGAAGAATGGGACTTAGTTCTAATGTTCAGATTAGGAAAGGGAAAAGTTTTGTTCTGAAGCCGAGTGTGAGAATAGGAGGCAGGAGGGTGTACCAGACTCTCTGGCAGTAGGTGAAGAGCACTTTGGTTTTTCTGTTTTCTACTTCTGGCAGTTGAAGTAAACTAGCCAGATGCTTATACTTGAATCCAATTAATTTCTTAACTAAGTTGCCACAAAACATTGTTTTTTAACTGGTGCCTAGATCTTTTGTTAAATTCACCAGCTTATTTAAATTGCTCAATAGTCTTAACATAGCCCTGAGGCTACTGCTTCATGGCAGTTGTCACTTCTTACTATTCTGGAATGCACTGCAGTCCTAGTACGTTCTAAAAATAATTGTTCAGATGGTGCCATTTAAGTACATACTTATGTAGTGAGCCATTTTCACTGGACTGTCTGAAATTGGCTTTCTGTTGGATGGCTTTTTAATATCTGATTTTGCTGTGATTATCAAACTTGTTTGTCTTGATGCTTCTGTGGTTATTGAGTAAAGTGCTGAACTTATAACCTGGTATTTTTAGAGAACTGATAGTCACGTGCCTGTGTTAAACTATGCAAGCACAGTAACATTTGTCAATTTGGAAGTTTAAAAATAAATCAGTTTGATTTATCAAATTCAGTCCTATTATAATATGTGGAAATATGTATGTGATGAACTCAAAATTGAGTAGTTGTTACAGATAGAGACATGAATTGTGTACTGAAGTAATCTAGACCTTAACAGCTGAAGATCTGTGGGTCTCAGAAATTAATTCTAACATCTGTGACTAGAGTTTTGTGCCAGCAGTGCTTTTAGTTGAAAATACCTGTTTTTCAAATTTCTAGTCCATTTAAGGTCTGATATACTTTGTGCCTTTAATAGGTAAACTTACACTTGCCTCAGCCACAGTTTTTGGTCATTTTGTTCTGTAGTAGGTAAATTTAGGACTGTCAAATATTTTTGAAACAGGCACTGAGAACTGTTTATGTTACTGTCTCAGTTCTTAAAATGGCTTTACTCCTCCCCATCACAATTAGGAAACCAAACCACCAAAACAAAAGCAAAAACCAAATTAAAAAGCCTGTTGCAATTCTACAGTTGTTATTTTGATATTTGTCTATCACCGTAGCGTTAGCATGTTTCTGTCATGCTCTGAGTGTTACAGTTGGAATCCTGGGTTCTTGATACATCCTTAGAACAATAACTCATGATTTTGTGTTACTAAATAATAAAGATTCCTGAAAAAAAATTATTCTTGTTTATATTGTACTTGCCATGAGTGTATGTATTGAGTGACTCTTCTGACAAACTCTGGAATGCCAGGAAATGTGGAAAAACACTTTATTATTTCAGAGGTTTTTAATGCCTGGTACTAACAGAATTTCGAAAAACAGGCATATGATGGTCCTGTTTTTTCCTCTTTCTATTCTCTTAAATATTTCTTTGAGCATTTGAGCTACCTAACTCACTTCACGTAATCCTTTATGTCTTCTTGACCAGATACCAGCTCCTCCTAATTGTTTCATAGCCAGTTAATAAAATCCTGGCTTTTGACACTGTTTTGCCTGTCCCAGAAGAGCTGTCTTGTTTAACTTGAAAGTTTAGCTTTGTCCTTTTCGCCTTCTGTCCACCCTTTGTGGCTTGTGCCGCAGCTCTTTCTCTGTTACAGGATGCTTTGAGGAAATACCCTGTAAAGATCAGGAAATTTGGGGGAAATTCTTGCTGATGTTGCTACTTCAGCCAGAGCTAAACTTGTCATTTGTGCTAGAGATGTTTTGTCAGTTTAGTTTCAGGAAGGGGGATGTATAAAAAAGTGTTATTTTTGTAAACCAGAAAATTATTTTGATTTTATAAACAAGAAAGTGGGACTAAAGAGCATAGGTTCTGAGGTGTTTGTATCCCTTTGCTTTACACTGAGGAGGTGGGTAACAAAACATAACAATTTTATGTGATTTTCTGAAAGCCAGACTTGTTCCTTCAGCAATGGTGTTATTTAAGTTGGATTTCATTCTTTCAGTCCAGTTTGCAGGATGTGGGGATTTGAGCAGGTAACAGTGTCAAAAATATTTTTCAGATCTTTTTTCAGTTGAGGAAAGTAGGCTCATACCTTGGTTTATCAGACATGAAAGCATCCCTGAGTTTTGAAAGAAGGAATGTGATTTAGGGGTAAGTTTAGAAAAAGTGGTTTTAACTAAAAGCTGGAAAAGGGCATTTTCTGAAAGCAGTGGTGACTAATGGTTGAACCATTCCAGTTTTGTTTGTTGCATGGACTTTGAGAAGAATTGGCGGCTGCACGGCTCCTAGGACAGGTCCGTAAGTTGATGTCAGCAACGTGAGGTGAGTTTGTTGGGTTGTTGCAGGAATTGCTGTGTTTTACTGTTTAACTTGGGTTGTACGTTTAAAGACCACATTAAATTTGTGATTCTTTTGCTGATGACAGTGACACTTCCCTGATCACTTGCTGATTTTTTTAAAGAATATAAATTTACTGTTCACCTGAACTCTTCTGTATTGTATTGTTTTGTTTCCCTGGTTGCTCTTACCGGAGTGGCTTTGCTTTCTCTCCAGTAGAAAGTGACATTTCTTGTTTTTACCATGTACTGAAGAAGTGGAGGTCAGGAAAATGTGTGGGTTTTAGCCTGGTGTTAAAAAACAGTAAGTGAAGAAATTGCACCTTGCACAGATGGGTGTCACTTTCATGGGGGCAAGATAATATTTTATCTTGAGAGAGGGTTGCAGGAGGTTGCACAGTTAAGGAGGCATATGGTTTTTGGTGGTTTTCTTCAACAATTGTAACCATACCAGTATCTGACCTCCTCTTGCCAGATTCAGTTTAAGAGATCACCTGTAATTCTGAAGAAAATAACTTTTAAATAAATAACAACTTGAATGGTTATAAATAGATTTAATGAGATTATAATTGGCCTTCAAAGATAGAAATGTGATTTATATAGATTTTCCCAAACTATAACTTTGTCCTGACTTAAACTGAACTTTCATCATTGGGTGGAATTGCTTTAGAGCTCACATTAAAGCGTCCTTATCCATTTGAATGTTTCAGAGGAATTTCCACATACCTGCTGCTGATGTGTTTAGGACTTTTCAGAATAGTAAAATTTGAACTATTTTTTAAAATGGTTTCCTGGTCTCTGGTAGCGCTTGGTATTAGATGAGAAAGCATGAAAAATTGATTTGCAAAACCTTTGTGTGCATATATAAACAATGGAAAGATGAAATCAGACGGAAGTGTATAAGAGTAAATGAAGAACAGCTGACATCAGCACAGCTGCTACATACAGATGGAATGTTCCTGGGTGACTTCAGGATTACAGTGAAACTGAAGCTTAGTTGGATGCTGGAACAGCACAGGACTTACAGGCAGCTAGCTAACGTAGGAACTCTCCCTTAACAGGCAGTACGCTTGACAGAAAATCACTTGAAGCAGTTAAGTCTTTTTTCCCCTGCTATAGGTAATGATAGAAAAGTCTGGACTCCATAGATTTATAGCTTGTGTGGTTAGGTTCTCTGGTGTATAATAGTGTGTAAGTGCTGATTTGAAGCTTTATTATGCCTCGGGCACTAGTTGTGTTTATCACCTAGTGGTGTCTGAAACCTGAGTTAATGCTGCAGCTTTTTTTAAGGGAAAGAAGGCAGGGACAAGTTGGAAGGGCTTCTGAACTTGTACACTTATTCTTGGGTAACTTTTTAAGACCTGTCATACTTTGGCAGCTGCAACACTTGCAGCTGCTCAAAATTAGAAACAGATTAGGAATTAGGTTAAAAAATTGGTAAGAACATAGGAGTAAGGATATTCAAAGAAAGAACTTATATTAGTTTCTTTCCTAATAAATTGAGTGGTGATAAAAAATGAAAATATGCTATACATCAAAAGCAAGTATCTGTTTGCTTGTATTAGTGCTAAATTTTATTGCAAAATTTTAGCTATTCTTCCCTATGCTTGCATCTGTTCTGGAGATTTCTCCCATTTATTCCTTTTCAATTAGTACACTACTCAGGACTTTGATACTTCCTTTTTAACTAGTACAGAACTGTTGGGTTTTTTAATAAAGCAGCTTGCAAATGAGAACAATGAACAGTAACGCTACATTTGTTCAGAGAATAAAAACTTCTGTTCCCATGTCAGTTTTCACATCATTCTCCAAAAAGACATACTACTTGGAAGACCTGACTGTATCTCCAGTGCTAGCAGTCAAACCAGTGTGGCAGTACTGAAGCTACAGGGCATTTTGCATGCTTGTCGTTGAACTCAAGTTACTGTTTCAGATTAATTTTCTGCCTCCTTCAAAGACTTTTTAAAAGCTGTAATTTTGATGACAGTGTAATAATGATACAAAAGGCTATCTGTGCTCCTTGCTCATTCTATACGAATTTGCCAGTTCAACATTTTTTTGGGCTTTAGCACCACATATGAATGGATGAGATAATCTCGGATCTTCACTTGCCATTGCTCTTAAGCAGTGAATGGTTTGTATTGCCACATTTTGTCACCCTGAACTGCCATCTGTTTTGTGTCCCTTCTTAAGCGCCTGCTGTTTCAAAATCTGGCCTGCTTTTTTGAATCTGTGTACATTTTTCCTAAAGAAATTCTCCTTTCTGCCGTTCTGTAAATACCAAAGTATATGCAAGATGTTATGGCTTGACTAGCTGTTCCTATTTGGTTCTTAGCACAGAAGGCAGAATTAGATTGGAGATGTTTGAGAACCACATTGTGTAATCCTTTGGTTTAGTGAATAGTCCATCAGTTTGATTGACCTGTGACATTCACTTATTCTCAGGTCACTACTTCTTGGAACTTTGTTTTTATGTGGACTTCACAGCAATAAATCATGTAGTGACTGGCTTTCTGTGAGGCAGGTATTCTTGTTGCCTGAAGGATTCTTTTCTGCACTACCTAAAAGAAAATACAACAAACCTGCTAAAGCCCTGTATTTATTCCCCCTTCTTTGCTTCTGTGTTTGCTCATTAATTTCTGACACAATTAAGAGGTTTATTTACTTAGCAAGCTCATCCACCATTTGGAGAATCCATGCAGGTTAGATAAGCCTGGAAAATTAATTGCTTTCAATATGATCCATTACTTCATTTACAAAGTACATTAATATCAATAAAGCCTCACCCTATATCAAAATATAGGAATTTACCTTTCACCCTAAAATTACAGTGACTGTAATGTGATATAAATGCTGTTTCCACCTACTCCCTCAAACCGGAACTTCAGCTTAGTCTGTATAAAATTCAGGATGTAATTATTTTCTCTTTTTTCTCTCTATGCCAAAAAAGAGACGCTGCTTATTACATGAGACCATTTGTTGGTGTTTCACTACCAACATAACTAATTTGTTTTATAAGGCAATGAATTCTATTTACACCCCAAATGAATGTAATTTTCTCATTTGCACCTAAGTTAAAGATTGTTCCCTCAAAATTCTGACTTGAACTAGTCTGTCATATAAGGATTTTGCTATGGCAGAAATCCCCCTAAGGTAGAGTTTTGGCATCTGTAGTATAAAGTATGGTGTAATATGTAATACAATATCTCTTCTTAACATGACACAAAAATAATTACTTTCAGAGACTGGGGACTGTACCCTGTTGGGTTTTTTCCTCACAGTTTGAGGTGTTTTAGAAAGGAATAATTTGTACCTGTGAATGGTGTGAAGCATTGTTAGTGAAGACCACCATTTTTAATAAGCCCTCTGCCCTTGTTGCCTAGTGTTACTTAGCACACTGACCTTATTTTTTTTTTTACTGCATTTGTAGTAGTGTCTTCTTCATCTTAAGACAGTGAAAAGATTTTTTTTTTAAATATTTGAATGTTTATATGTGGGTTTTTTACTGTGCTGTTAGTGACAACTTCACCTGTGAGTTTGTTAGGCTTTTGCTAAATGAAAACATTCTTACAGATATGGGAAATAGGTATATATTTTTAGTGTTTTTTAATAAACATTGTGCTCTTGTATACAGAAGTGGTCAATTAAATACAAATATCTTAATATAACAGCTGCTTCATGGCACTAGGCATTCATACTGACCTTTATAATGCAAGCTGAACCCCAAATAAGCTCAAACTAAAGCAGCTAACATGACTGCCTGCAAAAAAACCACACTAAGGTAATGAGTTCTGTGAGTACTCTGGGAGAAGCAATTCCAGTGGTCATAAGGAGGCTGGGTTAAAGATGCAGATGATTACTTTTAAAGTGAGATCATTTAGTAAGAGATGATATTGGTTTCTTCAGCTCCACACCCATTACTTTTGGTATCTTTTTAAGTGCTTAGTAAATTTAAAAAATGAACTTGTGTCAACTCTAAGCTCCTGCAGCTTGTAAGTTGGAGTGTTGAATCTATTTTGTCTATGGAAATGTGATTATATGTCTGTATATAAACAGATCCATAGCTATGTCTGTTTCTACAGTTAGAACAAGTTAGTGTGGAATATAATTTTTGTAAACAGCTTTGGGAATTTAGAATTTCTATTTCTTCCATTTGATTTTAAAGACTATCAAACCCAGCCTCTAATAATTAAGTACTAAGGGCTTTAAAGTAACTTTCCCCAAGCTTTTCAAAACAGTGTTATTATACTGCAATTATTTACTTTTTGATGATTCAGCACTAATGTATATACAGTATACTAATGTACCTACTTTTAGGTACTGCAGAAAGGGGTTTGTCCCCACAAGGAGCAGTGATCAGCCTCTGCAGCAGTGGTGTCCCTCTGTCACTACATAGGGCTGTTGAAGCTTTTTTTGCCATCTGTTACTCCTATGTGCTGATTTTTTGACTTGACCTGAATGCTCTTGACCTGTAAGGGTGGTGAGGTTTAAATGCCGAGCACAGACTGATTAACAGGGCATTAAGTCAGTTAATTCTTTAATTTTTAAATAAAGTATTAACGTGCTTTTGGTGGTCACTGATGTGCAGTACAAGTTAAAGGGATAACTTATATAAGCAGTGTGGATTTCTAAACCATTTGAAGTTTTTGGTGGTTTTAGTCCTCAGTCTTAAACTGTGGAGTTCACAGAAATTAAGTTGCTGAATTTGCTTGCGCATGGTAGCTGTTGCAGTATTGGACAACAGGTATGTTACCAACTTGTTTAAAGAGGGAGGTTTTAAATGAGTTTGTGTAAGCCTCACTCTGTAAATGTGGTTTTTAGAAGGGATTTTCCTGTTTTATAAAACCACTAGATTTACTAGGCAAGAGGTGGTTTTGCCACTGCTGTGGCTTAGTACCTGAGTGCTAGTTCAGTGAAACTTGAAATAAAGTGGGCTAGGGCTTGAGGAAGGTGGGAGTCATGCCCTCTAGATGGTACTGAAATAACATGACCTGTTACAACCTAATTTTTCCATGCTATCTAAACTTCAGATATGATCCACTTTGAGTATTTCTCAGTTACAGCCATAACAATGTATAAGATTAAGACCAAAAGTCCCACTGGAGGGGAAAATAAATTTAAATCCTTATGCTTTAGAAGTAGTTTCAAATGCTGAAAATTAAACTAAATATTTCTGTTTTGAGAAGGTGATTTTTAATTCTGAGGCCATCTTTAAAAAGATTTTCCATAAAATAATAGATGATCTTACATTATCTTAGATAATCTTACATTCATCTAAAAGGATTAATTAATACCACTCTTAATTTAATGGAATAGTAGAATATGCAAGTAGGAAGTGACCCACAATGATCATTGAATGCTCTGTGGGGATGACATAACAATTCTGTATGGCTTTAACAGAGGACCTGTTACTGCAGTACAGCCTCCTTGACAGGTGGCTGCTGAATTTTCTTGGAGATGTTGTGGTGTTCATGGATAGACAGGTACTAACCAACACTGTTACCAACTTGTAGCATCTTAATGTCTTAGGACTTGTTTTGATTTATGTTGTTGTGAGTTGATGTACTCTTGAAGGACATGCTGGCATTCTTGGTTGACATAGTTGCCTGTTGTATGTCTTGCAAATGATGGAGTATCTTCTGACTGTAAACATGTGCTTAATTAGCGTTGCTGTTACTTGCAGGATGGCAGTGCACAGGGCAGTGCTTTTCTCCCAAATGCTGTGTTGAGCAGTCCTGCTTGTGCTGTTAACTGGGTCTGTTCTAACATCTCCCTTGGAGATCTGGGGCATATTAACAGATTTTTATTATACTAAACCTATTTGTTACAGCATGTTAGAGTAGATGTATTTGGGGCATGTGTAGGGAGAAGACACAGACTTCAGGAGAGGCTAAGAGTTCCTGGGAACTCTTAACAATTGTGTAAGACTTCGTACAATAAACACAAGTACTCCAGGTTTATCTTGGCACCCTCTCCAGCTGTGTATCTTTTGTGTGAAAGGCCATTAGTCACATTTCTGGATGCCAGAATAGGACAGAGAAGTTTATTGCTTGCAGATGGTGCTTCACATGCAGAAATAAATGATTTCTGCTCATGCAGTTATGTGACAATGCTACGCAGCATGGCTGTAACTTTTAAATTGTGCTAACACACATCTGAGGCTGGGGTTCTTGGGTTTTACCAGTCCTTTTCCTAAAGCTTACTTTGATGTGATGTAGACCAACTAAAAGTTCTCAACAGGTTAGTCGTTACAACAAAGGAATCAAAATTTACTGAAGAAATCTACTGCTGTCTTGCTGACGGCCTTTTAAAGTAGGATTGAAAGTGCAAGTCAGTATAGGAAATGGCCTCTGAGCCATAAAGACTTTTTTTCCTTCCATCATGTGTATGCTTTGAACCAAGTACCATACTCATGATTTTACATGAAAGGAGAGTCTGTGCAAAGAGTAATTAAAATAATGTTGATATAACAGACTCATGGTGGTCAGTCATTCCCTCTGTAATCTGAGTGCTGAAATCTCAGCAGTTTGACAATTTTAAAGTTTGTGTTTCTCTGATCATCATCACAGAAATTGATAACATTCTCTTTTTTCAGTAATATTTCCCTCTGAGGATTTTAGGCCATGCATAACTACTGCATCTATCTAAAGATCATTTCATGAAAGGCCTCTTGTCATGCCTTCATGTTATCATGGTGATACTCAAGTTTCAGCATAATTGGATGTGTCAGGACTTAGCATTAATTTTGGTCCAACTTGTTGTTTTGATAATGGCATTAAACTTGTACAAATTTGATGCCATCACATTCAAATTCTAAAGGTATCCTAGTCTATCAGTATGTGAGTAGTTCTCCATTGACACTGATGGTGGGAGTTTTGTTTCCATTCTCTTTTATTGTTATATTGAAATATAATGTAGGTTTATGATAGGATTTAAAAATCCATGACTGTTAATCTGAGTAAGCATATATAATGTACTTAAAAGCTTCTGTCTGTCTTGTATCACTTCCTTCTGACTCTCCCTGGAAAAAGATTCAAACATTCAAAGTAGTCTCTAGAATACCTTACATTTTAACCTAGAGACAGAATTAATGTATAGTCCATTATCCACAGAGACTTTAGGTCTGTTTGATGCCAGGTTATGCCATTATATACATATTAAATGTGTATTTTTTATGAAAGTGTTTAACTGAATAAGCCATTATTCTGCTTGGAATGTGTTTTTGTTAATGAGCTGTGCATGTTAAGTAGACATTGTAGGGCTGGAGAGGTAGGGAGTTGTCCTTTCTCTTCAGCCTTATCCTTTCTACTTCTGATTCTTGCTGATAGCCAGAATTTTAAGAGCATTGCCCTGGAAGTTTTTTCCTTTTTAAAAAGGGTAGCAATAGTCTTCTGTTTTGGCAGCCCACTTCCACTTGGTGGGTAGGACATTGTTCTTGTCACTTCTTCCTCCCTCTGCCCCAGCTGTTGTCTTGTTGGCTTTGCAAGCAAATTGAAACTTCCTCTCTCATGTTTAATATAGAAAGGAGATTCTCTCTGCTAGAACCTTCCCAAACCATGCTAACATTTTTGCAAAAGCAGCTCAAATCTGTTGTCTTATCCTCTTGTGTGAGTTTTTTTGCACTTATATCTGTGTTGAGCTTTAGGCTGCAACAGTGATGCTACAGCTTCCCTGGTAATAGTACAGGTGGGAAATTAAGATCATGAGGGAAAGACCAAACCAAAAAATAAGGCACTTAGTTGGGGATGTCTGGTATAACCTAAGCATATGGCTGTGTGGGTGGCCATAGACTTTTTGGAGCTTCATGTTTAGAAAACCTGCCTAACTAATATTCGGATGATTCTCTAGCTAGTAGAGCATTCAATTCCAGACACTTGGTAATCAGAATTTTTGTAGTCATGCCCACTGCTCCAAATTCCTGTCATTCATCTATTTTAATGTGTCTCTTGTGGAGTAGTTGTAAAATTACCCACTGTTTTGACCTGACAAATGGGAATTTGTGAGCTCCTCCTGCTGCTGTTCAGCTGGTGTGTGGCTGCTTTCACCATTGAAGTGAGATGATGCTTCTTCATGGAAGAATGGGGCATAGTTAAATGCTGACTCTTGCTGTATGTTTGACCTTTCCATAGCAGTGACAGACAGGGTTTCAGCTCATCACTGCAGTGTTGACAGTGTGTTTTGTTTATTCAGTCAGATTTTCAGAGCCCCTCACTGAAGTTCAGCCTTTACAAACTTGCTCCCATGCAAAAGCCTGTTTTACTTGCCCTTAGTGGGCTTGCCCAGCCATGCTTCCTCCCTCTGCTTGTCTGGCCAAGCTCCTTGCTCCCTCAGAATGTGAATTTCTGTAGAATGTTTTGCACAAGGGAGTGAGCCATTTAACAGTGAGACTTGGGAAACGGGGTGTTAAAAGTTATCAATAATAGTAACTCTTCTGCTAGGTTGTACATTATGTCATTGAGATCAAATAGTTTAGCAGTAGTGAGGTTTTCATTCAAATAAAACATGCCTTTCAGAGAAAATGGAAAGGAAAAAGGATCTGAAAGAGCTATCACCCCATGTACTGGTGAAGGAGAGCCCAGGCTTACTGGAGAAGGCAATATTTAGGAGGCAGTGGAAGAGGACAGCTTTTTACTCGGAAGATAAAAACCCAGCTCTGCTTCCTCTTTGTCTGTTCCTCTTCCATTTTCTAATTAATTCTTTTTCTTCTGACTAACTCTCTTTTTCTGTACATGAACAGATTTGCATTTTGCAGCTACTGTAACCACTAGGTAAGAAGTGATGAGTTCTCTCACCTTCTAATCATAAAATGGTGTTTCATGAATTCCAGATGATGTCTGCAGTTCTAGTTCTGCCTTGCTGAGCTGCTGTCTAATTAAAAATTCAGCTTGCCTCTTATCTCCTATACAACCCAAACCTCCCATAGTTTTTAATCTCTTTACAGTTGAAATTTCTTAAATACTAGTGGTAAATGAGTTTTTGTCATCCAGTGATTTGGATAATTTATCAAAAGTTTTAAAAAACCTGTTTAGTTAGGTGAATTGTGAATTAAAAGAGTTGAAAGTCATTTATTTGCTGATAGACAGTGCTATGCAAATACTGTATGGTAGATCATCCAGTTGCTTAGCAATAACATTAACAGTCATGAGTGTTTATAAAGCAAATATAATACGATATTGTCAACAAGGTATGTGGTACTTTTTGTATTATTTAAGTGTCCTGATAACTATTGGAAAACGTTTATTAGGATTACACATGAGCCAGCACCTGACACTTAAGAGCAACAACTTGAATAAGTATATCTGATAAATTATATGCCTGTGTTTTTTTAATCTAAACCCCCATAACTTGAAAGAAGTGGTGAACATGATGATTTCCCAAATACACTAGCTTTGAACTTTGAAATGTTATTTTCATGGCTTTGATAAATACTCTTGTAATGGCTTTGGATGTTCAGCCTCAAAATACTAAGGGTGAGAGGTGATGTGATTAAAAGGCTTGTCTCCATGTGCACAGCAAAGCCGTGAGGCACAGCAGTGAGCAGGGCAACCTGGTAACCTCGTCAGAGAAATGAGCCCCCTCACCTGGCTCCTGCCAGGGCTGTCACTGGAGATTATCAGCCCTTGGGGACCTGGGTGGCAGACACTTGAGTTAACGGAGGTCAGCTTGCAGGCTGGAAGGGGGTAGATGCAGGTAAGAACGTTTTGGAATTGTACCCAGCTCAGAATGGGATGTTTGGGAAGGGACAAGGTTGGGGAAAGGAGGGATTGGTGACTTTGTGGGGAATGAATCATGAGTAAAATAGAGGAGTAAAGGGAGCTGCTTGTGTGTAAGCAGGTGGCTGGTCAGGATGTTTGTGAGGCCATGCCCTGGCCTCATCAGTGCAGTCTCATTAAACTCTAATTGTTTGATTGTGTAAGGGGCTCAGTAGTGTGTGAGTGCCTATAGGGGGTCTCAGTGCCAGCAGCTCGAGTCTGACCATGGGCCACAAGGGTCCACGTGGCAGGGTCAGGTGAGGGCGTGTGCATGGGGTGTGATGACTGAGGACAATGAAGCAGGAGAGGAGACTTGGGAGTTGCCATGAAGTCCAGAAAAACCCTGTGTGCATCTGTATGATCCAGCTGCAGGAGCTGGGAGGCCGGGCCAAGTTCTGCAGAGACTCTGGGGTGCAGCTGAGAGCCCCGTTAGTGTGTGCATTTGTGCATGAGGTAGCGGGAGGCTCTGGGGCCAGCTGCTGGGCAGAGAGGGTGCAAGGCCACATCCCAGAGGGCTTTCTAATGAGTGTCTGCATGTTTGTGAGGGGGTCTCAGTACCAACACCTGGGGCCACGGGGGCTGGCGTGCCCTGTGCTGCTACTGGGCAGACCCCAGCTGCTGGGCGAGCTGCGAGCGAGCCCAAGGGCAGTTCCAGGGCCGGGGATTCTCCGAGTGCGTGTGCACATGTGTACGTTGTCTCCTAATGGACTTTCACCCCCAGCAGCGAGGAGCGGGAAGAGGATGTTGCTGCCGGCTCTGTTTACCGAAGTGCTGAGCTTGCAGTGACCTGTGCTGCCAGACGTGTGTGTGCTGTGCACGTGTTTTGTGTGTGCCGTGGGGAGCTGTGCTCAGCCTCGTACCAGGCCAGACCTTGGGGAGGGGAGCTGGGGCTGGGGCGTCTCTGTCGGGCTGCTGGATTCGGCAGCTGCTGCTCAAGGGCTGTGGGTCTGAAAACAGGCTTTTTTAATTTTCTTTGAGAAATCTTTCCTTTTCAAAACTCAGAATGATCACCTGAGATAATTTACTTCAGGAGATACTGATTCCAGTTTTCAAATGTACTGTGCTGGTGAAACACGTAAGAGAAATTGTAGTATAATGGGAAAATAATTTCAATGTAAAGACTTACAGATACTGGGGCTTACAGAAAGTCAGAAATCTGAGTGTACACCATTTATAACTAATCTAGAACATACGTACGATTTAGAATACAAAATCTGGTTTAAAATACAGCTATTAAGTATGGCATATGGTGTTGGACAGCATTGTTCCCCTGCTAGATCTCTACTTTTCAGACTGTTAATGAAATCTTTTTGGCAGTACATTGTCATTTATTTATTTCTTTGCACTTTGTTATGAGGCAGCTTAGGCAAATTCAGATCTGACCTTGAAACCTTTTCTATGGGTCCTATATCTGACCTTGAAACCTTTTCTATGCATGTGTACCCTAAAGCAAAATCCATACAAGCAGCACATATTTAAGTGTCCCTCTTTTCTGGGATAGCTCTCTATTTTGATTTAGAAGAGGTTGCAAATTGTATTAAGTCTACAATAAGATTCTCTGGAATGATGTAAGAAGCTTCATCTGAAGGAAAGCCATCATTCATAAAGCCCTATAGATCTTTAAGCTGTTACTTAGTAATATTGTCTAAACTTAAGTAAGTTGACAAGTTTTGAAAAAATACTTTGGTGAATTCTCTCAGCCACCTGTTTTGCTGGAGGAAATAGCTATCAGTAAAAAAAACCCCAAAAACAACTCAACAACCTTGATACAGAAAACCAGGAAAATTGAAAAGCTACTTGAAGCAATCATGAGAATAAATGTTTGATGCTGTTGTGCTCTGTGAAGCTTCAGATACTGTGCTGCAAGGCTGTTTCAAAATGTCACAGGCACTGTGTAAATAGGTTGGTAGTATATTCAGCCATATTCTTGTACCCTTTTTTAATTTATTTTGTTCTTAAAATGAGCTCAGACCTCTGAAGAAGCTCACATTAGACATTTGACATCATTCTGACATCTCATCTATTTTAAAGCAACTGATGTAGGGAGAAAATGAGCAATGGTTTGCTTTGTACAAAGTAAACACCGGTAAAAAATCAGAATGGCTTGTGCTGTTTGGGAAATGGTATGTAGCCCAGTAGCTGAAGACTGATGTAACACAGTAAAAAAGAGAGTTAAAGGTCTCTGATATCTTAATGTGGAGTAAGTTAATGCAATATATAAAAGCTGAGGGGGTTACTGAATCTGGAAAGAATGAATTAATTCAGGATATGTAGGTTGGAATGCCTGCATCATGAAGATGGAAGGAAGGATCCTCTGCTGAACTTAAAAGAATTTAGATGAGTTTTTGAAAACTAGAAGTGCCTTATCTTTAAGTAACAAAGCCAAACAAACAGATACTAATTTCAGCAGAGGAATATTTTGGAAAGAACATGTTATGCAAACCAAGTTTGTAAGGAGTCTGTAAGCAAAACAGAGTTTAAGACCTGATACGCAAAATTATTTGTGTTCTACTGCAATTAATTACTGGGGGTATATGTGTTATCAGTTATCTAGTGCAAAGGATTATATTTAACCCTGAACAGATTCTTGTGTGAGAGTTTAGAAAGACTGACATTCAGCTTTGTGTGACACCAGTCTATTGGAAACAAGATTTTGCAGTTCAGATGACCTGTAATGTTCTGGCTCTGGCTGTTAAATATGGGCCAGATCTTTGAGAGCTGTGGGAAGGTCTGAGTTCTGGACAACAGTGAGCTGATGAAATAATTGTGGTGCCTGATTTTGGCTTTTGTTTGTTTGCTGAGGATTGTAATGGATACATGTGCTTTCAGCCTTTGTGTATTCTTTCACAAGTCCGCAGCGCTTTTAATTTGTTTTGTTTCCTGGCTCACTTAGCAGGTGACTTCCTGAGAAGTCACCGGCAACTGAATACTGTGGCTCTGTTATAGGATTAAAACTTTGATTCAGAAGTCATTAGCTTCATCCTCTTTGACCACTAAGTACTGAAATAAATGTTTTCCATATTATGTTCTGTGAGCTTCTACAAGATACAACTTGACTTCTAATGTGTGTTAGTATTCCATTGTAATTAAAAAAGGGTAGGTCACTTACCTGAATACTTAGATAAGGACTTCTTTCTTGTCTGTGTAGTGTCTGCTTTCTGATTAGTCACTTTAAAATGCAAAACACTGGGGTATGGGAACAAATGTCTGCAGTGATTCTGGATGCAGTTTCATGATAATATTTTCCCTTCTGGTTGTTAACATAGTTGCATGTCTATTCCTGCCTCCACTGGTCTTATAAAGCTATTGGTTCTTTCCTATTCCTGTTTGCCAAAAAGTCTTAGGCTAAATTAGTTGATGAAAATGTCTCTATTTTGCTGATGCTGAGTCAGAAGTGTTTATTTAAAGATGATGAATTTAGTAATCATCAAACCATGTTTAAATCATCAGGAATGCTAATTATAGATCATCCAACCTATATTTTTCAAATCCTTAATGACTTGAAGTCCAAATCCTCCTTGCTTAAGTTAATAATAAATGCATTGGTTTCAGCTGGAAATAGGTGACTGTGGTTCACAAAAGATAAAAGTACTAATTATGAGGATGAAAACATAAAACTTCTTTCCCATGATACGGAGGGGAGAGAAGCAGAAGTTCTCTTTTTACATGTCCTTTAGGGTAAGAAAGGAATAAAAATATTTTGAGTTTTTTCAAGCTATATATATGATTTTTTTTTTGTTTATGATGCTTTCCTGTGTTTTGGTATATTTTGAATATTTATTCTGCCTGATTGGTAAGGGTTTTTTCTTCATTTTTGTGGCTTCTGTTAGCATTTTTATTATCTAATATTTGAGGATCATGCTGTTGATTATGGCTAGTTTGACAGTCAATCTGAGGAAGAAAGCAAGTCTTCCATTAAGCCTTTACAATTTATTTAACACTTTTTTTCCAGTAAGTATTTATACTGGTAGTATGCTTTAATAGGTAGGGGAACATTTCATGGAAATCTGATTCTTGGGACAAAGCTATTTTAGAAAAGAATGAAAAAGCTGTCTTCTGTGCACGGACAAGGGCACAGTTACTGACATAAACTTTGAGTCTAAATTGTTACCATATAATTTTTAAATTTCTAAATTGTTGTAATATAATTTTTATCCATTATATGTGATGAGGAAATATCCAGATTGTTGTGCCTGTCCTTTTTTCAATCAGGAAATTCCATTTTCTTAGTGATTGTGAAATGTAATGGCATTGCAATGGTCTTGCATGCTGTTGTGAAGCAGTTGCTGTTTTACTGAATGTAGATGTCTCTTATATTTTCAGAGACCAAGATACCATTGTTTCTGGTTTTGCTTTTCAAATGGATGGAAATCTGGGTACTTTCTAGTAAGAATCTGTGATAAAAAGAAAGAATATGAAATATTTTAATGTCTGACTAATTTAGATGAAGGATCTGTCCATAATTGTGCCTTATTTGCTTTCAGAAACTGATGACCAGTTCCTAGGGAAAAATTTTGTTCAGTTAAAATTGACTGAAGTATTATTCAGTGCAGCTTCCTAATAGGGCATCATTTGAACTTATGTGGACTCTTACAGGTTATGCTAACTGGTGTTAAATAAAATTAGTCCAGAGCAGGCAGGTACAATTACTCTTACTGAAGTTACTGTTAGAGTGTCTGAATTCAAGGTGTTTATGAGTGTTAATCAAATTTTAAATAGAAATAGTGAGTCTGATGGGCTCTGCTGGTATAAAATAATGCATTCAATAGTCTTTATTTTCCAAAATGGAATGTTAAAAAAACCCCAAAAAACTAAAACCATGTTTCACAGTAGACAAGATGACAAGATGGATGTGTCTTAGGGGCTGGGAGAATTATTGCTGCTATGACTTTATTTTTTCCGGATAAGACAGTGGCTTCAGGAGAAATGGTACAGAATGCATGTGAGATCAAATAATGCTAAATTTGCAAAATTTATAATTCTGACAAATATGGGAAATTCTATGCTGTTAATGAAGGCAGATTTAACATGGCAGTATTGCTGATGAAAGGCAGACAATTGCCATGGATAACATTACATGCTTTGTTAAAACTCACCTTCAAGTTTAGTTTCACATGGAGGCATATAAAGGTAAGACTACCTTAAGATGTTTCAGGTTTCTGAAAACTTTGGGGAAGAAATGACTGCGACTCCCCTGAAAAGAATGTTTTATCAGAGGTTTTCTTTAAATTCTACCCAAGATTCAGAGATCAAATATACACACATTTTCTGATACCAAGTGTGAGCTTCTCATTTAGTGTTGGGAAGAAAATAAGATTTTTATCTTGATGATGGGAAAAACCCAAGTCCCAGCACCTATTATCTAATTCTCTTCAGTGAGTTCCTGTTGTTTCAAATTACCCATGGTTTGTTACTTTTTTCTTCCTTTTTTTTTTTTTTTTTTTTTCCTGTGACCTGAATCTCTCAAAACTTTGTGACAGCAGGGGATTGTCACCTCATTAAACTTTTGTATGGCTTTGGAGCCAGGACAGTCAGTGTTTGAGAACAAATGAGTCTGAGCATCAGAAGAATGTTTTGTGCCTGTGTAGAGTCCCAGTTCATAACTGCCAAGTTTAGGCAACTGCTTATCTTTGGGCTATTCTTAACCTCCGCAAACATGTATTGCAAACATTTCCAGCATGTCTAACCTTGCTGTTAGAGCTCAGTCTAGAGTACAACTTCTGGGAAAAAAAAAAAAAAAAGGAAAATTCCATCATAACTTTGTGACTATCAAGTTTTGGAATATTAAAAATATCAATTTTTAACTGTTGGAATCTATAGTACAGAAAGGTGTGTTTAGTATTGGCAGTGAGTGCAGAAAGAAAGAAACTGGTCTGAATAGACTTCAAAACCACTTATATTGTACCTATGCAACACAGATGTTTTGAGTGTAATGTTAAATGGGATGATGTAAGCTAAGATACGTCTCCAGTTCACTTACAGTCTTCGTGTAACCTGCTTGCTTTTTTTTCTCTTGTAGTAATGGCAATGTTGATTTCTAGATCTCTGTTTCTGTTCTCCTTTTGACTTTTGATTGTACAGGGCTGTACTCGCCGAGTTACTAATTAAATATATATCTTTGAACTTTAACAAACTGCTAATAGTGGTTTAATTCAGGCAGCATTCATCTAAACACTTGGACTGAAACAGTGGTTCAGAGTGATAAATTAGAAAGCAGTCCCAAGCTACACAGGTGATGAACTTTGTGAAGGTGGTCATTCAAGTATTACAGAACAGCACCAAAGCTTATAAAACTTGAACAGATTTATAGGCATTTTATAGGCATGTTTTTAACTTAAGACCAAAGTATCTAATTCTTGCCTGTGTTTTAAGGGTTTTTTTGTGATATTATGTATATGTATGTATTACAGATGTGGCATTTTTAAAATGAATTCTACTTGGCATGAATGTTTTGGATCAGTCTCTGGGGTTATTTTTTAGATAGTATCTCTCTTGTCAGTTTGGATATGGCCTTCTTTCAATGCTGTCTGCAGCCCGGATCATGACATCATACCGAATTACAACATAACTGTTTGTGACCATTGTTTTTAAATATGTAAGTGGATCTAATTAGCACAATCTACTGATACAGTTAGCGTGTTGAATTCTTGAGGTTTCAGGGTGCTTTGGAGCTAGGATCTAGTACTATTTACATTTGCAAGGCAAGAGAGCAGGGTTTCATCTGTGACAGTACTACAAAACCTGTTGCTTTCTGTGTGATGTGTTTGGTGGTGTTTTCACTGTCACTTCTCCCTTTGATACCCCTCCTGCCCTAATTCAAATGCAATTTGGGCATTTATGCAAAGGTTTTGTGTACTGAGTTTCTTGCTGTCTTTGGCTGTTGCCTTGATCACCTTTGCCAGTAGAAGTCTGAGGGAATGAGACCTTCCTCCTTAAAAAACATCCATGAGGGAGGAGAGTTATACTTCTTATTTTTCAGGCTAGTGTGGTGTCTTACCTTAAACTGTCACAAGAAAATAAATATGACATTTACTAAAGGTTACTGCTTGTGGGGAGCTGAGATTCTGGTTTGCTCTCCTACCAGGAGTGCAAAAACCAAATAGCTGAAGTAATTTTTTGAACACAGCTTAATATACAGTATGTTCTAAAGAGTTGCCTTCCGTACTTTTGTAACTTTTGATGAGCCATACAGTTTTTCCTGGCTCTCATATTCTAGAGCTGTAATATTTTGGAAATTGATTACTGGTTCTTTGGATACTCTGTTCTTTTCCTTTCTGCTGTTCCAGAAAATAACTTGTGCTGTTTTAGTTGAGGGAAGGGATCACAAATGTGTGGCTTTTGCTGGTCTGGATTGCAAGGTCCATATGAAGTTTGCACCATTTCTGTTCACTACTCTTCAGCATTCCTAAAGCTAAGTCTTTTGGATGGCACCTTCCAACCTGTGGTGGTCTGTCAGGGTAGTAGTGCTCATGAGCTTTGGGCTCTGTCTATTCTTGTACCATTGCTTCAGAAGGCAGCCTCATGTAATTTTGAAGCTCACCTTCATTTGAGCAAGAGGTTCGACTAGGTGGAAGCCAAAGGACCCTTCCAGTCTAATTTTTTCCTGTTATTTTGTGGTTGGTAACACCTGTATTATACTTAAGTAAGTGGTTTTGAAGTCTTACATTTTACCTACTTATTTTCATTCCTTTTTTTCATTTTATTTCATTGACCTGCCATATTATTGTTTGTTCCTATATGTTGAAGGCAGAAACTTTCAGTTCTCTAACTTGTAAAACATATAGCAAGAGACATTTGGTCAAATAGGAATTGCCCATCAGTATTCTTCCCTGTGCATCCTGGCAAAGGTCCGTTTTCAGAGATTTTTATAATGAAGAAAACTCACTGCCTGCTTCCCTTTTTTTGTGAAGTAGAGAGTAAAAAGAACTTGACTACTTCAAGACAGCTAAGATGATTCAGTAAAATGATTGAATAAAACATTGCCTTGATAATTTATAAGCATACATTTGGGTTTGATCAGATAACTTGTGGAGTCTACGTGCTGTATTGAAACTACCATAGTAGACAAAACTCCAGGTTGGCACAGTAACAAAAGATTCAGACTCTTGTATCAAATCCTGTTATGACAGTTGATTCAATACTAAATTTGGAAGAGTAGGTTGCATAAAGTATGTGTTTTTCATTGACTTCACAATATTGCAGGCACATCTTTTTCTGTGAAATGCTATGTTCCAGTGCAGGTGTAGTAAAGTCAGTGAGGGAGAAGGTGAAGTGGAGTAGTGCAAAAAAAATCAAAAGTGTGATCCCTTTTTTTTGTAATTACCTTTGCTGTTTCTTCAGTCACTTGAGTTTCTGAACATATGGATCTTCATGTAAGTTGGAGTGATTGTTTGAGGTGAATCCAGATTTTTTTTGATAATGTTTTTTGTCTTACAAGCTTTCACGCTGCTGGGCTAAGAAAACTAACAATAGTTTCCATTAATGCTTGACCTGGCAATGTGTATGTTCTGCCTGTTCAGAGGGAAGGCCAGTGTTACTAACAAAACAGTGCTGACATCACTTTTATACTAGTGATGCTTTTGGCAGTTGAGGAACAAGTCTGTGCCATGTTGGCTGATGCTCTGTTAAAACAAACAAACAGAAAAAAAACAAGGAAGGCAAAAACCAAACAACAATACATTCAAGTGTTTTGTGTGTTCATAAAAAGGAAAAACACTAAGCTGCATGTTCACCAACACTGAAAACAGTTGCACAGGAGAGTACACACTCTTTAAGCTTCATGTTTTTCATAAAGAAATGCTTAAAATCCCCATAAAACCTGATTTTAAAATGCATTCTAGCAGTAAAAAGTCTTGAAAATTAAGACTCTAAAATCTGTGTTCTGAAATAAAGCCTCACTTGTGTGCACTGTGTACATAGCCACAGTTGTGCATATTTTCTTAAGCTAGGTTTAGCAAGGGCTTGTTTCTTGCGGTATCCCTGGGAACAGTGGCAGGATTTGAGTGCACAGAGTCTCGCTGATTTAGTATTTGCTCACAGGTAACCACCAGCTACCAAAGTTGGACTCGGTTGGAGGTGAGAGTGCGATGACCCTTTGGCAGCTTCTGCTAAAACAACTCTTTGGATTGTTTTTATTTTCTGTCATATGTTGTGAGGCTGGCCCAAAGGGTAAGAGTCCCTTCTCAATAAAGCTGCAATGCTGTGGGCATGCATTTTTTGTGGACTGGCTAATGACTCCTCGCGATAGAAAAGACTAAATTTAGGGGAGTTTTCAGGAAAACATAAGAGGGAGTCTGGTAATCTGATTGATAAAAGGATTGCTTCAGTCTGAGAAATTACAATGGCTTTACATTGGGAGAAAAGAGACCGTTTCTTAAATATAATGTCAGTTCAGTGTTTGGAAAGGAAAACAAAAAAATAGGTCTCTCATACATTATGCCACCATAAATTGAAATTCATTTTTCCCCTTTCTCTTGAAGTGTGGATTTTCTGGTGTGACACCAGTATCTTTCTACCCTTGCCTGTGGCTTTTTTGCTGATGAGAGGACTGAGGGGAGCGTGTTACTTTAGCATGATTTGAATTGGCAAGCATGGTATACTGCAGCCTGTCTGTTGTGGTGTTCTGCAGGTTACTCTCCCAAGAAAAACATGGTGTGCTCAGTCTGATTCAGATCACTGTCTCTTCTGCCTCCATTCACTAGCAGGCTCCAGCAATCAAAGCCGTGCTGGCTTCCTGCATGTGCAGCACCAGGGAGATTTTTCTAGGCTTCTCCTGTGTGAACACAGCCTTAAGTATTTGGTTAGAGGGAAAAACCAACAGAGGTTTTTGGCTCCAGGGTCTTTTTAGACCTGAAAGTGTAGTGAGTGACTGGTGGATGCCCTGGGGAAGAGGCTGGTAATGGGGTTGGTATAGCGTCCTGGAGGCACCTGCTTTTCAGGGCAGTCAGAGAGACAAGTTGCTGGTGGGAACATGTCCCAGGACAAAGGCTCCCTTTCTCAGAATTTTGGTAGGACTCTGTCCCTGTGAGCTTTCCCTCGGCACTCTGTCTGTGCAGTGGGACTGTAGTACCAGAAGGCTCTAGATGGGGATGTATAAGCGGCGCGTGGCCCAGGCCGAGGCTGATGCACAGTGGTTGGGGATAGATGCGCCCAGCAAGCCGTGGTGCCCGTACCCGGCTGTGCTCCACCGACATCCAAACTGCCTTTCGCTCTCAGTCGGGTTTTGTCTGCTCTGATGCTCTTATTTATATACCCAGTCTCTGTGCAAAGCCGAGATATTCCTGTGCCAGCGCGCTTAGCCGTTATCGCTGCGGGTGAAGGCCAGATAGCTGAGTCGCTGTGCCTCCGTTCTCGGGCTGTTTTCCGGGAGATAAAGCCGTTTTCTCTAGGGAGGAAGGAGGGGGAGCCCGGAGCGCTGCGTGCAGTTCTGTGTGCGCGTCTCACGGTTTATGTGTGCAGTTATTTATCTGCAGCAGGTGTGCGGTGCCGCCGAGCGCGGCTCGGGGCCCGCACGGGGAGGGTCCCTGGGCCGGGGCCCTGCGGCGGCGGCGCCCGGGCCCGCAGCGCTCCCTAGCGGCCGCAGCCGGGCGCTGCCGCCTTCCAGGCGGCCGTGCGGCCTCCACCCGCGGCTCGGCGGCTCCGGGAGGGATGGGATGGGATGCTTCCCTCCCCAGCCGCCTCCTGTGCGGGGTGGACGGGAGAGCCGTCCCGCAGGACACGGCGGAGCGAGGCGGCCACAGCGCGGGTGCGGCGGCGTGTCCCGCTCGCAGCGGCGGCGCGGCCGGCAGGTGGCGCGGCTGAGCCACGGCCGCGTCCTCTCCGTGCCTGCCCTGCGCCGGTGTCCTGAAATAACCCACGCCAGCGGCGCGGGCACCTGCTCCGAGCTGTGCCGAGGTAATTCCTGAAATAACCCACGCCAGCGGCACGGGCACCTGCTCCGAGCTGTGCCGAGGTAATTCCTGAAATAACCCACGCCAGCGGCACGGGCACCTGCTCCGAGCTGTGCCGAGGTAATTCCTGAAATAACCCACGCCAGCGGCACGGGCACCTGCTCCGAGCTGTGCCGAGGTAATTCCTGAAATAACCCACGCCAGCGGCACGGGCACCTGCTCCGAGCTGTGCCGAGGTAATTCCTGAAATAACCCACGCCAGCGGCACGGGCACCTGCGGGGAGCAGCCTCTGCTCCGAGCCGTGTCCTGCTAATTCCTGAAATAACCCATCCCAGCGGCACGGGCACCTGCGGGGAGCAGCCTCTGCTCCGAGCTGTGCCGAGGTAATTCCTGAAATAACCCACGCCAGCGGCACGGGCACCTGCGGGGAGCAGCCTCTGCTCCGAGCTGTGCCGAGGTAATTCCTGAAATAAGCCACGCCAGCGACACGGGCACCTGCGGGGAGCAGCCTCTGCTCCGAGCCGTGTCCTGCTAATTCCTGAAATAACCCATCCCAGCGGCACGGGCACCTGCGGGGAGCAGCCTCTGCTCCGAGCTGTGCCGAGGTAATGCGCACAGGGGACACGACTCCAGTGTGTGAGTCGGAAGGGAAGCTGAATCACGACTGGCCAAAGTGAAGGTAAAGGGACAGTGATGTCCCATAAGAATGCAGATTCTGTTTGTACATGACACTTGTGAAATGAACTCAGTAAGTTAGGCAGAGCTTTCTTCTGACCTTATATATGAGTTTCTTGGGAGGACAGGGTTGATGGAAGCAGTTAATAGCATTAAGGCTGCTTTTTGCATGTATGTGTCATGGTGACTATTCCACTTTCTTCCAGACTGATTCTGCAGAGGCCTGGTCTGGTATTTCCTATTTAAATTTCACCTCGATTCAGCTTTTAACTTCAAAGATGTTTGGAGCTAGACTTCTGGGGCAGAGTTGTCAGTAGGGGCTTACCTGACCTGTGTGTCTGACCAGAGAAGCACCTGCCTCTCCAAGCACACGGAGCCCAAAAGGAGGGAAGCATCAAGGGAAGGAAAGGCAAAAAAAGCTTTAAAGCTGCCAGGGCAGGATGGTGTTCAGCTCAGTCTGCAGTGTCAGCAGTGTGGTGTACTAGAAGCAATTTTGCTCAGGTAGGATGTTCTCAAGGTATCCTTAATTATAGCAGTGGTTGAATAACTCCCAAATGGGATGAATCTTGTGAGAAAAACAATGAATGGTCTAGACCTGTGTTTACACTTTACAGCTTGTTTGAGTTCCCAGTAATAAACAAGGGAGGCTTTTCTGTCCTAGCGTGACTGTTACAGATAATTCCACATATAAAGAGCCCTCTGGGGGCAAGGTTGGTGCTGATAACATTGAGCCTTTCTGCACTGAGAGCAAGGAATTTCTGGTTATGCAAGCATTATGCATTTTTAATTCCTATTTTTGGGCACAGTGTGCTGTATGGGAAGTTTAAGGATCTGTGTGACTTCTTTGCTTTTCTCCAAGCATTACATTATGCACGTGGTCACAGGTTGGCTTCTCATTGTTTTGGGGGATTTTGTTTGGTCTGTGATTTTTTTTTTTAAAGCTGCATTTGTATTTTAGATACCTACTTGCAGTGCTGATATTAGTGGCAGCTCGATCTTGTTCTAAGTTGGTGCAAAAGATAAGTGTTTGTTGAAAAAATGGATTATTTGTCTTTTATGCCTGTTGTATGGAAATGAGTGTTTTGTAGGAAGTTGAATTATTATACAACAGGGGCTTTAAAGGAAAAAAAATAGGCACCGAACTGGTGGAAGGAGTTTCAAATCAGTCTGAGTAACCATGTGCTTTAAAAACAAAATCTTAAATACCTTTTAATCCTAGTAAAAACTTTCTTTTATGGACAAGCGGCAATTTGAGACTGAAAACTGTCTAATTTCCTCTTAATTCAAAGTGAAAAGAAAATAATTGGGATGAATGCTAAAATAGCAATAAGATGATAATGTTCCAGTTCTTAAAGTACCTTCTGCTGTGTAATTGAGCAAAGGTTCAAATCTAAGAAAACAATTTTTTTAATCTTCAGTGGGAGTTGCTAGATAGTGAGCACTCTTTTTGAGTTGTTGAAATAAGTATAAAAGTATCTAAAGCTAAAATTATTTTAAGGTTTCTCTGTGCAGCTTAAGATAATATATAATGATTTCTCCTTGGAGTTATTTTTTCTTTAAATCGTGTTATCTCTGGCTTTCCTAAAGGTGCCAGATTGACCTTTTTGTGGGTGCTGTAGATCTCAGCTTTCCTTACAGTATGGTGTGCTAGAAGACTCTGCAGTCTCTACTGAGACATCTGCAGCTCAGATTAATTCTGTATGCTTGGTATCCATTGCCTTCGCCTTCTACCCAACTTCTTATGCTTCCCTCATGCTTGGAACTTCATTGCCAACTGTGTCTTCTGGGAATAGGGGAAAGGAGAACACCTGGCAGGTTTACTATGTGCCAGTTTGGTAAACCAAAGGGATAAGTACCTGAAAGAGCAGAGAAAAGAACTCAGGAGAGGTTAGAACAGAGAAATGGATGGGGGCACAGAAGCCAGCACAAAGCACAGGAACACAAGAGGTGCTACTAAAATGCTTTCCAGTAAGGGTCTCAGTCTGAGCAGCCTTGTAAAGTAATAGTATCTGTAGTTTCTGTGCATAATAGATTTTAGCTATCAGAATTCTTTTATAATTTTGAGGGATTTGTGTGCTTGTGCTTTGTTTTATGAGCTTTCATTTTGGCTTATACTGGTCACAGAAAAGTCTGCTTTATAGGAGGGAAGGATATTTATAGAAGCTAACCTTAGTTCAGGATATTCATTCTGCTGTTTCTGTGATTAGTGGAGAAAAGGCAGTGACCCTGGGTGCTATCCTCTGGACATCTAACCTAGTCTATGCTAAAGTGAACTTTAAAAGCACCACTTGATTCCAATATGTGAATTACTTCTAAGCTTGCGAGCAGACCTTTTTTTAACTGTGCACTTACCTTGCAGAGTGCCTTTGAATGGTCCACACGGTTACATGTGAAAATTACTCTAATAATACTTTGGAGTAAAATAATTGGATAATGTTGTATCTGTGTCAATACCTCTCTCTTCCTAGGCACAAGCGATTCAGTCACTTCTTGGGCGACCCTGAAATAACAGGTTTAATATTAATTGTACTTTCTGTTGTGTGTCTCTTAATGTGATAACTTTGATTATAACTGAGATTTTTTTTTTTTTTGTTTTCTCCTGTCATTTCTGCCTGCCTGCTTATCTTCATTGGAATGCGGTTCTTCAACTGTTCTGATAAACTTCTGACACAGGTAAATACCAGTCTGTTTGTATCTATATTTACTGAGTATGCCTTTGCTTGGCAGTGTGCAATGATCTTGAATCAGATATGCTACACAGCTGTGTACTGAGAAAGGGAAATGCTACTGCCACGATGTGCATCTTTAGAAAAGATAATTAGCCAGGAATATTTATTTCCTTATCTGCTCTTTCTTATTCCTCCCTCACTTTTAACAACAGTAAAATAGATATCCAGATACAAAATTTTGTTATTTTCTATTTGCTTTTTGGTGGTAGTATATCCTACCTGCTGTTTCCTGGGATACCTTATGCTCGTAGTGGAGTTGGCATGTGTGTAAGGAGGAGGAAAGCAACCTAGAAAGAAAAATGTTTATACAGTCTCACTCTTCCTACTCTGCTAGTCACTATTTTTTGCATTCACTTTTATATTATTCACATGGAGCAGCAGGTGGTAATTTTTGGTTTTCCTTTGGATCCAGTGAAAAGGAGGAGGCAAAAACATGTGGGCAGGATGCAGTAGGTGAACCTTTCATGGCAGTTAGTTGGAGCCCATTGTGAAATACAGTAGTGGAATATGTGTAATGGAGTGAGAGTAAAGGAATGTTATTCAACTTGTGTTGTTAGCTGCATTCGTGCCTTTTATTAAAACACAAAGTTCAGCCTTTGTCAATGGAAGACCTGTTGCCATGAATGCTGAGCAGGTTACTTACATCTTTGGACTCAGCTCAGTATGTAGGTACTGATAAGGATCACTGCAAAGGTTTAATGGGATATTGAACTGTTCACCAAAGGGGAAAGTAATAAACTTTGATTGGTTTGGTTTTTTTTTTCTCCCCCCAACTGCCTTGGAAACAAAACTCCTCATTCTTTTAAATAAATTCTTGATAAATAGATATTCAGAAGCCAGAAGTACAGAGAGTTTTTGGAATACATTTAGAACCCATCATCCTTACCACTTCTGGTGCATTTTTCAGTGAACAATATGAAGTGTTAGCCATTATTAACTACAGCTGAAATGCACATAGGTCAATAAACTGGCATTGCATCCATCCATCTGTCCTGCCCACTCAAAATGGCTGTGCTCTGAAGAGGAGTGAAGACAGCAGCATATAATTCAGAGCTCACATGGGAATGCTGCTCTCCTGAAAACTCCTCACAGGTGCGGTGGCTGAATCAGTTGTGATTGTGGAAAGAGGGATGTAGGCTGGGGTTTTGCTTTGGATGGTGCTTAACCAACCTGCACTGAAGGGCAGCTGCTGTGCTGGCTGCAGGGGCTGCTGCTGCAGTGCCCCTGGCAGGACATGCTGCATGCTGGAGAGCTTTGGTGCATGGCTGCAAAAGGCAGGACAGCACCGCTCAGGGCTGGATGTGTCATTTTGGAAGGAGCTACCCTAGCATTGTCACCTTAGCCCTTTCCAGAGGGGTAAGATGAGCCATGTAGGGGGTCTTGGCTAATGTAACTGGCTTACTTCTGGTACTTTAGGTTAAAGCGTTTCTCTAGTACACTGTATTTGGAGCATGAACTGAAGAGACAGTCGTCACAGGCTGGATGACTTGCTCACGTACGTGGAAGAGGGAGCTTGAGAGTCTGAGACTTTAAAATTTTTTTCCCTTTTTCTTCTTCTTTTCTAAAAGTTGTCATCATAAGACAGTGATCCCATGGCGTTGGTTTATCAGTGGAAGTGCTGTTCTGCCAAGAGAAACTGCAGGGCTTTGGCAGCTGCTTGCTGTAGATTTAATTTCTTGATTCTTCCCTTCCTAGATTTCTTTTTTTTTCCCTTGAAAAGTATGGCATTTCCAGAAATGCTCTTTCTGTTTTTCAGATGTTGTATTAAATGTACCAAAAAAATAACATCTGCTGTTACCTTTCTTTTGGGTACTTTTAGCCAATAATTCCTTTATCCTCTTCACTCCCTCATGCAGGTCCTGACCCTTCTCTCTTTAATGCTTTGCTCTCCTAACTGTTTGACTTGCCCTGATTACTTTTTTCCCCTCTTTCTTCCCTGCTTCCATTTGCCTTTTTATTTTGAATCTTTGCTTCTTATTGTTACAGCTCTCTTTAGTTAACTGACATGTTTTTCTAGTTTTGACATCTGTAATTTGATGGCTTTCCTGTAGTTCTGTTATTTAATATTTAATTTCATTATAAATACACTTTTCAGTCTTAATTGTAGTGTATATAAAAATAATCTCTCTTCCTCTGAGATGCAGTGATACTCTTCCAAGGGCTTATTTTGGTCTCCCAAATAACCTTCACAGCCTTTTGCTCACCTGATTACAGCAATTCAGTTCAAGAAAATCACTGATAATTACTGGCTGTGGAACTGACGTGCCATTTTCTGGCTTGAGGGGCATTTCATTGCATCTGAAATGTTCTGAAATACTGTGCTTCTGACTGATAAGGGAAGAAGTGAAAATACTGTCAGAAGGTCTCTGAAGAAAATGCTTCGTCAGAAGCAGCTAACTGCAGAATTGCTGGCTGTTGTTACATAGCCAGATAAGAAAATTGAAGGTGATGACTTTCAGTCTTTTCTGAAATAAACATTGGCAAAGGCAATCAGTTTAGCAGTATACCAAAACAGACACAACATAAAAGTTAAATGTTCATAATGAAAATAATGAAGTATTGCACTAGTGCTGTCTTCTTTAGTGGTGCCTGCTCAAAGAGCTAGTGCTTAATGTTAGAGTGCTGTTGACACTTGAACTAATGTAGCTTATTCATTCCTGGTGGCCACTGATGGGATTCATTACAGGAAAAGACCTGTGTGGTATCAATGTCTCAAAGTGGCAAGGTATTTAGTTTGCCACCTGTGGTGTTACTTCATTCATGCTGTTTTCCTGTCAAATCTCTTTAAGCATTTCAGTAGGTTTCTCAGCATGATGGAAGTAATTTGTTCAAGAACAGGTAACACACAGAGCACTTGTCAGACCGTGAAGTTTCAGTTTCAGCAGCAAGCTACACCTTTCTTCTGCATGCACAGCACTTGCCTTGTGCTGCTCCTGGGATGGTCCAGGAGCCAAATGCTTGGGCCTGGTGTAGTGCCCTTCTCTTGGGAAGCAATGTGTTAATACAGGGTTTTATTCTGATTTAAACATCAGAGAATCACTTTTTAGCTAGATCTTGCCTTGCAGAATTTCTGGCCCAATAGAAGGAAGAGAGGCAGGATAACAAAGTGGTTTTCCTTCCGTAGGAAAACACTTGGCATGGCAGAGAGAACCCCAGTCTGTCTGGCCTCTGCAGCTTGCTTAGAGAAGTGAGGGTCATGTTAAAAATCCTGTGCCCACAATACCAAAAGGATTTGGTTACTCCTGTATGAATTGGTGGTTTTGTAGCATCTCAGAGGTGATGTTTGCTTGCCTCCTTTTGTAATCAGGCTGACTTGTTAAAAATAAGACAGTAGCCTTATGGCTCCCAAAGCATTTTGGGCCTGAACTGGGGCTTGAGTACAGGTTGCTCTCTGAAACCTGAAATAAAGGAAGAAATTTTAACCCTACAGCTGTCTTCCCCCTGGATTTTCCTATCTTGGTAATAGTTAGAACTACATTATTCTAAATCTTTGATTTACTCCTTTAATATGGATGTCACCAAATGCTCAAGGAATGTCTGTAATTTAGTTTCATAAAGCTACAGTATTACTGAGGAGGAATATCATAAGCATAGCTTTAACTGCTTCCTGTTAGCTCACACCTAGTAAAGAGTCTCAGTTTGGAGGTTTAGGCAGGACAGAGATTTAGTCTGCAGTTTTCCTGTGGAGGTTTTGGATGGACCTTTTCAATATGAAGCTCTGAGTCTTTCCTCATGGTGCATCTGTCTGTCAAAACTGTGAGGCTCCATTTCATGGATTATATGACTGGCAACTACAATTTCATAGTATTCTCAAGTTCTCTCTTGTATGCTTATGTTAAATGCTGACATGTTTTTGGGGGCAGGGTTCCTTCCCCTTCAGTCTGGCTGAATTTCTGCAAATCCTTCATTTTTATTTGTGTATTCAGCTGATGTAACATGCAAAATAAATTGTCAGTCCCTGGCAGCAAAAAATGCTGAGCTGGTGTTAGGTGCTGTGCCAGTTCATGTTCATCAGGCTTCTTGTTAATCAGAGATTCTGCTGGTTTGTGTTTCACAGGTACTACAGCAAGGGAAAGGAGCACTAGGCTAACAAAGCATAGCCAGGGCAGAGACATGCCTTACTTGTAGAAGTGGAAGAGATACTGGGCTTGTCTTCTGTAGGCTTAATTTGATCTTACTCATCTCCACAGTACAAAAAGCAGTAACCAGTAAATATTCTAATTGGCAGTGTGTTTCAGTATCAATGCTGACAGAGTTGCACAGTTTGAATATGCTTTGACATTTGCTCTTCTGTATGATTAAATGACAGAAATTCAGTGACTTTCAGTTAGTGGAATGCAAAGCCCTCACCTGCAGATGGCTCACTGCGGTTCTTGGAGGAGACTGACTCCTGCAGCTGCTCCTTTATGCTCGTGCTGGCTTCCAGGTGTTTCTAATGTCTTCTTAAATCAGGACTGCTCTTGAGATTCAAAATCATATCTCTTTAGAAGCCAGGGTGATTGATGCTTCCTATTTGATAATTTTTAAAACGTCGCTTCCCTGCCAGAATTTTATGAAAAGTTCAGAACTATGTGATGTAAGTAATTTCTTGAAAGGAAAATAAATGGACCAGTTATTGGAAAAAGGTTCTCTTGCATCATTAAACACTAAGTTATTTCTTCTTGTGCAGGAACTCCTCAAGCTGCTAGTTGCTGGCAGGTTGGAGGATACTGTAGGAAAGTTGCATTTATCTGTTTGCCTTTTGGGGTCCTCTCCTAAATATCTGTCTCTAGCCATGCCTAGAAGTGGCTCCCAGGTGAAACGGATGTTTCAATCCAGTGAGATCTTCCCCACATGTGTTTTTTGCTCTTTGACACAGGGAGGATTTGCTTTTCAGCAGTATATGTAGGGGTACCAAGAGGAAAATAAAAATCGAGTGTAAACTAACAGGCTAAACATGTTCAATTGTAGTGCTTATTTCTGTGTAACTGAAACCCATGCCTTTGGTATCACTTGGTGACTACTATGAGGGATGTATAAGAAAATTCCTCAGATGTTCAATTAGGATGTTAATAGCTAAAGACTTTTTTTGATTGCATAATGGACTGAAAGCTATCTTCTCTAACTGCACTTCATTATAGTCATTCAAAATACAAAGATAGCAAACATACAGCAGTGATTTTTGCTGCTGCATTTGGGAATGAGATACTTCTCAGTTTGTTGTCCATGTTCTTGTCTTTCACTTCAGTGCTTTGGTTTTCACTAGAGTGCAGATGTCTTTTTACAGGGTTTTTTTGTGCTTTTTACCTTTTCTTGTCATCAAGACTATTTCCTTTGATAATCTGGCATGCATTGCTTTACTCATGGATTCTAATATTTTCTGAAGTCAGTTTTTGTTTTTGTGTGTTGTTGTTGCTGACTAGCAGCCTTGCAAAACCCTGTGCCAAAGCACTTGGTTAACAGGTAACAGGGCATTAAAAATCCTGTAGATTAGAATACAATTGATGTATGGGATATTTCCTGTAACAGTAAGCACTGTAACTTCATATAAAGGTTTCTTTGCTGTATTTGTGGTTTTTTAACCTCTAAATATCTTAATGATTGCATGTTTGTAACTTTAAAGTCTCCAGAAGAGCTTGAATGTCTGGTGTATTTTATGCTTTATCAAGCACTCATAGGCACATCTGAATTTTAAATTTATTCTTTGTTTGCTGCATCATGTCAAAATTGATGCTTGTTACCATAGGGCACTTTGTCTGTAGTCTAAAGGCTGGTTTTATTTTCTGCTTTGTCATATGGTGAAGTCTGCATTATTCAAACAGTGTCTGAAGTCCTCTATAGAATGTGAAAAGTGAACCTACTGAATGTTTACCCCGTGAAGGTATGGCAGCTCAATCAGTGATGTGTAACATGCTGAGGAATGTGGGCTGAAGTGCTACACTTTATTCAGACTGACATTAACAGTAAATTCTGCTGGATGAATGCCAGATTCATTCACTTACAGGTTAGATTTAAACTTGGGCTGATGCATTTTTTAATATATATATATTTTTTAAAGCAAAACTGTCAAGGAGTACCACAAATCAAGAATCTTAAAATAGGCTCCCTCTTCCCCTTTGGACATAAGAGCTATGGGTTGGGGGAGAACCTAGGTACCCTGATGCTCTCATGCATGAAATCTTGTTTTTTGTTTCATTAAATGTTAAAATTTTCCTGTATCTGACATTCTCATGTACCCAGAGTGATAATTCATCTGTGCACAATCTGTCACTTTATATAAGAGCCAGGATAGTTCAGGACAAAGGAAGAAAAGTATAGCTTGATGCTGAATTCTTGAATGTGACAGGAGAAGAACGAAGATCCTTGTACTTCAGGCATTTTTCACTTGCAGCTAGGGGCTATTTTTTGAAGCAATAAAAATATTCAATCTCTTAGATAATCCAGTTTTACAATTTCTTTGTGGGTTCTTTTACCTGTAAGTTGTTGACTTACAAGTAACTAAATAATGCTTTTAATTATTTCAATGCACTGGAACCAACTTTGTCAAATTTGTGGGAAATGCTTATGAAAAAAATTATGCAGTTGTCAGAATACCTGCCTCTGAAGCAGTTGTGTTTTCACTTTAATTTGTTTTCAGTCTGGTAACTGACAGAGCATATCCTTTGCTGCCTTTTGTGAAGGTGAGAAATGGAATTGATATAGATTTCTCTGGCACACAACCATCCCCCAAATAAAAAGTTGATTAATTTGAATCAGGTGCTTCTGGATCAGTGGTATAGAAGTAATTTTCCTTGACATAGCTAAAGAAGTATCATCAAATGAAGTCTGTGAATGTTGCCTTACTGTAAAGTCATCACCAGAACTGGGGCTGAAGCATGAGGAAAGGTGATTGGTGTTACCAGAGATGGAGCTAGCTGTGGCTTTTCTTTGTGGTGCCTTTTCAGTGGGAGTGAGGAGAAAGCAGCTGCTATATGCTGCACTCCTGCATCATACATGCGTGGGTGTGTATATATGTGCTTTTCACTTTCAAACTGACTCTGATGTGCCTTCTTCTAATAAGCAGAGCAAATTACAGGAATTTTAGCAGAAATTCATGAGAAGGATGCTGCAAAAGTAATATTTGCAATAGTATATTTTTATTTGTGTGTGAAATTCCTTTCCCCCCTCCATGTAATCTAACATTTAGTGATCTTTCTGGCTACATGGGAAACCCAGATTTGAGTCAGAACAGCTTTGGAGCTGAGCAGTGTATTAGTCAGATGTGCACAACTTACTGGACCATGTTTTTAACTCCCATGGCACAGCTGTTAGCATGATGGAGCTCCTGTTCAGAGGCATCTTGGAATAGGAAAGGAGAAAGTAAAGACTGGAAAGGTTAACGTCACTGCTTTCATCTCTTTCCCACCCCAGCATATGTCAGTGTTTGTTCATAGTTTCAGGCACCCTGGAAAACACCTGTGACCAGTGGCACGTACTCTCTGCACAGTAAGTTTGGAGAAAGATTGTTCTCCTACCTGGTGTTGACTGTGCAGCTTTACAGGCAACAGAGATGGCATGAAGCATGTTAAACGGCGTTAGGGGAATGGCATCTTAAAATCTATCAGCTCTCTTGGTGCACTTCTGTGGGACACAGACTTAGCTGAGCCTGACTGCCACGGCTCAGCTGTGCAGAATGTCCGACAGATGTGGTAGCATATCTGATATATGGGACTGTGTAACCAGCAGGAATCATTAGGAGTTATTGCTGTACCAAGTCTCTGACTCTGGAAGGATATATAATATATAATTCTACTACTTAAAGTAGAATTTCTGGTTTGGTTCAGCTTTTTGGGATTGGTTTTGAGCATTCTTCTAGTCAGCTTGATGCTTCAGCTCTTTAAAATAAGCAAGATTCCATGCTATAAGTAAGATTTAATTTTGAATACTGAAGTTCCCCAATAATATTGGGTCAGACTTTCTCAGTAGTTGTTTATTGGTGTGATTGCTATTTCCTTTGTTCCTTGTTTATTTTCCATTGAAGCCTGTTGACTTTGATTCACCTCCCCATTAAAAGTGGTTGTATCCACTTGAAGCTTTCAAGAGTAGCTCTGCTTTCAGAGTAAACATCCCTCTTTTAGGGCTGTTATATCAGTCTGCCTCTACTCCAAGGACCAAGATTGTGGAATACAACTGCTCCACCATCTGAGTGGACCCACCTCTGTGCCTTTTCAGTGGGAGTGAGGAGAAAGCTAAAATCAGCCTTGACTATTACCCATTCTGATGCTGTGCTGAGAGAGATGGACTTGATATAATGAGAGAAACATTTATTGTAAAGTGTAACTTGTCAGCTTCAACTCCTTGGTGTTTCTTAAAAGGAACATTATGCTCTGTCCTTGTAAGGCAGGCATACAAGGATCTGGGAGACTGTTTAGAAATATTCTGCCCTCTTTCACAGTTAGTACATCTGAAGCTCCATTTAAATTTTCTGAATTCCCTCTAGGCTTTGGAAATGGGGAACTAATCCCACTGCACCCCTCATTTCCAAGGGAAAACAATTTGCATTTTTTCTTTTCTTTGCTTCCTCACTACCTCCTAAAGAGAATATTCCTTGTATGTGATGGTAGACTTCTTAGCTCTAAGTAGAGTTGGTTTTGACACTCCCTTCCTCACCCAAGCCAGACCCCTTCTGTTTTATTGTGTAATACCCACTCCTCTGGCCGTCAATCACCTCTTCATCGCCTTGGCAAGGTACAGCAGAAGTGCAGGTAAATAATATATGGCCATGCTCTGTGCCAGCTGACAGGGGGCAGGTTTAGATCAGATAACAGGAAGCAATTCTTTACTGTGAGAGTGGCAGGACACTGGCACAGGAGGCCCAGAGAAGCTGTGGATGCCCTGTCCCTGGCAGTATTCAAGGTCAGGTTGGATGGGGTTTTGAGCAACCTGGTCTAGTGGAAGGTGTCCTTGCCCATGGCAGCAGGTTGGAACTAGATGGTCTTTTAGGTCCCTTCCAACCCAAATCATTCTATGATTCTAAGAATTTGTTCAACCCTTCCATTTGGTTTCTTTCCAATGTATTCTTGCAAGGTAAATATTCTTGAGGAGGCAGATCTAACATCACTTTAGCAGTCAGCAGTAAACCCAAGTAACATGTGCTAGGCTGGGTTTTTGGTTTTGTCTCTGCATTTGCGTGGTCTTGGTCTGATGGAAGGGTGTAACCATTGTAGTCGATGCCCCTGCCCTCTGGTGTGGTGGGAGTTCCTGAACAGTGGCTGGCTGTTTCCGTGGCGAGGGTTCTCTCTCACTCTGCAGCTTACCTGTGGAGTAAGGAAATTAATCTTCTTCGCTTCTCTACA
Organism: Passer domesticus; assembly: GCF_036417665.1. Taxonomy (NCBI): domain Eukaryota; kingdom Metazoa; phylum Chordata; class Aves; order Passeriformes; family Passeridae; genus Passer; species Passer domesticus. Next base: position 62,114,642 of record NC_087475.1, on the reverse strand, counting down.
ATGTACTGTGAGCAGTCAACTTCTGTTCCCACTGAAAAGCATTCAACAGGGTCAAGGAAGGAAAATGCTTACGTTGAAGCAATGTTGGATAATGGTATCTATGCATATAGGCTCAGTTCCATGGCAGAGTTACTACAGTGCACCAGAACCCCCTCATGGCAATCTGTTTCTGTGAGGAAGAATATGCAGTATTTGACTGAATTTTGGCTTGATACATGATGAGTTGCTATCTTTATCTGACTTAACTGGATACATGTCTCCAACTCTCATCACTGGTTCTTTTTAAAGTAGCAGTGACGGACAGGATTTGTCTGTGTAAAATATTTTCTGGCAAACAAGCTACTGTCACTTTTGTGTCTAATTAGAATTGCCATTAAGCCTCAGAACTTTGATTTGAGAAACAGTACAACTTGTGCTGCCTTTCTCTAAGCAGAATTAGCTACCTGTAGTGATTAATATGTGCTTCACAAAAAGTGGGAGCAAGTTGAATCAGCTTCAGAGTTGACGAATTTGGCACTGCTGAGAGAAGATGCATTTGTTTGAGATTTGAAAACGTAATCATGAAGATTTTAATCTCTTTTGATGCTTTATGTAACAGAACACCATGTGACCTCAGGATCTGTGGTGTCACTGTTTGCCCTTCTTGTTTTTCTTGATCATGACCAACCAGTATTAAACTCAGCAAACTTTGAATTGAAGCAAGTGGATAATCTTTAACGGGCAAGGCTTTGCAATTCTTAAAGTGCTGCAGAATTCAGGACTCGTAGTTAATAGTGGAATGCTAATGCTAATCTTGCAGCACCAAGGACTGAGAGGCATTTCTTCTGACCCTCCATCTGGGGTAAACTGACCAGCAGGTACTAAATAGATACATCAATGAAAGTGGGACTTCTCCAGAAACAAGTGTCTGACCAAATAATCATGAAAGTGTTATTCTTGGAGCTGGAACAGCATCTGAAGAGGTATTTGTAAAGTTTTTAATATGTAGATGCTTGATTTATTTGTTTTAATTTTTGGGGGAGGTTCCTTTATTTTGTTTGTGCAAGTATTTAATACTTCTAAACCAAGGTGCTTGGCACGTGCTAAAACTATTTCAGGCTAGGAACATCATACTGGTTGACAGTACTGTCATGCAGAGTTGATTACTTATTCAGTGGAAATCTACATGCCTTGAAATATCTTTACTGCAGTATTTAAAATAATCTGTATTAAAAAAAACATTTGCTCTTACAGTGCTTTTATTTCTTTTTTTTCAAAAAACGTTATTCCAGTTATTACAAATCTTAAGTAATGCAATATTAAACCAAAAAAAGAAAATTTGAAAAAACAGGATTTGAAACTCATTATCAAGTAAGTTTGTATTCATTCAAATACTTTTAAATACTTTTCATATATAATATGCACTATCTTCTGTACTGTCACATGATTAAAGTTTAGTTAATCAGTCTTGTTAAATGTTTGGAGAGAACTGAAATACAGCTTAGTCTTCTGCAACCTCCTTTTCCATATTTACAGTGAAATATGAACTGCATGGTTTTTATGTGGCTCTTTCTTGTGTTTAAAATAAATACCAAGTGACTTGGTGAATTGGAAGAATTATTTTACTGAGTTAAAAATTCATGACAGTAAAGGGAAAAAATGCCCTGACTCTTCATGTTGCAGAGTTGTTTTTCTGTGTGCAGAAGGAAAATACCCATCTGTGGGAGGGAGCATGGAATTTGTTCCTAACTTCTGATCTCTGAACTGGGGCTTTTGTTATGCCACACCCTTAAAATCTAAACCCCTTGATCTTTTATAAATGTTTACATATATCAACTAATACATTCAACTTCATATTTTTGTCACGTTGTGTTTGTGGTATTGCCTGTGGAGAACAGCTTTCCTCTGTGAATGGTGTTGCTTTAAAGAATATAACATTGGAAAACTTCTTTTAAAAGCTCAATTTTAATTTTTTTCAGTAATTTATAGTTTCTGAAAATGTTGAACTTTTAAATGAACAGTAAAATTGTAGTAAATTAATCTGAATGCTTAAGGATAAGTATAATGGTCTATAACAGCAATTGATATGTAATGGGAACAGTTATGTTATGCATGAGCAGCACATGTATACAGCAGTGATTGGTATCATGTATTCCTGAACAAGGGAGGTACTACTGAGGAGGTTGTTTCCTACCATCAACCAAGCTATTCCTCAGAATGTGTAATGAACAAGGTGTGGTGGAGTAAACATGTAATTTTTTTAACCTTTCTGCGTTATTAAAAAATTTTGTTGTGACTGACTTTTACTGATGCACACAGGAGCATGATGTAGCACCTCTAGTCATAAACCAAAGTCTGCATCTGTTAGCATTATACAGAAAATGTGGACAGTTTCTCCACATTCTGCAAGCTACTTTCTCTTTAGTTTTCATTAGCCTTTGTTTCCTCTAGTTTCTCTTGCAGAGATGCTGGTTTTCTCCTGGTTATTGTTCAGTGAATTCAAGTTAGCTGGTTGTCCTGTCACCATAAATAGCAAATGCTAAATGGCAATTGCAAATGGCAGCCTTTCTTGGCTAATACTGCATGTGACTATATGTTTTTTTCTCAAAACTGATCCTGTAGGATGCATGGGTCAAATCAAATAAGCATTTAGCTTTTTCTAGTGTAGATGCAGAATTTGAGAGTGGATGCAGTTGTGTGTGGCTTTCTGGAGGAAAGAGAAGCAATTCTGGGGCCAGGCATCTCACTTAAAACTTAGAGAATATGGATACAGTTCATCAATCTTTTCCTTCTTGCAGTCCTTGGTCAAGGGCAGTTTGCAGTGTACTGAGAAGGATTTGTACTCTTAATAAAATTAAATACTTTATGCATATTTTGCATTTTAAGTTTGGCTGCCAGAATGAAGTCCAAGATTCAGAGTTTATGCTCTGGAGCTCCACCAAGTTGTTTTGGAAAAGCAATCCCTAATGTCTGTGTGCTGTTGGGGAGCTGTCTAGCACTAGACAGCTGGAAATGGTGATTGTATGGGCATGCAGGAGCTGCAGCCTCTCTTGTGAAGTGCAGTCTGCAGACAGGTGGCTGTGTCCACTTTGGATGTACTCCACCATCTTTCCATATTCATACAGAAAGAATAGTGGTGTGGCATCCTCCATATTTCTTTTTGAAACTTGGAAGTGCAGAAGACGGGAGGGTAAGGGGGGAGATAAACACAGGTCAGAAGATACTTCAGCCTTTACTTATGGCATAAACTCGAACTAGAGAGCATTGGATACATCTGCTAATTCTTAGGATGGGTAACGTGGGCTGTAGTTGGTTAAAATACATGAATAGTGAAGGCAGGCATGAACACATCTGTCTTGCTGTTATATTTAGATCATCCCTATCAGAACATCAGTAATTTAAATTTATTAAAAGCATACCTGAGTGATGGACATCTAGTCTCCGACAAGTAGACTTGGCAGTGTTAGGTTTTACAGTTGAACTCAATGATCTTAAAGGTCTTTTCCAACCTAAATGATCCTATAGTACTGTGACATCAATAGAAAACTCACTATTATGAGCTCATGTTCTTACTCTTTTTTTTAAAAAAGAGGCTTTAATTCATTATTAGGCAAATATTAGGTAGTTGTACTCTAATATGAAGAAGTAAAACAAAAGTTTAATAGCCCCTTTTAAACCTAGTGTTTTCTCTGTTTGAAGGTATCTTTTCACTCAAGTCACATCTCGGTCCTCCCAAGGATTTAAAGGATCCTTTCAAGTAACTTGACATCTTTCATTCTGTCAGTATAAGTAAATTCCCCCAGCCTCAGAATCAGTTTAATGTTTCTGTCCTACCTGCATCAGTTTATTGACAGCTTGCTTTAAAATGCAGAGTTCTTCAGAAACAGGGCTGAAAAACAGGTTTGGGCAAGTCAGGAGCCTGAGTGGCAGCAGTGCTACCCTGGGACTCAAACATTCACTTACAAATATTTTTGTTTGTAGTTGTCATGATTGCTTGTACCTGAGCTGCTGATTGATGTTACTGTCCACCAGGTGAGGGCCTCTATGAGTTAGTAGTAGCTGGGAACAGTCAGAGAGGAATTCCCCTGTTCTGTACCTTGCGTGGGAGGAGGCATGCCTCCCTGGATGAGAGGTTGCCTAGTGTGGGTTTTAGAAAACATCTTTCTGTCCTCTGTGCTTGGTGGACAGCAGTGGTTCCTTGGCTCTGTCAGTGGAGCTGGAAAAGGGAATTTCAATCCTGTGTTGCAGTAGGGATTTTCTCTCCTTCCCATATCTTGAGAGTAGCGTGGCAGCTCAGTGTGTTGATGCTGTAGAAGAGTGGCTACTGGGCTAACACCCTGTGTAAGAATGAGGAAACAATGCCTGGGAGCTGTTTTGGACTCCATGCATTTTCTAACCGTGTTACTCAGGCTTCTAATATTACAGTTACTTTGGTTTTGTTTTTGTGGGGATTGGGTTTTGTTTTGAATTGTTTTAAGTCACAGAGGTTCAGGGTGTCATTATAATTATAGTAGTTTCTGGAGGATGAAGTAATTGTTTTTCAGAAGTGTTAAGTGCCTGACATAGTATATAAATGAGCCTTGGACCTTATATATACAAAAGACCCTTGGACATCTAATTAAATGGTTTCGGGGGATATCCACCAAAAAGCATGCATCAGCAGTGTTAGGGGGAGGGCAGGAATGCTTCATAAACAGGGTGCCACTTGTAAATGTAGCTGTCACTGCATAAAGATGATTACCCAGATCCTGATTAGGTATGAAATGATAGGCTGCAATCTTTCCTTTACAAGTTGTGTATTAAAAGATAAAGAGAACATCTTCTGCTGTTTGCAGAATGTCTGGCTCAGGGGCAGCTACATGTCAGTGGTGTGTGCCCTGCATGGCCACTGTGGATCCAACAGTCTCGAGGTGCTCGCTGCCTTTAAGCTAGAAGATGCTGTTCTGTGGAAAATTAGAGCTTCTTACTGCCTGAGGTTCCTTTACAGGATCAGTAGGGTACTGAGGAAGGCTGGATCCCATTTAAAGGAGAACCAGGACTTCAGGATATACAGCCTTTTGTAGATGACCTGGACCCATGCCAGCTGTTTGCAGTCTCTACCCTAGAAGGTGCTCCAGGGACATGTTCAAAATATGCTGAGCCAGCACACCTGTGTTCTGTTCTCTTTGGTTTGCAGTGTGGCAAGGTTTCAAGAATGAAGTGTTGTGCTAAAGTAGGTAATGCACCCCTAAAGCCACAAGGCAGTCACGTCAAATTATAATTTTGATCAATCTGTTCTTTAAGTAATTTTTAAGTTTTGAAGCACACCTCATTTCATAGTCTTACCTACTCTCCCAGGTGTCTTATATTCTATTTCAAATCAGTACCACTTTACAATTTATTCCTTCAGCAAGGAGAGTGTAAATGGAGATACTCTGTTGGGATTTCTGTGATTGTGAGTCAGCAGGATTTGTGTCTCTTAAATCACTGAAGCTGTGCCTGGATTAAGAAGCCTGGGAGTGCTTTCCCACTCCAGAGTTGAGCTGTATCTGTTTCTCAATGCTGTACTGAGTTTGAAGCATGGGCATTCATCAAATTCCTCTCATATGCTTATTTTCACAGATGGAGAGAAGGTCACAGGGGGAAGGTACAAGTTAGACAGGAAATGATCCTACAAATGCTCAGCTCAGTGGCTGTTAAAGGAAAGTAACATTTTGGGGTATACACTGCACTGTGCAGTAAATCAGGTCATATTCTTATTTGTTTGTGGAAATTCTCCCCATGCTTCCTGAATGGTAATGGAGATACATGGGGTTTGATTTCTAGAAATTAGCATTTCCATTCAGGTAGAAAAATACCTTTAAATAGGCTACAGTAACTTCAGCCTGTTACAGTTCTTCTTGGATGGTACAGAAGGTCTTGAATTTTTCCTATATTTTATGTGGGTTGTGGCATTACTAGAGCAGGGTAGTTTAACCACTCATAGATTAGGAAATACAGCATTTCAAATTTGTGTAATATGCATGCATTGGAGCCAGGGGAGTTAGTCCTAAAGTCATTTACCTACTTGTACATTGATACTGCTGATACATGTGAAGCCATTTGCTGGTGATTGCAGAGATTGAAACTATGGGAGTGTAAATGGGCAACTGGATAGAGGTCTATTGTCTTAATTAACATCCTTGCTGAGGAAGAAAAGTGGCATTGAACTCTGAGCTTATTGTCTTTATTCTTCTATACGGGTAAACAAGTTGCAGTGTTGGGAGTTTATTATTATTTAACAGAATGACCTTAAAATGGTTCTGCATAGCAGGGTGGTAACGAGGGACCTGCCCCCACAAAGGCTTGAGAAGTGGCCGATTTTCATCCTCGTTCACGGCAGATCGGATTCCGCATCCCGGGTGCTCCTTTCCCTCACTGAGGACTTATATTTTGTTTCTGTCCTTTTCATCAGCTGTTCTTAATAATTTATGTAAAAGCTGGGGTAGGGAACTTCATTCCCAGCTTCCTGAAGACCATAGGACAACTCTAGTTAATTGCAGAGGTTTTGGCTTTTTTCCTGCCAACCCTGAGTTGGTTTCTATTTTGATAGGCTTCTGTAGGAAACACAGGCTTAATTTCAAGTGTCACACCAAAAAATAGCCATCAAAGGGCAAATAATATTCAGTGGGAAGTGTAGACCAGCTGTAAATGCTATATAAATACTTTTTTAATGAGCATGACTAAATTATTAGCTGATCCAAGATTTTCAAAATAGTTTCAAGGGTAACACTTAGAAACAAGGGAGGAGGTGGGAAAAGATGAAGGAATGGATTAAAGAGTTAAAAAAAAAAAAACGTAATGGGTGTAAACTTGACAAGGAGCTGGGGACAAGGGAAATGAAGAGCCCCCATATCCTCCATCTCCCCCTTCCACAATTAGCAGTACTCAGTAAGACGTAGTTTTCCCATTTCATGGGACCTGGTGTGGCTTTGAGGCAGCCTTAAGGAAACAGAAAATAATACAAGTTCAAAAATAATAGATGATGACCCTTCTTAGTTACTGGTTAATTTGGCTGGTTTTTTATTTGATTACTAAACCCACTGTGTACTATTGAAGGTAACCTGGGGTGGGTGGTTGTCAGCATTTTCTTGTAGTCCTTCCTGGGCTGTTTGTCTCCTGGGTCAGAGATGCTTTTTCATACAGAGAATTTCATCTTTCCAAATGCTTGTCATGTCAGTGTGCCAAAACACTCCCTATACTTGCCATGTTTGTTAAGTGTAACTTAAAATGCTTCAGTGACTTTTTCTTTCCCTCTTCATTTAATTTTGGAGTATGTGGTTGAAAAATCTGTTGTACAGTTAGAATAAGAGGGATTAAATATTTGTGTAAGTGGTTTTTACTTCAGGGTGTTCTTGCCTTTGAGAAAAGCCTTTACACATGAAAGGTACACAGAAGACCAGGGAATTCAACACTCTTCCTATGCATTAAATCTTAAATTATTGAAGCCAAATTTCACATAAAGGAAAAATAAATTTGGGTTGTGAAACTTAAAGGTTGTAACATTTTATCACTCTTCTATATATGCTGCGTTGTGACACTAAACTTCTTTCCCACATCCATGCCGGGGACAATGTCAGCGTGCAGTGTGATATTGTGTGCAGCTTTCTGGAGGAAAGAAAATATTCCTGGCTCAGATGTCTCCCTTAAAACTTTCAGGATGCTAACATGTTGGTGGATGCTTTCCTTTGCAGCCCTTAGTCAAGGGCACTTTATGGGATGCTGAGGAGGAGGGCTTTCACCTGTAGTAAAGTAAAATATTTCACACCTACTTATTTAAAGTTTTCTCAAATCAGGAAAGCCTGTGATTCCCAAGCTGCATGTTACTGCAAGTGCATTTCTTTAAATTTAAAGTGGAGTAGCATCTGGATGTAATTTCAGGTTTTGAGTTATGATAGACCTCAGCTGGCTCTTTGAGGGGACTTTGAAACTCATTGGATATGTACAGAGCACAGACCTTCATCTCGGCTGCACTGCTAGATGGTTATCTATGGATGATGTCGGGAAAGGAGATGCCCTACATCCCTCTCCAAGCATCAAAATTGTTTTAAGATGGCATATTTCCCTGCAGAGTTCTTTCTGATGGGTAACAAGTGGGTCATCTCTTTGTTTGACTGTATCCAGATACTTGATTATAGACAGTATGTTTTGTTTTGTCAGCATTAAATTGGTAGAATCATTATAATACTCATTAAAAATAACTAGGATTGACTTGGTAATTAGTTGCCTGTCAAAGAGAAAGAGGATATCCTCAGAGGAACCAGTGAGAACCTCTCTTTGTTTTTCTTTTGATCTTACATGGTTATCTTCTTGCTTTAAATGCAGCCTTCTCTCTCTTCTCTCACAGCATGACACTTCTGTGTATGCACTACGATGAGAGATACTGTCAGGTTATTTCCAGAGCCCCAGTAGGGTGTGTGTATTTTTTCCACTAAATATTTATTTAGTTATGCTTGCACATCTGGAAAAAAAAAAAGTATTTATAAATACAGCACTTCATTTCACTAGCATATTGCACAGCTTTCCGTTTTATCTGTTTTTCCTGGAACTAAACCCCAATTTCTAGCAAACAAATAAACTAAATTATAGATGCAAATGAGATTACTATGGGGGAGGAAAAGCTCACATTTAGGAAAACTGAGAGAGTACTGTCTTGTAGAAAGAGCTTTTTCAATTTAGCAGAAGTACATAAATTGAAATAGCAGAATTCAATCTAGAAATAAAATACATGTCTTTTGGAGCTGAGCAGTAAGTTCTTAGCAGCTTGGTTTCTTTAAATCGAGATCTTAACTAAAGGTTTGGAGCTGGAAAAGGAAGTTGGCTGAGATTTTGTGATCTTTATTTAGGCTTTCTGAAGACGGGGCTTGTGTGGGTGGGGTTATTTTGTTTGGTTGTTTTTTTTTTGGTCCTTAGTCTGTTAAAAATATTTATGATTTACTGTGGGAAAGAAAGTTCGTTGGACAGTTTCTCCAGTTATGTACCTTTACTGAGATGAAGAAAAAAAAATCATGGCCTCTTGAAATAAATAAACCTTTAGTCCTTGATGTCAAGTACAGCCAGAGCTTTCTCTCTCAGTTATTAGTTTGGCACAGTTTTGCATAAATTGGATGTTGGGAGGGTTGCTGTCAGTACACAAAGAATTTTGAATCTATTAATTTTAAGGCAGAATAGTACTCTGCCATTTATTCTCCATTTTTAGATGCCAAGTGGAATGCACAGTCAGATGTCAGGTAGAATCTAATTACTGTAGCCTTTTCTTGAGTAAATAGCAGATTTTATTTTTAACCTATTCAGTACCTGCATTCTGCAGTTGAAAGCTGTAGTTGAAGTTCACAGGATCTGAGCCTGTCTGAGCATAAGATGAAAGTGTGCTGTGACAGCAATTGCTGTTTTTCTAATATGGTTTCTGGTGTGGCATCTTTGTAACATCCTCAAAAGATGAGATTTATTTTATGTTCAGAAGATGCTTATCGAGGGCTTTTAATGTTGTCATCTGAAGGGAGCATACACTGACAAGGTACTTAACAGATAAATGTTTTAAGTTAAAGAACTTTGTAACACACATGGAGAAATATGACAAACCAGACTTGCATAGAGACAAAATGATTCTGTTCTGTAGTTTACCTCATTATCTGCTAAGATGAAAAGCATTTTTTCAAGTGCTTAGCATGAATAAATTGAGACAAGAGGAAATTATTTAGTGGAACAGTGTTTAAGAGCTGAAATATTACAAAAGGTGACACGTGCTGAAAAGTCTTTGACTACTGTTTGTGTGTTCAATTTAAGAAGTCAGTTTACTTGAGGATCAAAGATGCTGGTGAGCTACTCGTTTGCTGTATTGTACCCTGCCCTGCTGATTTCTCAGGAGCCCATCTAGAGTCTTTTTCTGTTACTTTATGCATTTGTGAACACCTGGGGTGCTCTGTAGATACGCAGGCTGCCAAAGCATGTGCTAACAACATGAATTTGTCCAACCCAGTGCAGACCTAGATTGTTTTAACCAAACTGAGGAATACTGCAGCTTTTTTCAACTCTGCTCCCAGGAACTGAGGCTTTTCCAGGAGCCGAATAGTAGTGTCATCTGTTAATGAAGTGTTAAAAGAGCTGGTTACAATATTTTGAGTAACACAGTAGTAATCTTGACGCCTTCTACAGGAAAACTGAGTTTGGAGAACTATCTTTCTTAAATCTTCCATATACTTTATTTCATAAATGAGACATTTGTTAAAAACAACAGCATAAACCAGTCCTTAGAGTTCAGTGTCTGTCCTTGTCAGGCAGATGATGGGGTATTGAACTGAGAACATCAGAGAGTAGTGGTGCTGTCCCCTCCTCCCAAAGAAATTTCACCCCAATTTTGGAGATTAAAGTAATTTATATCATGGGGTTTTTTTGGGTTTTTTTTGGTTTTTTTTTTTTTAATTTCCTAGATGATCCACTTTCTCAGCCATAAAGGGACACTTACGGTTTGCTTTTTTGTAGAGTGGGCAAAGCAGAACATGTGTATTAATATGCAGTCCTACTTACACAGCTGACAGCTTTCTGTTGAATCACAACTCTGCTTGTAGGCATCTAAAAATAAATGACAGATTTTTGTTAAAAGCCCACTGAAGTTAATGGAAGATGGTTAATGAGTTTAGTGGGAATTTGATTTAGGATCATATGTGTTATCTCTTCTTTGTGAAGATTAATATAGATTAAAGATGGCAGTGTTGTTAATTTAGTTTAAGAATGGTATAATTTTTCTGTTGTAAACTGAATAATGGCATTTGATAATTATCAGTTGTTATGGCAGAACCAACAACCATCTCGGAATGAATCCATGAGTTTATTCCTACATGTATGAACGAAACCAAATAACATTTTTCTGCTGTGTGTCCTGCAACAGCAAAGCAGGAGTTTTCAGGATATGTCTGTCCAGACCTGTGAATTTGCTATCTTCAAGTTCTTTTATAAGAGCCTGCTATTAGCAGTAATAGGACTTTTTGCACCTACTCTGCCCTTTTTCTGATAAAGAGCTACAAGGCACGGAGGTTGTCCCAGAGCTTTTGTCCCACTGCAGTTTTGTTAATTGTGCTGAGTAACTGCCGTGGGGAGGAGTCATTGGAGACATTACTGATCTTGGAGCCCAACCTGTCATGAAACACGAATTTAGATCAAGTCAAGGACAGGAGCTGATACAGATTCCAGTTCAGATGACGTGCTGCTGGCACTGTCTGTCAAAGGGCTCACTTGTTCGCTGGTGTGCAGTGAGTAACCTCTGCAGAGAATGCATCGCTGCACTCGTGGTTCCTGGTGCTTGTCCCTCGGGGGGGCTGCAGCCTGATGCACGTGTTCGAACGCACTGCTCCGCTTTACCTGCTGTCACGAGTTGGCAAGGCAGGACAGGGAGGGGTTTTTCTAAAACACTTCCTTCAATTTCCAGCCTGTTAGCTGCGATCCTGTGCAAATTCCCCGCATATCCAAAGGGTGGGCTGAGAGCTGTGCCCTTGTGGGATGTGAACGAATCCTCTCTGCTGGCGGGAAAGTGGCTGTGAGGAATTATTATTCTTAAATGTGACCTCCCTGTGAACAGGATTAGTTTGTACTACTCTGCTGGCATCATTGAATGAAAGAATAGTAGTCTAGGACAACATAAATAAACTAAGAAGGATGATGCAGATACGCAAATGCTAAATTTAGCTTTAAGATGATTATTCCGTGCCTCCTGGCTTTCCTGCTTCTCTGGGAGCAGCACCTGTGATGTATGTGACCTGTAGCTCTTGGAGAAGTTTGCTGTAGAGAATGAAGAGGTTTTTGACTTTTTTTTGCGCCTTTAAGTAACATAACACATGCCGAAAGTGCAGGTCTAGAAAAGAGTGGCTGTTTCTTGTGACAGTATTTGATCTAGTTCAGCCTTGGGTCTCTTTCTAAACTGTTACTGGTAGAGAAGATCACTTGGATGGGCACTGAATTTAGTCGCTGTGTTCCATGACACACGAGAGCATTACATTTGTTGAGAAAAACACCACAGTTAGGTGGGAGAAGGATCTTATCCTAAATTATTAATGCATGTACTGCAGCTTTTAAGACTAAATGCCTTATGGTGCAGCCTAAAAATAAGTGAATAGGCATTTTCCCTGTTACTGCAGAGTAGTGTCAGCCGGCTTGCTGGAAATCCACAGGTTTGTGCCGTATGTGCTTTTGTAGACAACCGACCGGTGGCTGAATATGTTTCCCATAAAGGGCTTTATGTGCTCTAAGGTGTGTGTAAGGGATGAGGGGGCTGGTGGCTGTCTGAAGGAGCTGTGTCCGCAGTGCGCGGGTATCCCGCTTTTCCTGCCGGGCGCGCGGGGCGGCACCGCCGCTCTCCCGCTCCGCGCGCCGATAGGTGGCGCTGTCGGCGCGGCCACCGGCGGCCCCTCGGCGCGTCCCGCGCTCCCGCCGGGCCGTGCGGGGTTTCCCCGCCGCTCCTCGGGCCCGCTAATTGTTATTATTATTATTATTATTATTTTCTCCTTTTTTTTTTTCTTTTTTTTTAATTTTTATTTTATTTTTTTTTATTTTATTTTAACCCCCCCTGCGTTGCCGCGGGCTGGGGCCCCGCGCGTGCCGGGCTCGCGGAGGCGGCGGGACCGAGCCTCTCCCCCCCACAGCCCCCCCTTCCCCCGCGCGTGCGGGACCGCTCCGCGTGGGCGCCGCCGGCCCGGGCCGCGCGCGGCGGGGGGGGGGGGGGGGCGCTAATGAGATGCGCGGGGCGGGGCCCGGGCAGCGCAGCCAATGGGAGGCGGCGCCGGCGCATAAATGATGGGGGGGGCCGGGATGCCCGGGTTTTGTGCTGCGCGGCGGAGCGCTGACCCCGCTCGGAGCCGGCCGAGCGCAGCCCCGCAGGGTCCCGCAGGGTCCCGGCCCCGCCTCGCCCGGCCGAGCGGCCCCGCACGCACACACGTCCGCGAGAGGAGCGAGACCTGATTTTTTAAAAATTTTTTTCGGGGAGCGTTTCTGGCCGCGGTTGCATGAATGCCCAATGTTGTAGACCGGTGGCAATGGATCTAGGAGTTTATCAACTAAGACACTTCTCGATTTCGTTCTTATCGTCATTGCTGGGCACCGACACCTCGTCTCTGAGGCTCGACAGTAGGTAAATAAGTGTTGTGTCCGAGCGGCTCTGCCGGCGCGGCGGCCGCGGGGCAGGTGAGCTCCGGGCTGGCTCCTTTGTCCGGGGGAGCCGCAGCGGCGGCTCCGCGCCGCCTCTCCCCCCGGAGCTGCTGCCCTCCCCGGCGCCCGGCGCTTTTGCCGCAGCCTGGGATCGAGCTCCATCTTTATGGTCCGTCGGGGGGCAAAATGTCGGGATATTTGGTCGGCGCGGCTTCACAGGTTGCTTTGCTGCATTAGAGCATCCTGGTGAGGCGGCGGCAGGGCAGCGCCAGGATGACTTTCCCAGCCAAGTGGCTACCAATGCTCGCGTCTCGCGTCTCTTAAATAATTCAGCCGCCGCTAATGTTGTATGTTTTTTCTCTTTCTTTCTCTCTTGCAGCTCCTCTGGTGCAAGCGTAGTAGCTATCGACAACAAAATCGAGCAAGCGATGGTACGTACCGATGGGGGCATAAAACCTTGTTCGTGCTGGGAGCAGTAAACAATATGGGGATGCGGCGGCGGTACCCGTGCCGGGACGCGTTTCGCTAGCGGAGCCGGGGACGGAAAGGGGAGGCACGGTGTCGGCTTCGGGAGCTTTTTTTGTTACTTTTATTTTTAATTGATCAAAGGCTTCCCGCGGGGAGGAATGCGCACGTTTGTGTATTGATGCCGGGGAGGGAATGACGGCATTGCTCTTGGCTGCTGCCTCCCCAAACGATTGATCCGGCTCCATGCGGCGGCGGAGGGGCGCTGCTGGGCAGAAAGCGGAGCGTACTTGTGGGGTTTTACAGTGCCAAAGAGAGAACGTTTTGGGGTACTTTTCATTCTGTCTTTTTAACAACCCCCCCAGCGCAGGCGGGCGCATCCCCCGCGGGCTGCAGCCGGGGCACCCCGCGCCGCTGCGCCCTTCTCCCCGCGGGCGGCTCGGGCGCTGCGCTGCGCTGCCCGGAGCCGGCGCCTGCACCCCGGGGGCCGCCACGGCCGCTGCCCCGGCCCCCGCCCGGCGCGGAGCCGGGGGCCCGGCCGCCCTTTGTTACTGGAGCGGTGCCTGGAGCCGCTCTCCCGGGAGCCTCTCCGGCTGTTGCTAGGCAAACTCCGAGCCTTTAACTCCCGGCTATAAATAACTCGGCCGCCCATTGGCCGCGCCGCGCTCTGACGTCACCCGCGGCCGCGCGCGGACGGCGGGAGGGAGGGAAATGCGGCAACCTGCGCCCAGAACTGGCTGCAGCCGGCGCGCGCGGGGGCGGGGCCTGCGCGGGGGCGGGGCCGCGGTGCAGGCCGGCCGCACGTGAGGGCCGGTGACGGCCCGGCCCGGCATGGCGGGCACTGCCGCCTCACGCGCCGGGCTGCGGCGGCTTTCCTAACGCACGCACTGCACTCTCTTCTGCCTTTCAGGATCTGGTAAAGAGTCACTTGATGTACGCAGTGAGGGAGGAAGTGGAGGTCCTCAAAGAGCAAATCAAAGAGCTGATAGAGAAGAACTCGCAGCTGGAGCAAGAAAACACTCTGCTAAAAACACTTGCCAGCCCAGAGCAGCTTGCCCAGTTCCAAGCACAGCTGCAGACTGGTTCTCCGCCTTCCTCTTCGCAGTCACAAGGGACAGCACAGCAGCCTGCCCAGCCAGCATCACAGGGCTCAGGGCCTTCAGCATAGCTCAAGATGCCATGGCCAGCATGATCGCTGGCTTCTGGACTGTCCCGAGCGAGGAGGACTGGCGGAATCCGCCACAGCCGCCCTTCATCCATTTCAATGCCCATTGCAGCCCAGACTGAGGACTCCATGCCTTGCACACATCAGGAGAGGCTTCTCCCCCTTGTATTACACACTCACCTGTCTCTCTCTTACCTCCCTTATCCCTTTGGCTTGAAGGAGTCTATGTTCTTAGGTTGGTTGAATAAAATAAACTTCTTCCAGAGAATTAGCACAAGTACACTGGGGACTCGAGCAGCTTCTGCAAATGGCTGAGAAACGAAGCTGCATGCCTGAATTTTTTTTGGTTTGTTTTTAAATCTTCCACTCATCCAGTGCTACAGCTGATACAAGTGCTTTTCAAACTTGGAAACGTGAAGAAATAGACTGGAGTAAAAAGTGATGGCTCAACCCCCTGTAGTGCATTGGGGTTCCAAAGTGTGGACTGGTGCATAGGATCTAAGAGGAAGAGGGAGAAAGGTAATCTCAGTGTTTAACACTTAATTGTCACCTGAAACCTTAAGTGCAAATATTTGCACCGTTTTCTGAACCAGTGGACAGGTGCATAAAGCTGTATTATATATAGAAAACAGGTAGGTGACAATACAGTTGTTGGGTCATAGGATAATTACCATGAAGGTTATTTGCCTACTGTATATTTGTGTATTTAGTGTAATTACTTTGTAAAATAGAAAACTGTAACTATTTAGGTTGTACAGATTGAAGTTTAGTTGTTTCATTGGCTGATCTGAAGAAGTTTGAAAAGTTTTTTTTTTATGCTACATAAATAAGAATGCACCTACGCAACTGTTCAGAATTTGGCAAATTAATGCTGTTTGTGTAACTTCTGAAGTTCCCTGGCTGCTGATTATCTTGAAGTAAATCATTGTGCATTGTAGTTTGGTTCAAGATGGGGAAAACCACTCCAAAAATTATCAAGCCCTGCTAGCAAAGAATTAAAGAAAAAAAAATTGGATTTCCCAGTATGGATTTTTTGCATATGATCTGTATAGTAGTATGCAATGTTTTTGTGCATGTTCTCTACAGTTGTAACACGTCAATGTATTTAACTGTTGCACTTGTCAACTTTCAATAAAGCATACAATGTTGATAAATCACTGTTTGTATATTGTACTGGTGTTAACCACAGCCACTTCTAAGATGTTGCAATGCAGTTTTACATGGGTGGTGAGGTCAGCTCTTGAAAAGAGGCAGATACTGAAGTTAAACGGAGGAGAGGAGGGCACCTGACTAAGCAAAAACTGGGTTTGGTCCTATATGGGCAGGGCTGTAGGGCCACAGAGATCTGTTGTATATAACAATTTATAAGTTGTTTCACAGTGGCAAGCTGTGCCCTTGCCTGTGCACGGGTTATCCCATGCTGGCGCAGTTCCCACCCTTAACTCGGGCTGTCAAGGGCAGTAAGCACTGCAGCTATCCCACCAGGCCAGCCTGCATCACACTATTAATGGTGCCTTCTGAAAAATGCTGAGAATAATTTCCAGTTTTGTGTGTAGGTTTGGGAAAATGCTTCTTTAGTAATACTGATTCAAACTGAATCTGAGCTTATGAATGCTAGGTGAATGGGTAGTGAAGGTGTGATCAATGCACTGCAACCAGGGGAGCAAAGGAATTTGCAATTTTACAGCAGTGGAAAATAAACTAATTTGACTTAAAATATGAGGGTTATTTACAATGGGTTTTTAAAGGGTTGTATGACTGCTTGTAATGAAAAGCAGGACTTACTATATTTGTGGAGCTTCTTACTGAGAGTAATCAAGTGTAGCAGAGGAAACTAGAAAGCTGAAGGTTCAAGGTAGGACAGGTCACTTGTGTAATTCATAGCTAAATTTTTGCTTTTGGTGGATACCATGTAGCAGTTAAGGCACTGCTTAGCTGAATCACAAGTAGTTGAATTGCCTTTATTGGGATTGCCATGTTAAAGTGCTTGTGTGTCTTCATGGGAGTGTGAACTTGAATTCATAGCTTGTGTTCTTGAGATTTCAGTGTACAATTTGGGAGCGCTCTTAATGAGGAAACACCACTGAGAAATGCAGCGTTCTTCTTTCTAATGGATTAAGCTAAAATTAGAAATTGTTGATGGCCTTTGTGGCAGAACAACACTTGAATTATTTGGATCCGACAAAAGGAATGCTAATTTTGGTGCTTTTTAAAGGGCTTAATTGTCTGCAGTTGCCTTTATATTCTGACTGTCTCTTCAGTGCTTCCACGCTGTAACATTGTGAAAATTGACTTTTTTTATACACTTACACAGATCAGCTTTTTCACCCACTTCAGCTATCAAAATTTGCAAATTTTTTTTTTAAATGAAATGGACCTCTGGGTTTATTTCTTTGAAGAACAGCATGATCATATTCTAAATTCAAGGAACTGTTCTTTAATAAATTATTTGGAAGACTTCAGGATTTTGGTTAGGTAATACATTAATAATTTTAGTACACGGTACTAAATAAACAGTGGCAAGTCAATGCTGGCAAATCTGATTATTTATGTACTGAGTAGTTCTAAACTGGAGCTGGTTCTTGGAGCTGTTTATTAATTACTAACATGAGGCCAAGCAATGTTTTGTTGCCAAGATTATTTTAGCAATAGCTCTGTCAAAGCTGCAGCCCCTTTCATGAAATGGGTTCAAATTGAGTAAAATTGTGCTTGAAATGCAGACAAAGAGTAGATGTTTGTCAGTTATGTTGTAATACTCTGGAATGAATTGTTTTGATTTTTCCTTTTGTTCTAGAACAAATAATTTTTCAGAGAACTTTAAATCAAATGTTATCAGTGGTCAAGAGTGTTGTCTTTTTCCACCAAAATTCTTTTTTTTACAAACTCTGAGATGCTCATATTTTCACCCACACTGAGAGTCATATAAAATGTAACCTATCTTTTATATGTCAAGCTTTTTATTTTCTGCTTCAGTAACTCTTCAGGCTATATCCAAGCTGTTTGTCATTTAATTTCTTGCTGTCAATTAGATGCACAGTGGCTTTATTTTTAACAGCAATACCATAAACTGATGGAAGCAAATTATCACCGAAACCAGGTTGCTGGTCTTTTTTCTTCTCATGGCTTTTTTAAAAAAATTTTTTTTTAATTCAAAACTTTTTTGGCAAATAATTCTGAGGCAAGTCTAGGTGGTTCAGGTTCTGGGATCTCCATAAATACTTGAAAGTGCTGGCTGTAGCTGGAGTAGAGCTTGTTTTCCTCAGAGTATCTGGTACGGGGTCATGGATAAAATAGATAACTCAGGGATGTGTTTGTTACAGCCTAGCAGGGCTGACATTGAGTCAGGGCCTTTTCTGCCTCCCACCCCACCAGAGAGAGGGCTGGGAGTGCACAAGGAGCTGGAGGGGACACAGCCTGGACAGCTGACCCAGCTGACCGAAGGGGTGTCCTATAATATATGGCGTTGTGTGCAGTGTATAGAGCTGGGGGAAGAAGGGGAGGAAGTTCAGAATGGTGGTGCTTGTCTTTCCAAATCACTGTTACGTGTGGTGGAGCCCTGCTTTCCTGGAGATGTCTGAACACCTGCCTGACCATGGGGAGCGGTGAATGGATTCCTTGTTTGCCTCTCTGTTAAACTGCCTTTATCTTAACGCACGAGTTTTCTCACTTTTCTGATTCTCTCCCCTATCCCACTGTGGGGGAGTAAGGAAGTGACTGTTGTGGAAGGAAAGAGAAATAAGAGCAAGTGGCTTTTGTGGCACTTAGCAGCTGCCTGGTTAAACCACAACAGTCCTTTTTGCTGCCTGCTGTGGAGCTCAAAGTACCACCAGATGTGATCGGAATGTGCTCGATCGATTCTATCACTATTATTGCTGTTTTGCTATTAATTGACAGGCTCCTGTTTGTCATAGGGCTTGCTTGCCTGAATCTAGTGCTCATTAGTGGCTGCTCACTGCACTGCTGTGCTGCTTATCACCTTACTCTGCGCTGCCTGGCAACATTTCGATAACAGCCACGGCAATGTGTCGGGCTGGCAGATAGCCAGAGCTGCTGCTGCTGTGCTGTGCTTCTGGACAGGCTGGAACTCCAGCGGGAACTTGAGTGGAAGGGCCTGTGAGCTGTGGGTGAGTCCATGTGGGAGCTGGACACCCTGAGGCATCTGTGGCCCTGGATAAGCCATGCCAGAGCAGGTACATCTCACAGCATCTGTGGTCATGTCTGTGCCACAGCAGCTGGACCTCCGAAGGGATTGTGGCCCAAGGGAAAGTCCATGAGAATGGTTGCTGGAGAAGGCACACCTCGAAACAGTGTGTGTGCTTGCATGACCTCAGTGGCTGTGCTTGAGGTCATGCAAGACTACCCCAAAATGTGTGGCTGTGGATAAGCCCAGGAGAGAGTAAATACATCCTTGAAGGGACTGCAGTCATAGGTGAAGCCATACTGGAGCAGGTTTACTTTCCAAGGGACTGGCTGTGGGTGAGGCCATGCTGGCGCAGGAACATCTCTGAAGGCATTGTGGCCCATGGAAAAGACCATGCTGAAACTGGTCTACCTCCAAGCAGCTGTGGCTGTGGGCAAGTCCATGCCACAGCAGGTAGACCCCTGAGGAGTCTGTGGTTCTTAGATAAGGCTTCACTTGGAGCAGGTACACTCCTACAGGACCATGGAAAAGTCCAAGCCAGAGCAGGGCAAGCAGAAGAGTTAACTGCAATTTTAAACCCCGTGGTCTGCTCCAAATGAACCAGAGGTGGAGATTGTAATGGAAACACCTTGAAATTGTTGTAATGTGGAATTTGGCTTGTGTTTTGTAGGAATTACTGCAGCAGGAATCACCCAGACCAGCGGAGGGCAAGCCTTACAGGAAGCAGTGCAAGTGCTGCAGTGACATGATGTGACCTGCCTTTGGTGCCCAGTAACTCCACAAACCACACCACATCTCCTGTCCTGACCAAAGTCATGGACTAAATGAACTCAAAGGACATTTTGTGGATGTTTGTGGATGCTTGACAGACATTTCACAGGGGTGATCCATAGATTAAGGAAATTATACCTGTGTATTATATCAAAGGATGGTGACCGTGGTGGTGGGTAATGAGGATCTGCTGGATAGTGTGGGACTTGAGCACAGTGCAAATGGTATGGAATCAGGAATGGGGAATATGCTGGTTTGGGCTGGGATAGAGCTGGGATTCATCATAGGAGCTAGTGTGGGGCTATAGTTTGGTTTTGTGCAGAGAACAGTGTTGGTAACACAGGGATGTGTTTGTTGATGGCTGAGCATGGCTGATGCAGTCAGGGCCCTTTCTGCCTCTCACCCCACCAGTGAGAGGGCTGGGAGGGGACACAGCCAGGACAGCTGACCCCAAAGGGATATCCCAGACCATATGGCATCATACTCAGCATATAAAGCTGGGGAAGAAGAAGGAATGTTTGGAATTATGGGGTTTGTCTTCCCAAGTCACCATTACATGTGACTGAGCCCTGCTTTTGTGGGGATGGCTGAACACCTGCCTGCCCATGGGAGGTGATGAATGGGTTCCCTGTTGTGCTTTGCTTGTGTGGATGGCTTTTGCTTTACCTGTTAAACTGTCTTGATATCAACCCATAAGTCTTCTCACTTCTCCAAATGTCTCCCCCAGCCCAGTCAGGGGGAGTGAGCAAGTGACTGTTGTGGAAGGAAAGAGAAATACTTTTCAATAACATGCCTGGAAACTGTCCAGGGAGCACCCAGACAAAACCTCTCAGCAGCAGGGGAGTAAATGCAGTGCCTTAAAGATGCCTCTCCCTAATTCTTACGGCATAAATCAATGCCTGGGAGGCAGCTTCCTGTGGTTCAGCTGCAGAAAGAACCCCACAAGGCTATTTGGGAATTACCACCCATGATTTTTTTGTAGCTACAAATCTCAAATACAAAGAATTTTAAGTATTGTTTATTCCTTGCAGGGAGAAATAGAAGCTTGCTGACTGAAGGCATACTTGTGTATTTAATATGTGCCACTTGAAAAACCTCTCGATAAGCATCTTGAGCACGTTAGTAACAGGTCACATCTTACAGATGATGCATTATTTGCCACTTTTCTCCTCTCTCTTTAGGATTATGTTTTTTAACTTCCTGGTGAATTTTCTGCTGGAGTAAACCTGAAATAAGTTAGAAATTCAAGGAAATAATTTCAATTCCAACCTTTGCTGTTCAGTGTTACTTCAGATGTTTGAAATTAAATAGAGAATGGTTGCTGGAGGGACCTCCTGAGAAGTCTGGAGTGAACTTAGGCATTTGAAATGTTTGGGGATATTCTGAAAAACTCCTGCCACTGGGCCAGTCCTTTTCCTGCGATGAGTAAGCAGACTCTTCTGACTGCATTTATTTAGTATGTGCTGAGCTAGGTCAACAAACGGCCTGCTTGAGAATCCCAGGCAAGCAGTTTCCAGCAGACACTGGCAACTGCCCTCCTCAACTGGGGTCCAATTTCCAACAGGAGCAAAGCCAAGCTCAACAACAAAGTTAAAAGCCAAACCATGAATAAACTGACTTCCTTACATTGTAAATACATCGGAAAAGGGCAGCAGTTCAAAAGAGAAAATGAGCCAAACTCTGATTATTTTCCTTGAAACTGAATCCCAGGGGGTGATTGTCCATTGAGATGCCCCCAGGAGAGTTGTGCTGCGCCAAGAAGTAAGAGGGTTTGGGTAGGACATGGCCAAGACGCCTCCAAACTGTTGCACAACAGGAATTTGGGTACAGCGTAACAATCGGCTGAGGAAAGGGAAAACAATTCTCAAAAACCTTATTCCTGAGCTAAACCAGGTTCTCAGGCCATCTTGAAGCTTAATTTTGATTCTTCAGCTCCGTTGGGTGGGGGTGGCTTTTCAGTGATGTGTATGTGGTAATACACACTGGATTCAGTTCAAGCCATCATGAGAAAGTAGCTACTGGCAAAAAAAAAAAAAAAAGTCATAATGCTCCAATTTATAGTCTTGTAGTTTGGGTGCACAGGTCTGTTAAAGTTGTCCCTCTTTGCTGTTCTAAAGGCACTGTAAAATGACAAGAGGTTCTGATCCGGCAAGTGCAAGCTCAGGGCAAAGCCACCTTAATCTTGGAAGCAACAAAAGGGGAGTGAATAAAACCTTTAAGCCTTTAAAACCAAAGTCAAGAAGAACAAACCTCAATGGCCTTCAGAATGGAAAGCAGATGAAGTTGTTCATCAGGGAGTACTGGGAGCAATGGAGATTAGTTTATTTGTGTATTATTTAAATTACTGTTAGCTGCTTTCCAGTCCACCATACACTCAGGATCTCTAGGATTTGGAAGCTGAGTATTTGTACTGAGGTTTCAGATCTCGCACCCCACCCCCCCCCCCAAAAAAAAAAAAAAGATCTTGTTAAAAAGAAACTACCTGCATTATGCTCTCTGTGGAGGCTGCTGTAAATGGCCTCTCTTCCTTCCATTAGTTTTATTACTGAGAACCTCCCCGTTCTGCCTTTGCTCCTGCTTTAATTGAAGCTTTGCTAGCAGATAGCCATCAGAAAAGACATCTGCAATTCAATTAGATCTGTGCTTAAACTCCTGATCTCTGTGAAACCGGCCGCTGCCAGAACAGAGTGCCCTCCATGGGCTCACTTGGGGCTGCAGCCTGCCGTGCTTTGTGCTTCATCCCCCTCCTGCCCTGCCGGCCCCACTTACAGGTGCTTGAAATGAGGATCCATTCCTCACAGGAGCCTTGTAGGAGCTCATTTTCTCTTCCTTGCATAGCCCGAGAGAAGCTGGAAACTTGGCACCACTGAGGAGCTGTGAAACCTGCTTTATAATGTACTGAAAGTGGTTACTTCTGTACTCTGCAGAGTAGAATCTTTCTGCCACGAGAGGTAAGATGTTAAGGAGTTCCAAAGGTGTTCCAGGGGTAACTTATTGCATCTTTTGCATCATCTTCATAGACATGAAAGCATGATGAATTTATAGGACTGTGTCCATACTAAAAGAAGCTGGGCTTTTTCGCTGACTTAATTCAGTCTCTGGTGCTGTAAGTGGTATTTTCCCTGGTGCCAGCTACTCCAGGGCCACCATTCCTGCTTGCACTGACCCTATGAGGTGACTGAGGTGAGAACCAAACATCTGGGCTGGCCAGAAGTGTTCCTGTAAGGAACACTTCTTTGGAAATATTTCCATGACCCTAGAGGTAAATGTTTGTCTCAAAGTGATGTCAGGCTGGTCCCTGACGCGAACAACAACCTTGTTTATAAATGCTCCAGAAGGATGTTGCAAAGTGCTTTAGTGGTCTTGCTTAAAGCATTTGTAAGAACTTATTATAATGACTTGCAAAAATCACAAATGAAAGAAGCCAGAAGGGTTTCTTTGTAGAAAAGATATAGTTGATGAGAACCCCAGATCTGAAGAGTGGTTTGCAGCTCACTGCAAGCTGCCTTCAGGGAGAGGTGCCCCCGAGTTGATAGAGGGAAAACCAAATACTTACCTGGGATGGGAGAAAATCGAATGGGGATCAGAATAATGCAGCTGAGTGAAGCAGATGGGTTGGGGTCTGTACCTGTCTGTGCCCCTGAGTACAGGGCTTAGCAAAGCCTTGGTGAGAAGCCTGCAGCCGTGGGCTTTCTCCATCTGCCTTTCACAATGTTGCTGCTCTTAGTTTGTTTTTAATAAATCAAGTGAAATCTTACAGGGGAAGGAATTAGTCTAGCAGGGGTCACTTCTGTTTTAAAGAGTTGACAGTGAGGAGGTTTGGGGCTGCTTTTCTACTGGAGCATCCTCAAAGCCTGCAGTGTTTGAGCTTGCTCCTGGACAATCTGGGTTTTGGCAAAACACATGCATGTGCCTAGACCCCCCAGGCCATGCACAGTGAGCCTGTGGGATCAGGAGGTGGAAGGCCTGTAAGACAGTTGATACAGGAGCTTTCAGCTGGCCACTGCCCACCCACCCTTCCCTGGAGGAGCTCCTTGTGGGGGCTATGTCCCTGGTGAGGCATATAGGGCAAGGAAAGGGCTGCACCTCTGCACCCTATAGCCCAGAGGAAAACACTTCCACTTTCCATGGATTTTCTAATTTCATCTCAGTGTGGCTATTCAGAGGCAATCTGCAGGTAAAATTAACTTGTACCACAATTCTCTTTGCATCTCACCACACTGCTCCAGTGGCAAGCACCCCTTTATTTAAAATATTTTCCTTCTGGGGATGTGAAAGTACAGGTATCAGTTGTTAGTAATTTAGAGATGAGAAAATTCTTGTATCAATGCTTAAAAACTAATGTAAATAAATATAAAACACTCTGTAGAAGGCCACAGCAGTTCTGTATGCAGTGATACACATCCCAGGGGGAAGGAAGGATCCTTCCAGCAAAGCCTGTCAGTTCATAGCTGTTCCAGCCATGGAATCTAGGGAATTTAATTTCCAATCTAGGCAAAGGTTGAAATGAAAACACATACACCCTTTTGAGATGTTGCAAATGAAAACTCTCAGACATTAATTTTCTTTTCAGAAAAAGAGAAAAGCAAACTTTATTTTGGGTCTAAATTTTCACAAAAATCCATTTCTATATATACTTCAAAGTTTGCCAATAAAGCTACTTGGCAACATCAGTACAGAGAAAGGATATATCAGCTATCATCTATGTTAGAGCAAACCCAGGATAAACCTTCAGTATTGCTAATTTCTGATGACCTTATCATGAAGCCAGATAGATTTGATGTTCCCATTAAAATGTGAGTTCCTGAAATAATGTTGCTCCTGTGAAATTTGTACCTTCTATTAAGAATGAGTCAGCTTCTAGCCTTGGGTTTCTGGGTAAAAGGGCTGAAAATATCAACGAGCTGAAATACACCAAGCTAGAAATCAGAAAAGAAATAACAGAAAAAAAAATTTTCCAAAATTGGTTTTTAAGATTAAATGACATATTTCATCTGAAATTTTGGATAGTTTGACAGCTCTGAAATCATGTTGCACCAAACTTGTTCTTGTGCTGTGACAGTGACACAATCTGCCTTTGGTGTCATGGTGCCCTGATCCTGCAACAAATTAATTAAGGGCTTGGGGTTGAACAAACACAGGACTAATCTTTCTGTTTCACGAAGTGGGACTGAATTTTTTTCCTTTATGTGTGACAGTTTTGTGATATTTAAGCATATGCAGGATTTTTAACCTTAAATACCATTTATCTCTTTCCCTCTCAAGGAGCATTTTGTATTCAGTGTATTTTATCTGGTGACTCATATTATCTGCAAATAATCAAGCTGAAATACTAATTGCTTTTGAAGAGGGAATAAAGGATGACATTGTTCTGGATCATCAAAAGCAATTCAATCTGTTCCTCAAGGCAGGAATAAAGGTTGCAGCCTTGTTTACAAAAATGGGGAAGGCAAAGGGCTGCTCTCTTTCAGCTGTGCAGATGGGTGAGGAGAAACAACGTTCAGATTGGGGCTATAGAATACTCCAGCTCTACTGAGCTTCTTAAAAGTAGCATTTAGTTCAGAGGCAGTGCTCTTCATTCACTCACCCCGAAAGAACCTGGAGGGATTTTATTATAGCTCTGCAACCTGGGCAGTGTTTGGCACCAGCTGCTTTGTAGAAGATTGCTTCCCTGGGGCTCTTGCAGACTGTGCCAGGCACCAGGGCTAATGCCCTTCAGTGCCCAGGGCCACCCTACAGCCAGCAGTGCTTTCTCAGTGGCCCCCACAGTGGGGGCAGGTCTGTGGATCCAGAACTCTCCAACAACAGGTTTCCTAAAGATTAGGTTGTGTTTTGAAGGGTCAGAAGAAAGCACTGACTTTTCTGTTTTCCAGAAACTGCTGGCTAAGTTAATGAGACTAAAAAACAGCAACAGCCATTTCCAGCAAAAATAACCAGTGGCAGTAATGGCCTCATCTCCAGTCTACTACATCAGAACTTCATCAGGAGCACAGCAAAGCACAGGAGAGTTGTTTGAAGAACTGGAATCATAGAATAATAGCATTGCTTCTGGTTGGTTGGCAACGCCCAACCCAAACCTCTAGCCTCCCAGGCTCTGGATTTAAAGGCCTGGAGGAGAAGCCATGTGAAGAGCGGCTGAAGTCTCTTGGTCTGTTCTGCCTGGAGGAGACTGAGGGGACCAGACCTTGCACTCTTCAAGTTCCTCGGGAAGGGAGGAGCAGAGGCAGGCACTGATCTCTTCCCTGTGGTGACCGGTGACAGGATCTGAGGGAATGGCCTGAAGCTGTGTCAGGGGAGGTTCAGGTTGGATATCAGGAAAAGGTTCTTCACCCAGAGAGTGGTTGAGCACTGGAACAGCTCCTCAGGGAAGTGGTCACAGAACCAACCTGACAGAGCTTAAGAAGCATTTGGACAATGCTCTCAGGCACATGGTGTGGTTCTGGGGGATGTCTCGGGATCTCCTCTGGTCAAGATGACCCCAAGACGTGTTAAAAGTCTCTTCCCCAAACCAGCTGTCGAAGAAGGAGTCAGAAGTCTTTGGCTCGTGTTCTCAAGGTTGTTTATTATTTCTTATCTAAAACATTTTCTGTCTGGCCTGCTGAGGTCTGTTCAGCTCTGTTCAGCAGGTCAGTCCGAGGCACACTGCCCTCCCACAGGGCTGGCGTTGTCTTTTATACTATAAAATACATATTTGATATTTACAGTTATGTTCCAATACCTATCACCTATGTTAGACAGTGACTTTCTACTCTACACCAATCCCAGAATGTTACCATCACCAGGAAGATGGAGGCTAGGAATAAGAAGGAAGAAGACCAGGACAACACCCAAATCCCTCCATCTTGCTCCGTATAGTAAAACCCCCAAAATTTTTCTTTTCACCCTGTAACTACTATTATTATGCTACTTAAACTTTTGTGCCTTGTAATTCTTCATATAAAGTTGGTAATTTGCTCCATGGGTTGAGATCAAATTCCCAAGTGTCTTTGGCTTCCTGCCAGGATCTCCGAGCCCCTGCCAGGATTTTGAGCCATCCAGAGCACCCAGAGGGATGTCCTGGGTTCTGACAGGGATGGTGCTGTGCAGGGCCAGGAGTTGGACTCAATGATCCTGTGGGGTCCCTTCCAACTCAGCATATTCTGTGATTCTGTGATTCTGTGAATAATGATTTATTGCTCATTACAATACTTACTGCTGGGTTGAAATGACAAATGTACACAATCCTATGGCTTTTGGTTTTGAGCAATTTGCTTTTAAAAGATGAGAGGCTGATCTAAGGCTTAACTTTTCTTGAGCCGCTGTTCCACTGATGCTGGAAAGTAATTTCCAGGCTGTGAGCACCTGCTGATCTGAAGCATCATGGGATGAAAGCAGACCCAAACATGAAGGGACCTGTGCTTGATGCCTGTTTGTGCTGCACATACTGACACAGAACCCCGGTGTGCAGCGGCCTGGGCTGTGCTCAGACGTGCTCCATGTGTTGATGCCGCACTAGCACGTGGTTGTGTTGGACAAACAACTCGCTGTGCCCCCGGACTGCTGCTGCCTTGGGTGTCTGCCTGACCCTGGGTGGTGTGATACGAGTCCTTCAACCCCAGACTGGTTCAAATGCATGCTTGAAATGCAGGTATTTGGGAAGCCAAGGACTTTTTCCTAGCAGGGTTGGGTGCTGTGCCTCGGATGGCACATGCCTGGAATGGGAGGTGATAGCCTGGATCACCAGCACAGCAGATGCCATTGCTGCTGTGGGTGAGGATACAAGATCACGCTTGGGAAATCCTGAGACTTGTTATCTACTGGCCTGGGATTCATCACATGACTGCAGGGACAAAACAGCATAGATATAGAATGACTGAACCTTTAAGGGACCTGAGGAGGTCATGTGCTCCAACTTCTCACTCAGAGCAGGTCTAATCTCAGCACGAGGGCAGATCACTCAGGACTGTGTTCACCTGAGTTTTGGAAACCTCCAAGGACAAAAAAATCTACAGCCTTTCTGGGAAACCTCTTCCAATGTTGTTTGGGGTTTTTTTCCTAATACCCAATCAGACTTTTCTTTGAAGCAACTTTTCTCTTGGCCCATGAAGTTTCTCACCTCATTTGGGGTAAAATAATTTGGAAGTTGCAGATGAGGAGGAGTGCCCATATTTTTCCACTGGTGAGACCTTGTGCATGCTGCTTTGCTTCTGCTATCCTGGGTTGCAGACACCTCCACCAGCTGCTGTGTCCACCAGAGATAACCAACCCTTCCTCAGCTGTGACTGTCCACATGGAAAGCTGGAATAGCTTCTGCTGACAAAGCAGGAGAAAACCTGCTTTTAGTGAGAGGATGAGAGGCTGGTTGACTTTACCTGCTCCACCTGCAGCTCCCGCGGTCAGGGGCTGCACACTCACACCCAGCCTGTCTGTGGTGACCATGTGTTGGCACAGGTGACTATGGAAGAGCTCATCTTCTCTTCAGAATGCAAATTAAGATAGAAATTGCAATGTGCATGGTTTTGTTTGCTTGTTGGTTTTTCCACAGTGCGTAGCTGCAGTATTTCTGTTATTGGAAAGCCATGGGCTCTCTGTGGAGTCACCCTGCATCCCAGGATAAAAGGCACACATGTATGGGGGGCTGGTTGGAGCAGTGCATTTGAGAAATATGAAATAACCCTCAAGCAATGAACTTATTTAGGAATGACAAAAGAGGTAGCAGGTGATTCCTTTGTTCTCTGACAGAGACAATAATATTTAGTCTATAAATAGGCTTTTTAAAAATGCTTTTTAAGTTGAATCCACCAGAATTTTTTCAATTAAATGTTTTTGACAGGAGACACTGATCAAAATTAAAATAACTCAAAAAATTGGCCAATTATGCTACAAAAAGGTCATGAATCTGTAGGGGAAAAATATAATAGGAATGCTTTCAATTCATAGGTTGCTCATTTTTTTAAAAATCTGGAATTTCACAGTGATTTTTTTAAAGTTATATGTTCTGTAGGGTTTTTTAACATCATGGCTGACATGTCATGAAATCATCACGGCGCATAATAACATCTTATCATTTCTAGCTCAGAGTGTTGCCTGTTTGTTGTAGTGAAACAGTTTGGCACCTGATCAAAGTGTCTCCTGCCTGTCTTGTAAAAAAAATAACGTCAAACTTCCATTACAACACAGACAGGAGACACTTTGATGTAGAAAAGAAAGTATGTTAGTGTTTACTAAGTGGCAGATGGTTTTAATAGTTTTAAAATGAAACAGAATAAAAAAAATAATAAGGTTTTCCCATATAATATGCAGGACAAATGAAATGCCATGAAATCATATGAAAAAAACCCTAAACCAGAGATAAAAAGCAGGAAAGAGTATTTCTTAAGAGAAAATAACCTTTTTTTTTGTAAGGGTATTTTCCTTTGTCATTTGCTTTTGACCAGGCTGGGTTTGCCAGGCATTGAGTCTGCCCTGCACTCTGCTGCTGGGATGTGGGCATGGAGCTGGCAGGGCTGTGAGGCTGGAAATGCCTGACTTGTTTAAAAAGAGAGATGAGGTTGACCCATGTGACAAGGATGACTCCTGCGTTGTTGCCATTGGCTCGTTTAATGTCCAAGGAAAATTCCAGATCAGCAAATATGCCTATTCTTGGCAAATACATTTCTTAAACAAAAATAAAACCCCGAAGAGCTGCCCAATCTGGAGCATTAACTTGAGACAGTTATCTGTGGTACTTGGGGATCTGTTCCAGGAAACAGCGTGCTGAGCTCCACGTCTGACTCCAGCTATTTGGGAAGAGGGTGCCAGCACCACACTGTATGTGTAAGCATATAACAATAACCATTATTATTATTATTATTATTATTATTATTATTATTATTATTATTATTATTATTATTATTCCTCCAGCATCAAACAGAATCATATTATAGCATCCAGAAATAAACAGACACACAAAATGCTTCCCGGTGAGAGCAGAGGGAAGTTAGACCAGCTTCAGGCTGGCTTACCAATATGGTTTAAATCAGGACAAATCAAAATGTCCTTTTCTGTTGCAGGTCCTTGTAGTTAGGTAGGTTGGTATAAGCCCAGTGAGGGTTCCTATTCTCCTCTGATAACTCATCCTGCCCTGCTTTAACTGTTATCCAATAATGTGAAACCTTCACTGCTGATTGTAGGATCATTTAGGTTGGAAAAGCTCATCTAGTCCAACCATAGAGTGACAGCTGAGCTTGCAGCTGCCAGCAGCGTGGCTGGCTGGTGCTGGGACATCCCACTGGTGTCCTACCACAGGCTTCCAGCTGCACAGGCATCTGCCAAATGGAAGAGCAGCTGACTGCTGGCCTTCCTGTATCGCGCTGTGGCAAGTCCTCAGAAGACATGAGATGGCCAGAAATGTGTTTGCATTTGTGCCACCAGAACTGGGGGTGTCCAAGCCCGAGGCACAGCTGTGTTTTCGGGAGATGTGGCAGTGGGGTTTTGGAATGGCTCTGCTTCCTGCCTGTCCCTGAGGGCCTGCCTGAGCCTGCAGTCCTCCTGTGTGCTAAGATGCTGGGCATCTACCTGCCTGACCTGTCTGCAGGATGGAGCCAGCACAGCTTGCAGAGTGTCCTGAAAACTTTTCGCTGTGACATTCCTTATATGTGGCTCTGTCGGGTGCCAGCAGCTTTCCACTCTGATATTCATACCAGACCTCCACATGCTTGTGGAAAGCAAGGCCATGGCACATGAAGGGTTACTGCAGGAGGAAACACAGGGTAGAGGAAAGACAGATTTCAAGCCTTGAGTCAGCCAAAAAAGCTGAAATTGTAGGAAGCTGCACTGAAAAGATGAAAAAAATAAAGCAAAGAAAGGGAGATTTGAATGGATCCAAGCCTGCTGAGCGGTATAAAGGAGAAAAACAGTGCCGGCATGAAACTCTTCCAGCTGCTTTCCACAGACCCGGCACAGCAAATTTGTCACAGGAAGTAAAGCAGAGAAAGGGAGTGAAATGGGTCAAGGCAAAGAGGGACAAGGAGGGACGCTTTCTACCTCGGGCAAGGCCAGAGCACGGAGCTCACCTCTGCATGTGGGCCTGTGGCCAGCGCCGGATTTTGGGTGCCCTTGGAGAGGCACAGCAGGGATGTGGATGGGGAAATGTCCCCTGGGACTGGCAAAAGCAGCTGTGTCAGCTGTGTCCCCAGCCAGCCAGGGAGAAGAGCGAGCAGTGGCTGCTCGGCCTGCCTCCTGCAAGGCCTGTCATCCCTCCCTTCATGCAACAGGTGAACCGGGGAACACACACACACACAAAAAAAAAAAAAAAAAAAAAAAAAAAAAAAAAAAAAAAAAAAAAAAAAAAGGAAAGCGAGAAGCCACTCAGTGCAGGCAGGAGATGAAGTAGTTATGAAGAAGATCCTTCCAGGTGTGACATGGTTTGTCGAGAGTGTCCACGGGGGAAGGTTACCACTCATGCCCGGTGGGAAGGCAATACCAGTCAGCCAGCCCTGCGAGGGACTGAAATGTTAATGGTTAATGACTCGAAACAATGGCCCATTTGTGGAGGCGGCAGGGTGCTTTGCACCCCCAGAGGGGGAGGAGGTGAGTTTTTGGGCGTGTGATGGCAAACCTCTGGTCTGCATTAGGCAGAGGGGTGAACAATCACCACCGGAGGCTACAAGCCGGGCTGTGAGGCCGGTAAGAGGCAGATCCTGTGAGGTGGGATGGTGCTTTTCATCATGCCCTCCCTGACACAAGTCAGCTG